>NC_135955.1:31302126-31613751 GCF_053455715.1 Rhinoraja longicauda
ATATTCTACCTGTGCGAATTTCTTCAGGGGAAAATTGGAATGAAAGCCATCCAAGTACCATCCAAGATGTCTCTGACTGTACTCGTATTGGTCTGCTTTCATGTGTGAAATAGCCCATCTACACCAATCCATTTGCCTGCATTATTTACCATATATTTCTGTATCTCATATCATAAGGTCATAAGTGATAGGAGCGGATTCGGCCCATCGTCTACTCTGCCATTCAATCATGGCTGATCTATCTCTCCCTCCTAACCCCATTCTTCTGCCTTCTCCCCATAACCCCTGACACCCATACTAATCAAGAATCTAGAATCTAACTATCTCTGCCTTAAAAATATCCATTGACTAGGCCTCCACAGCCTTCTGTGGCAAAAAATTCCACAGATTCACCACCCTCTGCCTAAAGAAATTCCTCCTCAGCTCCTTCCTAAAGGAACGTCCTTCAATTCTGAGAACCTCTAGTCCTAGACTCCCCCACTAGTGGAAACATCCTCTCCACATCCACTCTATCCAAGCCTTTCACTATTCGTTAAGTTTCAATGAGGTCCCCCCTCATTCTTCTGAACTCCTGCGAGTACAGGCCCAGTGCCGTCAAATGCTCATCATATGTTAACCCACTTATTCCTGGGATAATTCTTGTAAACCTCATCTGGACCCTCTCTAGAGCCAGCACATCCTTCCTCAGATATGGTGCCCAAAATTGCTCACAATGCTCCAAATGCAGCCTGACCAGCTCCTTCTAGAGCCTCAGCATTACACCTTGCCTATTTAAGTAACGGTCTGAATGATTCCTAGTGCGGCATAGTGGCACAGCAGTAGAGTTGCTACCTTACAGCACCAAAGACCCGGGTTCCATCCTGACTATGGGTGCTGTCTGCATGGAGTTTGTACGTTCTCCCTGTGACTGCATGGGTTTTCTCCCACACACCAAAGACGTACATATAGGTTAATTGGTTTCTGTAAATTGTAACTTGTTCCTAATGTGTAGGATAGTGTTAGTGTACGGGGTGATCACTGGTCGGCGCACACTCAGTGGACCAAAGGATCTGTTTGCATGCTGTATCTCTAAAGCCCACCTCTCCAACTGATCTAGATCCTGTTGTAGGCGTGAATATCTTTCACTGTCCACTTTTGCACTAATTTTGATGTCATTTAAAAAACTACTAATAACGCTAACCACATTGATATCCAAATCATTAATGTAGATAACAACAGTGGACACAGAAGTGACTTCTGTGACACTCCACTGGTCACAAGCGACCAATCGGGAAAAAAACAACCGTCTATAACTACCCTTTTCTCTTTTTAGGCAGCAAATCTTGTAGTTCAATGGTGCTCAATCTCTTTAAATTTATAGGTACATCGAGGCACTGGTGCACCTTCTTGGTGATTACAGCCATACAACCGGACAGATCATCCGAAATGTTAATGCCCAGAAATTTGAAGCTGCTAGGTCTTTCCACTGCCGATCCACCAATGAAAACTGAAATGAATGGGGCCACAATGGATGCTCCAGCAGTGGGTCCCTATGAGATGGTATCTGGCCACAAAGCTCCAGTCTTCATAGAATGTCCCTGGATTCAGTGCTGGAACTGATTGGGAGCACAGGTTCATCGGCACCTGACTTGCAGTGCCCTCAGTACTTCTGCGATCTTCACATGGGTGCGGATGTGAGGAATGCACAGATGCGCATGCTGCCACAAGCTGTATTTTTCTGCAGACTTGTCTGTAGACTTATCTGCTGATCTGTTCAAATCTATTTCCCCCATTCAGAAACCATTCCCTTATTGCAAACTCTCACCGTTAATGAGATGGAGGTGGTGCAAGCAGAGACCTCTCATTTCTCATTGACAATTTTCCTGAATCACGGCCACACCTCTATGACATTCCATGTGCAGAGAGACCAATATCTCCCACCTGCCCTGAGCCACATGATGAAAATGCCTGACAACGCAGCACAGGGTCGAGATGCCAGATCTGCACATGGTCAGGGCCCAGGGGTAAGTGCCAGCTCTCTAGAACAAGAGGTCACACACATCCTGCTCCATGAGGAATGAGGCATTTAATGGGATGTCCCACAGAGGAAGACTTAGAGCTTGCCTGATGAAATCCATATGGTACCCAAGTGAAGACCTCGAAATTGTTGAAAGTAAGAGTGATTCCACTTCCTACCTTGCACGCAAATGTGAAGTTATTACTCCCAATGGAAAAAAATGGTGGTCAGTTGCACCTCACTTGTGGGGGAGATGGTTAAAGTGTCATTGTCTATTGGTGCACAGAGATTGCCTGCAGAACATCTGACAGCTGTGGTCAGACTGCTGCCATGCAAACTCAATCTACTGTTGTTAGTGGCTTGATAAACATGCAAAGAATCTTTGAAGGTGTCATGGTGCAACTACAACCCACTCTTTATTAGATGATAAAGAATTCAGGGGCTTCAAAAGTAGTGGTTTAATGGTGCGTGAGTCTTCTGTCTCCCTGAGGCCCATGATGTACACAATCTGGCACTCGGACATGAATATGGCCTGAAGCTAACTCCCCAGACTTGTCAGTCTCTCACACACACACACACACACGCACGCACGCACGCACGCACGCACGCACGCACGCACGCACGCACGCACGCGCACACGCACACACACACACGCGGCCACACACACACGCACACACACGCGGCCACACACACACGCACACACACGCGGCCACACACACACACACACACACGCGGCCACACACACACACACACACGCGGCCACACACACACACACACACGCGGCCACACACACACACACACACGCGGCCACACACACACACACACACGCGGCCACACACACACACACACACACACGCGGCCACACACACACACACACACGCGGCCACACACACACACACACACGCGGCCACACACACACACACACACGCGGCCACACACACACACACACACGCGGCCACACACACACACACACACGCGGCCACACACACACACACACGCGGCCACACACACACACACACACGCGGCCACACACACACACACACACACACATGCAGCCACACATCCCCTCACTCTCTCATGCACATTCTCGCACACACACTCTCACACATTCACTCACACATACACTCACACATACATTCTCACACGCACACATTCTCACACGCTCACATTCTTAATTCTGTCATGGCAGAAAACAACCAGGAAGACAGAATAAAACACCATGGATATTCTCATAGCCTCTTTGGGGCAAACAGAGAACTATCCCACTCACTCATGGAAACCTCTGGCCCGTCACCTTTCAAAACAGGAACGGAACGTGAGATGGCACTGAAAACATGGGTCAGATGGTAACTCCCATGAAAGGAAGGAATGCAGCTCCGCTCCCCTGTATTATTCACCCACCTGCCCTGTCAACCTCCAATTCCTCTTGTGGCTGAGCTAACAAGAGGGTTCCACATGGGCTCATCAGTTACTTCAGGTCCCATTGAATTAGAGTCTTTGAGTCATAGAGTCATTCAGCATGGTAACAGGCCTTTCAGACAAACTCGCCCATGCCAAACATATCTACCTTAATCACACCTGCTCGCATTTGGCCCACATTCTGATGAACCTTTCCCATCCATGTATCTGTCCAAATGTCTTTTAAACTTGTGTTATAGTACTGGCCTCAACTACCTCCTCTGGCAGCTTGTTCCATACACCCACCACCCTCTGTATGAAAAAGTTGCCCCTGGAATTGACATTGAAGCAAGCCATCCTCAACCTCCAGTGACTGTCCATTAATGGAGGATGCTCCAACAAAGGGGCTGATATCAGAATGTAGAAACAAAGACCTGCAGATGACAGATGGCAGAAGACCCTTTTTCAGAAGATAGACTTAAAAAGCTGGAGCAACTCAGCAGGTCAGGCAGCATCTCTGGAGAAAAGGAATAGGTGACCTTTTGGGTCGAGACCCTTCTGACTAGGTTCAGAACCCAGTTTGAAAAGGGTCTCAACTGAAACATCGCCCATTCTTTCTCTCCAGAGATGCTGTCTACTGGTTCTTATTTAATTTCAAAATCAAAATGTATTCATAATATCTACATAATAAATACAATCAGTCCATCCCTGTTTTTCTGCTCAGCAATTCAGTACATTCCTTGCAATGAGTCAAAGCCACTCCTGTTTCCTGGTTCTTTCCTTGACCTTCATGGTTGGAAGCTCTTTGGCTGCTGGTTTTGGAACAGCTACATCTCTTTCAAAAATAAACTTTATTCTGATAAAATATACACAGGAAATACAATGCAATCACTACATTTATTTATTTGCATTCCTCGGGTCATCAAGTCAATACATTCATTCTGCCATCAAACCAGTACATTGTCTCAGTGCTATTTTTGTAGCCAAGAAGGTGCATATTAACCATGAAATCAAACTACATTCAAAAACAATTTTTCCATCAATATACCCCCTCTTCTATTTTGTTTTCATGATCAATCAACTTCTATTTTAATAACTAGAACAGTGGCACAGCGGTAGAGTTGCTGTCTTACAGCGCCAGAGATGCAGGTTCGATTCCTGATGAAATTTGTATGTTTTCCTTGTGACTGCGTAGGTTTTCTCCAGGTGCTCTGGTTTCCTCCCACACTCCCAAGACATACAGATTTGTAGCATAATTGACTTTAGTAAAATTGTAACTTGTCCCTAGTTTGTAGGATAGCGTGAGTGTACTGGGTGATCACTGGTCGGCGAGGACTCGCCTGTTTCTGTGCTGTATCTCTAAAGTCACAGGGCGGCACGGTAGCGCAGGGGTAGAGTTGCTGCTTTACAGCGAATGCAGCGCCGGAGACTCAGGTTCGATCCTGACTATGGGTGCTGCACTGTAAGGAGTTTGTACGTTCTCCCCATGACCTGCGTGGGTTTTCTCCGAGATCTTCGGTTTCCTCCCACACTCCAAAGACGTACAGGTATGTAGGTTAATTGGCTGGGTAAATGTAAAAATTGTCCCTAGTGGGTGTAGGATAGTGTTAATGTACGGGGATCGCTGGGCGGCACGGACTTGGAGGGCCGAAAAGGCCTGTTTCCGGCCGTATATATATGATATGATATGATATGATAAGTCTACACTAATAACTATAGAGTATAAAATCAAATTTTTTTTTTTAAAATTGAAAATCTAACTTTTAACTTTTTAGAAGTGCCGCTACACTCCTACACATATAGACGGTGTGTACCATCACAAAAAAGCACTGCTTTCTCTTTACAATGCATCAACACCACTCATGTTTCCTTTATAAACCATATACCTATGAAGAGTTCGAAAGGCTGTTACACAGGACCCTGCTCCTCAATGTCCAATTTCCGCTGGACTCTAGACTTTCATCGTCCCCCACAGATCCTTTGTGTTGGCTGCACCGAGCATCAGTGCGTCCCTCAGCACATACTCCTGCACCTTGGTATGTGCCAGCCGCCAGCATTCATTTACAGACAAAAGCAGAATATGCTGCAAGAACTCAGTCAAACAGCATCTGAACTCAGTCAAACAGCATCGGTGGGAAGAGATGGTTTTGACTGACTTTGCTTCCGAGGTTTCTGAAGATAGACACAAAATGCTGTAGTAACTCAGCGGGACAGGCAGCACCTCTGGATAGAAGGAATGTGTGACATTTTGGGTCGAGACCCTTCTTCTAACTAGCCTGGGGAAAGGGAAACGGTTTTGTTTCAGATTCCAGCATCAGTAATTGTATTTGTTTTCCTTCACTTGCACACATCCTGCACACTGGATAACCAATATGTTTCAGGCTCTGAGGCTAGCACATACTCCTGTTGCTCCTAGATTTGTATATGTATCAGCCAAGACACCCACTCAGGAGACAGATGGCAGATGGGAAATTAGAATAACAATCAAAACCCAGGGAAAAAGTGGGGGCGGCTTGAAAGCATGAAAAAAGCACACACTGAGTATGTGCGTACAGCCTAACATGATAACAAGAGCAGCTTCCCATGGGTTGTTGTAACAGTGTGAATGTGCACTGGCTCTGGCGGGGAAATCATTGTAAATTTGCGGGTTTGCTAAAGAATCTGAGTCACAAGTTACTAATTTAACCCTGATGGTTTCCAAAAATACAAATTAAAGCTTTTGCACTTTGATGTTTCAAAGCCTGATTGAACTTATACGAGGGGGTGTATGCTAGTTATCTGTGAGAACACTTAAATTGTGAATGCCAGAGATGGTTACTATTCTACTGTGTTTCCCACTATGGTTTTCTTAGCTGACTTATTTTCCCCTTCTTTGTGTTCTGTTTCTTTCTCCACCATCCAGCTCTCATCCGCCTTATCTCTTCATTATTGAGCTAGGAGTTGATTTGCATCGTAACCAACTTATCAAAGCACTTTGTCACAATTGACATGAGTGCCGCTAGTCAGTCGTCATTAAGGCATATCACCTTTGTCTTCTTGGGCATGGATATTACGGATGTCTTTTTAAAGCAGGGAGGGACTTTCGATGCAGTATTGAGAGGTCAAAGATGCTCTTGAAAACTCCAGCCAGTTGGCCAACTTAGGTTTTGAGAACGTGACATTGTACACCATCCGGAGGCTTTCGGAGGGCTCACCTTCATGAAGGATCTTCGGTTGTTGGCCTGGGAGGCTGAGATCACAGGGTTGTTGAGATACTGTGGGGGTTTGTGAAGGTACATTGTTGCTCTCCCCTTTGAAGTGAGCAAGAAACCATTTAGCTCGTCCAGGAGAGATGTGTGGCTGTCACTTGAGCTACTCGATTTCGAACTTGTCGAACGTTTCACCATGCAAGCCCTGCCACAGTTGCCAAGTGTCTAAGCCTCCAGTTTAGTCTGCATGTGGCCCTTGCGTTCGTAATAGCTTTCTGGAGGTCGTAGCTGAACTTATTGTACGACTCTTGAATGCCTGATTTGAACCCCATAAATCTGATCCTCAGCAGATTGAAGAAGGATAATGCAACTTTGAAAAATTCTTCTCATATTCCTTATGGTTCTTGCTTGCAGTACACAGCCCACTAACCTCCCTCTGCCTTTCTGGATGAAAGACGCAGAACATTAAAGCCTAGGCTGAAGAAACCCGATACATAATAATTATGCCTATTGGTCCCCAGCACGTCTATCAGCATCAGCAAATGTTTTCTCTAATAGTCATCCATATAATTATCGTCTGTGTAATTACACTAGTTATTTCATCCTTGGATCTGAGGGAAGAAAACAATGGCAATCTTTAAAGCAAAATCCTCCAGTATACTGCTTTGAACCACCAGGAGATTTTTGGGCAGGAACCAAGATGTGGATTAAGTTGCAGAAGTCTATTTCAATCAGAGCTCCCTTACCCCATGATGGGGAAGATTTTGGTGTTCTTCCAGCTCAGGTGTCACATGCTAAACATGCACACAAATCTGTCAGACTGCACAACAATTCAGCATGACATCTTGTACAGGCTTCGGAACGATTTATCCCCATCTTCATTCTCAAACTTGAATCTTAACTGGTTACATCTAGCGTAATCTTGCATGAATTATGTCATACCCTATTCAGTCTGGCTCCATCAAATGAAATGAAGTCATTTAAAGGGAATTATCCTGTGGCTAATTTCGACATATATATTCCTGACATATGACAATAGAACATTATTGACTCTTGAATAACATCAAAACCTCACAAGACTGATATGAGAGATAATTACTGAAATAATTACTCCATTACCTCACATGGATGTGCAGGGAATGGAGGGACATGAATCATCGGCAGGCAGATAAGATTAGTGTATCTGGGCATTATGTTCAGCACAGACTTGCGCTGAAGGGTTGGTTCCTGTGCTGTACTGTTCCAAGTGCAATAAGAGAGAGGAACCTAGTGACGAATATATGTTCATACTTCGGACTTTTGAATTTAGTAACGTCATGGGAAACTGTTTGCACTTAGTGGGATCCATATGTCAGTCGTTCGTAACCCAGAGAAGGTCTGTATTTCAATTTGTCTGTCATCCCAACTTTATTCCAATTCATGCCCTTCAGAAAGATTATTGAATATAAACAGGAGCATGAAGTTGATCAGTCTTGATCTTATCAAATGACGAAGCAAGCTCTAGAGGTCGAATGGCCTGTTCCAGTTTTGAATTTGTTTGTTCGTATATTACAATGCTCTGTGCGTTGTAAGCGAGGACATCGTGTGGTGCAGAGAGATCAGCAGTCCCATAAGACAAAGGAAAGCTGGAGTGCAGGCAGTTGTGGGGACATTGGACCTTTGTGAATCAGGAAATATCTTTGACCAGACTACATCCGCTATTTCCTTGGGCAGGAATGCAGAGTTCTGTGACTGGAATTTTTTCTTGCACAATTTACTGAACTGTAGTTTAATAGCTTATTTAGATTTGAGACATTCCTTTACTCTCTTCGAGTCAGCCACGAGAAGAGAAATGTCTGCCTTGTGGGACACAACTGTAAGAAAACTGTGGGTGAGATTTTAAGATTCCAGTGATTACAAAACTGTACATCAATCCTCATCACTCCAGAAATCTGTGGTGACTTCAGGATTGCGAATTCAGGATTTTTGCAGGTAAAAAGCTGCAAATGGGCATCCCAAAATTGTTGGTATTCATGCAGTGTCCCTTCACAACCTTCCGTGCTCTCCTTCACTGTCAAGTTGAAACATTTTAACTAATCCATTTACAAACTGCTTCCATTGTAAAACAGCTTCAACAGCTTAAACCACCTGGGTCTTCCTTCTCCTTTCAAATCAATAAGGACCATTCCATTTACCTCCTAATAATGATGCACAGTTAGTTTAAGATGCAAAAATAGACACAAGTGCTAGAGTATCTCAGTGGGTCAGGCAGCAGCTCTGGAGAACATGAATAGTTGACATTTTGGGTCAGGACTCTTGTTCAGACTGGTGGAGCGCCAAAAGCTGGCAGAGAGATGGGGGGAGGGCAAAGCTGGTGAGTGATAGGTGGACACAGGTGAAGGGGGGATTTGATAGGTAGATGGTTGGACAAAGAAATGAAAGGACAAAAAGTGTGAGATAAAGATAGAAGAGGTATGAATTGTGAAGCCAGATGAAGGAATATAGATGGAATGGAACTGGGGTCGGGTGGTAGAAGATGAGAAATGAGTACACATCAAGGTGGGACAATGGAAGAGAGGGAAGAGGTGGGTTGTTTGTAGGTTAGTGAAACAACCCCTCATTTTTCCCTCTCTTCTCATCCACGTCTAGTTTAAGATGCAGGTGCATAGCAGCATTGGAGCACTAGCTGTGGACCAGTGGCAAACTACATGTGTACATTAATATGCAAGGTCTTCCTGACATTGCATGCTACTATATCAGAGCACAGGGCAGAGTTCTATTATAACAGAGTGCAATCAATCTTGTTCATGAAGAAATACATGTCTACATCTGTGAAGTGAACGCTCCTGCTCTTACAATTAGAGATGCGGTCTGTGGCTAGTAAGATGCCATCTCACCACAGGCACTTCCAAATGTGTTGTGAGTTTATGAATGTATTCAGAGCTGAAAGGTCCACCTCTACTGTGCCAGTTTATCAGAGTTTCATTTCAAATTTTTTTTTGCAGAATAAACTCTATTCATAATATATACAAAAGAAGATTACAATGCAAAGCTTTTTCTGCGAATGAAGCTTAAAAGGCAGCAATAAAGCTGGAATTATAAGAAATATTCAGCAGGTCGGGCAACTAATTTTGTTTTCATTTCAGATTTCTTATACCTGGAGGTTTTCATTTCTGAAAGAAATAGAAGTTGGCCACAGAGATAACATTTGGAAGTAGAACTGTGTAAGACGGGTATAGATTCCTGAACAAGATGTATTGAGCACTAATGTACAATTTGATTGAGATGAATATTAGAGAACTGATTGAACACAAAATTCTATATTTAATAATAAGCAATTATTGATGAGTAGTTCATTGGACCTATCCTCTACAACCAAAGGTCATGGTTAAGTTTGGATTCAATCATTTCTTCTCTTTCCTAACTTCCCATGTGGTCCATCAGCTTGTGTGAGCCTTTGTCCCACTTGCTAAACTTTATCCCTCAGTCCTCACTCATCATTTTTAACAGAACCCGCAAATTCATTAGCTCTTGTGGTAATTTATGTCGATATTATTTAAAACCACAGCCAAGCTTTTAGGTCCATACTGTACACCAATTGTTTACTGTTTTCATAAGTTCAAAAGTTGGCAAGGTATATTGCAGCTGTACAAAACCTTGGTTGGGGTACTGTTGGACTATTGTGTCCATTTCTAGTTACTGAATGACAGGAAGAGTCTGGAGACTTTGGAGAAGGTGCAGAAAAGGTTCGCCAGGATGTTGAGTGGATTTGAATGTATCAGCTAAGGAGAAGACAAACATAGATTGTTTTCACAGGAGCATCAGAGGCTGAAGGACTAACCTGATGGATATATAAATAAAATTATGAGAGTCATCTATATGGTGGATGTCGGAATCTTTCTCCCAAGCTAGAAATGTCAAATACTAGAGGGCATAGGTTTAAGAGTAGAGGGGGGCAGTTCAAATGAGATTTTTTATATTGATTGTGGATGGTGAGGAACACATTGCCAGGAAGTGTTGTAATGATTAAGGAGCATTTAAACAGACTCATGAACAGACAGGAAATGGAGGGAGATGGACCTTGTACAGGAAGATAGAATTAGTTTAGAACGGCATCATGGTCAATGTAGACCAAGGGCTGAAGTGCCTGTTCTGGTGCTGTACTCTCCTATGTTCCGTGTTCGAATAGAGTAGTCAACTCATTGATTTCACTAAAAGATAACTGCATATAAAAACTACCATCCCAGTCTCTATTCAAAGATCAGGAAATGCCAGAAAAACTCAGCAAGTCTGCATCTCAGCAACTCAGCCAGTTAGCCAGTCCAGATCTGTGATATCTTGCCAGACGTCTGCTCAATTGTGGAAGGAAGAAACAGAGTTAACCTTTCACGTTGGAGATCCTTCTGAAACATTAACGCTGTTCCTTTTCCCACAGATACGGCTTGACCTGCTGATTGTTTTCAACATTTTATGTCTTGGTTTTAAGTTTCCTCTTCTGCACTTCTTTTGATTGTCACTCTGTTTAATTGTTTCTGCTAATCTGCTAACGTTCCCACTAGTTCCGAGATACCCAGAGCTACATGCTCATGAACAATTACTCAAACCCCCTTTTCTCTGCCAATTTAATGCCAGGTGGTTTTGATCTGCTTTTTTTTTCTGTGGCTCTAATCTTTCTGAATAATAAACAACAGGCAGAGTGGGTCAAAGAGTAGTTGGCATGGATTAGGTAGTCAGTAAGTTTATCGTGGCACTCTTCATTTATTTATCCAAACTACCTTAACATGCCTTAGACTTGCAATTTTACAACTACTTGCAAATTAAAGATCAGGAGGTGTTTATTCAACATCATGTGTAGAATCGGTGAACCGATTTCATGATCTCACTTGTTTTGCCACTGTAAGTCTTCTGAGACCACTTGCTGATGAGTGCAGACTAATAATGGCTGCATTCACACATGTACACTGCAGCAAAAGAGACCATGTAGTGCTTAATTCACTATCCCCACACATGCGCACGTGCGAACAAGCACACCACTTACACACACACACACACACACACACACACACACACACACACACACACACACACACACACACACACACACACACACACACACACACACACACACACACACACACACACACACACACACACACACACACACACACACACACACACAAACCCAAGCACACACTGACACTATTTTGACCGCCATGTCTGTAGTTATGCTAATACACCCCTCCCCTCAGAGTTCAAAGCCTCTTCATTATTCACGGAGTTTGCCCACACAGAAATGTCAACTAAGCCAGAGCAGTTTGTTGTTAAGGATGAAAACAGAAAGTGCTGCAAACACTCAGCAGGTACGGCAGCATCTGTGGAGGGCAAAACCATTAATGTTTCAGGTCTGAGACCATGTAATGAATCAGTTGCTATCCGGGAATTGACTATACGCGTTGATCCAGGTTTGTGAAGTCAGGTCGAGTTTATTGTCATGTGTACAAGTCTGGTGAGGTACAGGTACAAGAAAAATCTTGTTTGCAGCAGCATCACAGGCACACCGACTCTGACAACACACAACAACATAAATGGCACGAAAAATTGTAGAAGACCATAAAAATAAAAATTAAAAACTCTGCAATTAACTAAGACATTAGTGCAAAACACAATTAGAGAAGCAGCAAGTCCATGATGGTTTCAGGAGGTGACAAGCGACAGGCACAGATAAGACATAATCATCTTTGAGTGGTAGCATTAGGAAGGGTTGCATAGTCCTTTCCTGTTTCAGTGTTACAGCATCTCTTTTCCCCTATGTTCCATCCCTACCTTTGATTTGTGCTGTTGACTGCACACTTCTTCCTCCCACCTGCAAAGATTAAGATTTCCTTACGTACTCTTGCACTCCCCAGTATGACATCCAGCAAGACAGAGGTGAAGATCGACACAAACAGCTGGAGTAATTCAGCAGGTCAGACGACATCTCTGGAGAAAAGGAGCCCCTTCTTCAGACTGAGGGTTAGGGGAAAGGGAAACAAGAGATATAGACTGTGATGTAGAGAGATATAGAACAAATGAATAAAAGATAGACACAAAATGCTGGAGCAACTCAGCGGGACAGGCAGAATCTCTGGAAAGAAGGAATGGGTGACATTTCGGATCGAGACCCATCTTCAGATTGAAGACTTCTAGCAGTCTGAAGAAGGGTCTCGACACGAAATGTCACCCATTCCTTCTCTCCAGAGATGCTGCCTGTCCTGCTGAGTTACTCCAGCATTTTGTGTCTATCTTTGGTTTAAACCAGCATCTGCAGTTCCTTCCTGCACAAATGAATAAAAGATATCAAGGGATATAGGGAAAAGGCAGGCACGGGTTACTAATTGTGGATGATCAGCCATGATCACAATGAATGGTGGTGCTGGCTCGAAGGGCCGAATGGCCTCCTCCTGCACCTATTATCTATGTTTCTATATGCAAAAAAGTAACGATGATAAAGGAAGATGTTGTGATGCTGTCATTTAATTGACTGGTTTAATTGATTAATTTAATTGATCCATCTGCCACTTTTTGGGACATATTTAATTAGGCCGCTGCCCAATCTTACATTTTATCTGGAGGTTATGGCACTATATGCTGTTGACAAAGTATTTTGATGCACAATAGCTGAGTAGAGAAAAAGTAGATACTCGAAACATTGCGTTTTGACACATGTTTGCTTTCAGTGAATTGCCAACGTTCCTTAAATGGGTGTGCAGTACTTATCTGTTCAGATGAATAAAGGTGCATTCAGTAATAATTTGGCTTGGCTCTTGCAAAACTTCAGGAGTCTGTGCACGCACTGATAATGGAAAAGCAATTAAGTGACTGAACCACCAATCCCCCAGCCCATCCTCCCTAGACTATATTAAGCCAGTCAAAAGAACTGAAAGCAGCAAGGGAGGGGGATAAAATGAAAGATGATTGCCAAAGTAAATGGCCTTGCACAAGCTGCAAACAAGTGAAAACATCTTCAGAATGCTGTTATCATGGGAACTTACAGGCTGGTCTCCATCCAGTCAATTTGCAGGAATACCTCAAGAAAATAGTCAGACACAAAGCACAAGCTAAGCAGGACATTAACTGTATGGATGTGTGCACAAAGGGAACTGAAAGCAACCCTGAGCCGCAAAACAAGAATTTCTACTGTGCTTCATCAACAAATTGATGGTGGCTTTTGTCTACTTTCACAGCTCGTATCCGATCTGTGTGAATTCCTCGTGTTTACTCCAGGTGAGACCTTTCAACATTCGGGAAAACAATCCTTCGGCAAGTCTGTCCCGCAGTGAGGGCTTTCTGATGACAGCCCTGATCTGCAAACTTTTGTATTTAGCTGTGATTCTTTTATTCTACTCTGCTTTGACCATTTGCTGAGTGGGCCTTCAGTTGTTTGATGGAAATATGAGACATTGCCTTTAGATTTGTAGAACCTGAGGGGCAACTTTTTTTTACACAAAAGGTGGTAGCTAAATGGAACAAGTGGCCAGAGGAGGTTGTTGAGGCAGTTTGAGGCAGGTACAATCACAATGTTTAAAAAACATTTAGAGCGATACATATAGTATAAGACAATAACTGCAGATGCTGGTACAAATCGAAGGTATTTATTCACAAAATGCTGGAGTAACTCAGCAGGTCAGGCAGCATCTCAGGAGAGAAGGAATGGGTGATGTTTCGGGTCGAGACCTTTCTTCAGACTGATAGATAGGATAGGTTTTAATTGACATGAGCCAAATGCAGGCAGTGTAGATGGGGCATATTGGTCAGCATAGGCAATTTGGGCTGAAGGGACTATTTCCATGCTGTATGCCTCAATGACTCTATGACTCTGGTGTTGTTGCCATTAGATAGTCTCCCAAATTTGCGAATTATAGCCATATCTTGTCAATTAATATTTTGGTATTGGATTTAGTTCCCTATGAACACTGAAAAGAAGTAATGATATCATGTAAGGTAAGCATTTTACAGTGCTGTGCACAACTGCCATTGGTAATGGCTTGTATCTTATGGCATCTTTAATATAGGAAATCTTTGAAATCTTTACAAAGCATTCCACAGAGTGTTAACATGCAAAATTTGAGTTGTCAGGAACAATGCAAAGTAGAATTCAACCGCCCTCTCATCCCCCCCCCCCCCCCCCCCCCTTTCTGTGTGGAGTTTGCATGATGTTCCTGTGTCTGTTTTGGTTTCCTCCAGTTTCACTAGAGATTTGTAAATTGATAGGTTATTTGGTCACTGTGAACTGCCCCTTAGTGTGGAAATGAAAGTTGAATTGGGAGGGGGGGAGTGGGGTGATGGGGATTAGTTTAGAGGTACAGCGTGGAAACAGGGCCTTTCGGCCCATCGGGTCCACGCCAATCAATGATCCCCGCACATTAACGCTATCCTATACCCACTAGGGACATTTTTTTTACATTTACCAAGCCAATTAACCTACATACTTGTATGTTTTTGGAGTGTGAGGGGAAACTGAAGATCTTGGAGAAAACCCACCCAGGTCATGGGGAGAACGTGCAAACTCTGTACAGACAGCCCCCTTAGTCGGGATCGAACCTGGGTCTCCGGCACTGCATTCGATGTAAGGCAGCAACTCTATCGCTGCGCCCGGTATATCATATCATATCATATATCATATATATACAGCCGGAAACAGGCCTTTTTCGGCCCACCAAGTCCGTGCCGCCCAGCGATCCCCGTACATTAACACTATCCGACACCCACTAGGGACAATTTTTACATTTACCCAGCCAATTAACCTACATACCTGTACGTCTTTGGAGTGTGGGAGGAAACCGAAGATCTCGGAGAAAACCCACGCAGGTCACGGGGAGAACGTACAAACTCCTTACAGTGCAGCACCCGTAGTCAGGATCGAACCTGAGTCTCCGGCGCTGCATTCGCTGTAAAGCAGCAACTCTACCGCTGCGCTACCGTGGGGAAAATAAAACCGGATTACTGTAGGACCAAAGGGATTAGTATCAGATTAGTGTTAGGTGCTTGGCATGGAGTCAGTGGGCCAAAGTCCCTGTTTTTGTTCTGTGTGGTTCTGTGACTAAATTACTCTAGACCTTATTGTATATCTTGATGAAATACAACACTATAGTGCATCTATATATGCAAACATCCGGAGCTATTTCCTAATTAAAAGTTATAACTGTCTTTCTATTCCTGATCATTCATTCTTTGCCTAAATCTGCAAGCTCATAAATGTTTTGGAATGATTTTAAATAATGTTGTGGGATAATATTTTTATATCTGATGCTTAAAAGTCAAACGCAATGAACTTTCGTCCACATAAAATAGGATAATTGAACTATTTCTAAGCCTTCTTTCATGTTTATCTCAGACTTTTTTTTTTACATAAAGTTCATTCAGAGTTCAGTTTGAATGATCATTTACGTTAATGAATATAAATTGACAGCAAAGTGTGTTGGCAGCAGTCTTTACAGAGAAAGAAAGTTGCCAGAAAGGTTACAGGAAAGTTGCCAGCATGTATATTTGACAAGGGTGGTGGCATTCAATGGAAGGTATCGTATTAGTCCAATGTTCAGATCCTTTGTTGTCAGTGGAACAGAATATCAGGTGGGCAAACAACAAGAAACTATTGTCTGGTTTTGGACTGTTACTGATGGTAACTTTGCACTAAGGTTTTCTTTAAAAATAAAATTAAGTGTTTTCAACAACGCTGAATTTATTGAGAAATGTAACAGGAAGAAGCCATTCAGCCCCTTTATGCCTCTGCTATTCAGTAACACCATGGCTAATCTTTCAGCACCAATCTCCTGCACTAACACCATGTTGACTGAATTGATTGAAAGATACAGTTTGGAAACAGGTCCCTCAGCCCACTGAGTCCATGCCGACCATTAATCACTTGTTCAGACAAGCTCCATGTTATCCCACATTCACATCTACTCGCCACCACTAGGGGCAATTTACAGAGGCTATTTAACCGACAAATCTCTACGTCTTTGGGATGTGGGAGGAAGCCCGTACACACAGAGGAAATCCATGCGGTGTGAGGGAGAACATACAAACTCCCCACAGGAGGCACCAGGGGTCAGGATTGAGCCAAGACTCTGGTATTGTGAGGCAGCAGCTCCACCAGCCGCGCCATTGCGCTGCCCCAAATATCCTTTGATTCTCAATATTTAAAGATCTATCCATCTCCGTTCTCAATTTACTCAGTGATTGCACCTTCGCAGTCCCCTTGGGTAGAAAATTCAAAATATTTACTAATGTCAATGTGAAAAAGATTTTTTCCTCTTGTTTTAATCTTGAGAGAGTAGCCACTTATGCAGCTACCCGTTCAAGCAAGAAAGTAAGAATGCTTTACATTTAAATGTAATCACCTCTAGTTCTTCTCAACTTTTATTGCCTAGTTTTTTGAATCACTAAACAGAGTCTACCATCTCAGGAATCAATTGGGTGAACCTTCACTACACTCCACTACCGCAAGTATTCTATGTCCCTGTGATAAGGAGGGGCTGCTTTCTAAGAAAAGAGTCATTTTGTGAACTGTTGATAAAATTTGATGATATACATTGTCAATTGACGATATAATTGACGATATAGCAACAGTCAATGTGTTGGAGAAACGTGTCAGGCTGAGTAGCATCTGTGGAGCGAGGGGAATTGTCAGCATTTCAGGTCGAAACCCTGCATCAGGATTGATTTATTTTGTCCCACGCATGCTGCTCAAACCACTCAGCTTGTCCAAAAGGTTGTTTGTTCTAGATTCCAACATCTGCAGTCTCTTGAGACTCCTTTGTTGTTCCTTTTGCACTTGCTATTTAATTGTTTTTTTTCTCACATAAATTCCATGCGAGTGAATTTTGAGTCTGTACCTCAGATGAGTGCAAAAGTCTCAAGGGTCTGGGTGAAGGATTGATATGTCCAATTCTAACCAACTAAGGGCTGCCGGTCAGAAAGTCCAGAAGCTAGTTGCAGATGGATAACCCAAGACCAAGGTCCAGGAGTTTAGAGATGAGCATATTCAGTATTGCGAGTATAAGAAAATAACTGCAGATGCTGGTACAAATCGATTTATTCACAAAGTGCTGGAGTAACTCAGCAGATCAGGCAGCATCTCGGGAGAGAAGGAATGGGTGACGTTTCGGGTCGAGACCCTTCTTCAGTATTGCGATGTTGAAGGTTGAGTTGTGAATGAATATGTCATAGGAACAGAGTAAGACCATTCAGCCCATCAAGTCAACTGCCATTCAATCATAGCTAATTTATCATTCCCTCTCAACCCCATTCGCCTTCTCCCCATAACCTTTCCAGTTGGTGTTGTTATTGTCAGCATCCAGAGTCTAATGTAGTACAAAGGAGATATTTTCCCTGTACACAAATTGCAGGGGGTCTAGATTGTCTGGAGGACTGGCACAGATGTGGGTCATCACCGGTCTCTCAGTGAATTTCATGATGGTCAATGATAGAGCTACTGGGTAGCAGCGATGGAGACAGGTCACTTTCCTTTTCATGGGGACTGCAATGATGGAAATTTCCTTGAAGCAAATGTCGACAGTAGACTGATGAAGTGAGATGCTGAATATGCCACCGAAGGCTGTGGCTAGTTGAAAGAACCCGTATAGTGAGTTTATCCATGCTGGTCAGTGCTTTCTAGGAGTTTTCCCTCATGAATGCAGATCTTACTTCTGTCACGGAGATGTGTAGGACAGAGCCAGCATGAGATGGGAGAAGGGGAGTGGGCGGGGTCATGCGTCATGGAACTTTGTTTGCCTCTTCAAAACAGGTGTAAAAGGCATTGAGCTCGTCCGATAGAGGTGCACCATTGGCAGAGATCGTTCCTGATTTTGCGTTGTAGCCTGTGATAGTATTCTGGACCTGCCGCACATGTCCGGCATCCATTTATGTAGGGAACTGTTCACACCGCTGGGTGGTAAGCTAATAGGTGGAACTAGGTGAGAAGGGGTTCATGGCCAGATGGGGGTGGGTGGGGGGGGGGGGGAGGAGAGGGGATGGGAGGGATGTGGGACATGGCATCGGGGGCTGAGAGGTGATCAGTGGAGACAACAAAGGGCTGCAGATAATGGAAGGTGAGAGGAAAAGAAGGTGGTGAGTGGAACCAGGTAAAGGAGGGAAGATGGTCAGATGTAAACTGTGTGGGGAGAGAATTTGGGAGTGTTTAAGTGCATGGGTGATAGGCAGAGAGAAGCAGGCATGGGAGGGGAAAGAAACAGTAACAGAAGGTAGGGAGGGGGATTTAGAAAGAAAGGATCTGAGTTGATCAGAAGGAGAGAGGAAAGGAAAGGCATGTGGGCGGGCTACTTGAAATTGGAGAATTCAATTTTCATGCCATTGGGTTGTAGACTACCCAGCCAGTTGTATGAGGTGCAGTTCATTCAGTTTGCATTTGCCCTCGCCCTGGCAGTGGAGCAGACTGAGTCAAAGAAAGAATCAGTGTGGGGAATGGGAGGGGGAGTTGTTAAAATGGCTGGCAACCTGGAGCTCAAGATGGCCATTGTGGACAGAACTCAGGTAGTTAGCAAAGCAGATACCTATTCTGTGCTTGGTCACGCTGATGTAGAAATATGTCATGTCAAGTCAAGTCAAGTCAATTTATTTGTATAGCACATTTAAAAACAACCCACGTTGACCAAAGTGCTGCACATCTGACTAGGAAAAAAAGATACAGTGGCAGGCAGCCAAACACAACGGCGCGGCCATCTTGAACAAAATGTTAATTCAATCACCCACAGTCCAACAATAAAAGCACTAAACAGGCACCCAAATTACCCAACCCCAAAAACCCCCCAAAACACAGTCCAACAATAGAAGCATTAAATAGGCATTCAAATCACACACCCCAAAACCCCCAAAAACACAGTCCAACAATAAAAGCATCAAACAGGCACTCAAACCACCCAACCCCAAAAACACACAAAAAAGAAACATCCATCAAAGAAACATCCATCACAGTGAGTCTCCTCCAGTCCTCTCTCTCCTCACTGTGATGGAAGGCCACAATGTCTTTCCCTTCTCCTGCTGTCCTCGCCCGCGGTCAGGTTGTTGTGGTTGCAGGCCGCACCGGACGGTCCACAGCGGGCCAAGCCCAAGGCGCGTCGCGTCGCAGCCGCTCCCGCAGCCTCCGAAGACGGCCGGCTCCGCCGATGATAAGTCCGATCCGGGGCGGGCGAACACGCTGTCGCTGCCGCTGTTGCTGCACGTCGGGGCGGTCGTGGCTCCCGACATTGAAACCCCCGCCCAGCAGAGAAATATCCCGCGGCCATCTTAGGCCGCGCCGGACGGTGAAATGTCCGCGCCCCAAGCCCCGCGATCCGGGGTGGGCGAACATGCTGCCGCTGCCGGAGCTCCCGATGTCGGAATCCACGCGGCCCGAACCTAAGGCAAGTCGCAGCCGCTCCCGCAGCCTCCGAAGACGGCCGGCTCCGGTGATGGTAAGTCCGATCCACGGACTTGGATGGTAAGTCCGATGGAGGCTGACAGCTCCAGGAGTTGGGCCGATGGTAGGCCGCAGCAGGAACGGAGACACGGCCCAGAAAACAAAGGTCGGGTCTCCGTTCGGAAGGGACACATATTTACAGTGTTAGTTTCCCCCTCCCCCCCACATACACACATAGTACACAAACACAAAACATCACATCACAACTACAACTAAGACAAAAAAACCAACAAAAACACAAAGACAAATGGACCGCAGGTGAGCGGCAGCTGCTAGGGCAGTGCCGCCATTTTGTTTTGTGACAGGAGGAAGCTGATCTGACTAAAGCCTATGTTTGCTTCTCTCCTGCTTTATGCTGCTTGAATAAAGAGCTGACATTTCTATTACTGCTTTACACAAAGTACACATTTTCACCATTGACATAAAAATTACAGTGTGTACAACAAATGTTGATGTACCAAATGGCAGAAATCTCTCTTTGATTTTACTTAACTTGATTGCAGCAATTTCTTCAAGGAAATGAATTGAAGGTCACTATAATTTCCACCTCCTCAGTTGCTGTTAATAAATTAACAAACTCCAACGTCAGAAATTTTACTTGGTAGAATTTAGGAGCATGTTGTCTGAGCTGATCAATACATCGGAAAATGAGTGCAGAGAATCACAGTGGTTATTGGGATGCTTTCATTCCACCTACTTGTTATTCATCCTCAGTCCCTTGGAGATCTTTCTCTTTGAAAAATAAAAGAGTTATTGCTGCAAATGTGTACGTACAAAGCAGCATTGACTGCAATCTGGAAACAGTCAGGTGAAATCATTAAGCTAAGTTTCTGCCTTACAAATACATCACAACAAAATGATTATTAATTCCACTTTTTTTCAGGGCTGAAGAAACTTTCGCCTGAATTTGCTGAAACAAATTGACTTCCAGGACCCACATAAAGTCCAGAGAAATCTTTCTCAGACCCTGCTGCACATTGACAGTGAATAACATGAACGTCAGTTTGTGAAGAACTGCGGGAATTTCAAGGTTTTATTACTGAAGCTTGATTCTGATGTGATGAAGCAAAGCTGGATAGAGTCTACGTTCCTCCTGCAACTGGTTCTTTGGAGGTGTATTGCACCTTCTTTTGTTCAAGTGAATCATGATATTACAGTTCCCAAGGGCCTGTCTGTGTTCCTGTCAGAGAAGAACCTGGTGTTCAACATCCCGAAGGATAAGGACAGCTGCAAGGTGGAAGTGGTGATGAACGAACCAATAACACAGCGGGTTGGGAAGCTTACCCCTCAGGTATGGTATTGATGATGGAGTGATCCATTCCAACGAGGTGTCATTACCTCAATATATCGAGCTTGGGGAGTTTGGTTGGTTCAAAGAAGTGGCTCACAAAAAATGGAAATGCAAGGAACTGCAGATGCTGGAATTTTCAGCAAAGCACAATGTAATAGAGTAACCCAGTGGGTCAAACAGCATCTGTGGTGGGACGGGATAGGTGCCTGTAGGAGGGTCCTGACCGGAAACGTGGCGTATCCATTGCCTCCTGTTCTAATGAGGGTGGGCAGAGGCACAAAGGTAGAGTTGCTGCCTTACAATGATTAGTGTTCGATCTTGACTCAGGGTGCATGGTTTCTATGTTTTCCCTGTGACCGCGTGGGTTTTCTCAGGATGCTCCGTTTTCCTCCCACACTTCAAAGATGTAGAGCCTTGTAGGTTAATTGGCTTTGATAAGTTGTAAAATTGCCTCTAGTGTGTAAGCTAGTGTTAGTGTGCGGGTTGATCGCTGGTCAGTGCGGACTTGGTGGGCTGAAGGGCCTGTTTCCGCGCTGTATCTCTAAAGTCTTAGCGTCTAAAAGCAGCAGGGAAATATTTTACAAACTGAATGTTATGGAAATGTAACATCTATATTTGTTTATTGTACAAACTGTTTCAGGTTTTTGATTGTCATTTCCTACCCAATGAAGTAAAATATTCACATAATGGATGTCCAATTCTGGATGAAGATCAAGTCATGCTCAGAGCTTACAGGCAAGTGAAAAGCAGTGGAAGCAGAAACGTTTGTTAACAAGGAAAGATAAGTGTAAAGCTTTGATGCTGGTCACCCAATTGATCATCTAAGGTCATAGCAATCTTAATGAATGACAGGAGAGATTTTCTTCAGTGTTCATAGATGGACACATTGGTTTAGTTCTTGATTAGTTTAATTTATTGTCATGTGTACCGAGCTTTATTGTTGTGTGCTATCCAGTCAGCGGATAGACTATACATGATTATAATCCAGCCGATCACAGTGTACAGATACAGGATAAAGGGAATAACGTTTAGTGCAAGGTAGAGTCCAGTAAAATCTGATTAAAGATAGTTTGTGGGTCTCCAATGAAGTAAATGGGAGGTCAAGACTGCCCTCTAGTTGTTGGTTGGATGGTTCAGTTGCCTGATAACAGCAGGAAAGAAACAGTCCCTGAATCTGAAGGTGATCATGATGGCAGAGTGTGTGGAAAATACACCTGAAAGTATACTGCAATAGACATAGAGGATTTTTATACTTGCTAGGTATTCCAGGTTCCTTCTGAATCGCAGGTTCCTTCATTACCACTTGATCCATATGTTGGAATCCCATACTCTATCACCCTACAGGTTTAAGGTGAGGGGGAAAGATTTGATGGGAACCTGAGGAGTGTAACTTTTTGACACAAATGGTGCTGGGTGTATGGAATAAGCTGCTGAAGGAGGTGGTTGAGGCAGGTACTATCGCAATGTTTAAGAAACATTTAGACGGGTACATGGAAAGGGTAGGTTTAGAGGGATATGGGCTAAATGCAGGCAGGTGGGACTAGTATAGATGGGGCATGTTGGTCAGTGTGGGAAAGTTGGGCCGAAGGACCTGTTTCCACGTGGTATGACTATAACTCTCTAACCCTGTTGTACCTGAATTGCACAATATTACAAACATCCCATTTATTTTCTCAGCTTTATTTATTTCCCCCACTTCTGCAACTTAAAATATATTTTTTTTTTTTTCACTTTCCCCATTCAGTTGAAGGGTTATTAAACTGGAATAATAACTCTGTTCCCTCTCCATAGTTGCTGGCTGAACTGATGAACTTATTCTAGATGTCCAGCATCTGCAGTTTCACCAGAAGGGCCACAGAAGTTCAAGATGTTTGACACCTCCCCCTCAAAGGCAATTAATGATCGGGGCAACAAAGGCTAACCTTGCCAAACCAACCCAAATTCAGTAATATTCATGAATAAAATCTATCTGTCACATAGCATTAACTGACCAAGGATTGGTGTTCAGCAATTGCAGCCGATATGGTTTAACCTATCCTGCATCAGACTAGTGGGAAATGTTCCTAGGCTCTTGCCAAGGCTAGCTATCACTGGCAAGATAATCTGTTAATGTCCTCAAGAATCTTTAATTGTTCCAGAATTAAGCATCAACTCCTTCCCCATGCTACTTTATGTGCTTACTATTGCAGGTTTACAGAGAATGAAACTTTCACAGAAGCATTCACCCTCCGTGTTCGGTTGCTTGACTCAGACTGTAACATCGTCCAAGTGGGCGCAACAGCATTGGAAGTCCCCGAATTTTATGGTGTATCCAATCTAGTCGACAGAAATGTGCTTTCATTTAACTTTGATAAATCTTCGAATCTGGACTGTATGGTGCGTGTGGCGACTCAAGAGACGTTTCTCCCAGCATATGGACGTCTCGTCATGGGGAAACTCTCTATGGAACAGGCACGTGGTGACAATCCACACAAATCGGGTAAGCTTCCCTTCACTGTTATGTTTTGCTTTGCCTTTAAGCTGAAATAGAACAATAATGAAGATGTAATGTCTTTCTTTAGGGAAACTGTACATTCTCTCTTTAGGGAAAATATAATGTATTTTCTCTGGGGAAAGGTTCATATTAACTTGTGAGCATGACAAGCATTCACCTCCAGTTGTACTCCCCTCCCCATATTTATTTCCAATGGATCTGAATGTGTAGAACTGAGTACGATCAATGGCTAATATCCTTGCCAACATTTAGCATCTTAACTAAACAGAAATTTCTTCAGCAAAGAACTTGTGAAAGTTATGATTTAAAAGAGTTACTGTGACTTAATGCTCCTAAATTTCTTAGAACAAGATTTTAAAAGGAATTATGTAGAATTTATAGTGAGGAAACTAGCCATTTGGCCCAGCTGGTCAATGGCAGCAGTTATACTCCAGGGGACCTTCTTCCCACTCCTTTTGTCATGTTCATCAAATGCTTCTCCATGAATGGAATTCCCCTTTGGAAATAACCTTATAATATAAAATATCAGTAAAGATATCTTTACTTTGCAATTAAATTTTTTGTCGGCGTGGTGCAAGTGAAAACAGATTTGCTTTTTACCATTAATCAAGTCAAGTCAAGTCAAGTTGAATTTATTGTCCTGTGCATAAGTATGATGAGGTACAGACACAATGAAAAGCTTACTTGCAACAGCAAAACAGGCACGTATACTCAGATAACACACATAACATAAATTTACATCAATTCTGTAAACCAGTGAAAAGAAAGAGACTGTACAAAAACAAAATGGCGGGACTGTCATATGTTGAAAGACTGGAGCGGCTAGGCTTGTATACACTGGAATTTAGGATGAGAGGGGATCTTATCGAAACATATAAGATTATTAAGGGGTTGGACACGTTAGAGGCAGGAAACATGTTCCCAATGTTATCATATCATATATATACAGCCGGAAACAGGCCTTTTCGGCCCTCCAAGTCCGTGCCGCCCAGTGATCCCCGCACATTAACACTATCCTACACCCACTAGGGACAATTTTCACATTTACCCAGCCAATTAACCTACATACCTGTACGTCTTTGGAGTGTGGGAGGAAACCGAAGCTCTCGGAGAAAACCCACGCAGGTCACGGGGAGAACGTACAAACTCCTTACAGTGCAGCACCCGTAGTCAGGATCGAACCTGAGTCTCCGGCGCTGCATTCGCTGTAAAGCAGCAACTCTACTGCTGCGCTACCGTGCCGTTGGGGGAGTCCAAGTGTTAATAAGGGGTAGGCCATTTAGAACGGAGATGAGGAAAAACTTTTTCAGTCAGAGAGTTGTAAATCTGTGGAATTCTCTGCCTCAGAAGGCAGTGGAGGCCAATTCTCTGAATGCATTCAAGAGAGAGCTAGATAGAGCTCTTAAGGATAGCGGAGTCAGGGGGTATGGGGAGAAGGCAGGAACGAGGTACTGATTGAGAATGATCAGCCATGATCACGTTGAATGGTGGTGCTGGCTCGAAGGGTCGAATAGCCTACTCCTGCACCTATTGTCTATTGTCTATTGTCTAAGATATCAGTACAAGCACACAGTAGAATCAAATCTATGATAGTGCAAGGGGTGATGGGACACCAATATCCATTTCCAGGTTGTTCCACATCTCTCCAGAAAGTTGACTGGGTGCTTCTGGAGTGCACTCCATGTCTTAGGACCTCCTTAAAGTATTTTGAATTACATCATTCTCAATACCGTGTTCCTTCCGGAGCATTCCAGGGTTATGGATCTATTGTCTGAGGGAGTATTACCATTGGGTATTCCTGGAACTGCAGTGCAAACTGTGATACTGCAGATAAGGAAACTACTTACCTAAATCAATGCACCCAGGTGCATGGAGTTAGATTTTTATGTACAAGCTCCTTCAATTTGCATTTACCCCCTCAAATCCATGATACCACATCACTTCACTCCCAGTTTATCTCCGAGTGTATAAATTTTTATTTGCTGCTTGTTGTCACCCCAACATTTCAGAAACAATCCACTTTTCTCCTCGATCGCGTGGTAGGTTATTTGTAGTTATTCTCCTTCATCATCTCTGCACCAATACCAGAGCACCTATAATCCCTCCCTCCGCACAACTAGAGGACTGGAGGTTTGGACTTTTGTTTTAATATTTACACACATGCTTGATCTATCGATTTCTTTTCTCCCCTACCATCCTTCCCTCTAGTAAAATGCCTAAGGGGGTTCATAGTGCTATAGAGTCATATGGCACAGAAACAGATCCTTCAGCCCAACGTTGCCATAGTGCCCCATCTAAGCTAGTCCCATTTGTCCACATTTCTGAACCTTCCTATCTTTGCACCCGTCCAAGTGTTCTCTGAATGTGCCCAAGTATCATAGGCCAGTTTGTGTTATGGAGGATATTCTACAGCATTTTACCCAAACTTTTAGGCAATTATCCTGTTCCTTTAATCCATGTGTTTATCTAGCTTCTCCTGAAATGTGGCAATGAAATTCCTCCAATTGCTCCTTGGAGAATTTTGTGCCGCACATTCTACCCAATCCATGGGGAAATATATATCTCATGGGATCCACTAGATTTGCCAGAAATAAATATCTCATGGTTTCCACGAAATGATCTCGTATCACTGCTCCCACCACAAAAGTGTCAATATCTCCATGTATCGTCTAATTAAAATGACATGCAGTTCGACCTGAAAAGAGGAGCAAATGGGGGAAAAAAACATTCATTTCAGTCTGGCATCTCGTACTGCATTTTTTTTTTCTTTTCAGAATCTTCTTATCGAGTCCACATCACAAGATTACAAATTGTTCTTCTTCTGCGTAGTGGTGGAAAGATTGGTGGAAACAGAGCCGCGATGTGACCACTCTTTCCTTGACCCCCTTTTCAGAATAATGCGTTGTTTTTTCCTAATATCTAGTTTGATTTCATTCCAATGCTACAATTGAACTCTGCAATTGCACAAATAACTATGAGACAATCTTCTTACGCAAACATAGCTAAAGTTAGAGGAATTATTCTACATCACCCCCCCCCCCCCCCCCCCCACCCCCGCCAGCCATTTGAGTGTTTTCCTTCAGTCAGCAAGTTTGAAAGGTATGGATTTTAACCACCATATTTATCAGAACACTGTATTTTTTTCTCGTCAGAGTGGAATCTAGAGGCGAACCAAGAAGATTTAAAGGAGCTGCACACTTTTAAAGTGAGCTGTGATGAGTTTCTTACAATGGGCCTTCGCTACCATCATCTCAGGCCCCCTTCTCCTGATGTTGACTACATCGCCATAAGATTGGAGCTGATCGACAGCAGAAGCAAAAACGTGCACAAGGTACTTTTTTGTTTGTCAGGAGGTTTGTTTTTTATTAGATTATTTTACCTGCAAACCACTTCTGTCTCTAGCAGATGAACAACGACAACTGTTATGAGTTTGGTTAATCATTCATTGGGTCTATTTCCCTCAGCTTTACGGTTCAATGCCTTCCCTGTGAAGAAAAGCTTGCAGTGTCTTTACCTTCCTGCAGAATATAGGTTGAACTTTTTTTATGCGATTCATGATGAAATATGATAAACTTTGGAGAAAACATTTCTTTCCATTGAACAACTCTTGTACCTTTGAAGATAGACACAAAAAGCTGGAGTAACTCAGCAGATCAGGCAGCATCTCTGGGAAAAAATAATAGGTGCTGGCTCGAAGGGCCAAATGGCCTACTCCTGCACCTATTTTCTATGTTTTCTATGTAACGTTTCGGGCCGGAAGCCTTCTTCAGACTGAGCCGCTGAGCTACTCCAGCATTTTGTGTCTATCTTTGGTAGAAACCAGCATTTTGCAGTTCCTTCCAACACATCTTGCACTTACTTGCTTACTGTATCAACCAAAAACTCTCTGTGCTTTAGTGGTTTTTGCAAATCAATTTAACAATAATAATAATAATATATTCCTTTATTCGTCCCACACTGGGAACAACATGATAAATAAAACAAAGGACTCTAGACCTTTAGTCTAGAAATTCATGAATGTCCATTCTGGGAGTACAGAGAGGAATACATATTCTGCACCAGAACATGAGAAGATCCATGATATTAAGCCTTGGATTCCTGTACAATAGAACTGGGGGAATGCAGTGATGGGAGAGGATAGTTAAATGTAAGACTGGAAAAAGAATTCTTGACACATCAGGCTCCACATTTAATTATTAACTATTACCTCCCCCCTCGACTCCATCCAAGGACACAAACTGTCTTTCCAGGTGAGGCAGAGGTTCACCTGCACCTCCTCCAACCTCATCTATTGTATCCACTGTTCCAGAAATTTCTGGAACAGTATCCACTGTTCCAGAAATCAGTCAACTTCTCTACATCAGCGAGACCAAACACAGGCTCGGCGATCGTTTCGCTCAACACCTTCGCTCAGTCTGCCTTAACCAACCTGATCTCCCGATGGCTCAGCACTTCAACTCCCCCTCCCACTCCCAGTCTGACCTTTCTGTCATGGGCCTCCTCCATTGTCATAGTGAGCCCCAGCGCAAATTGGAGGAACAGCATCTCATATTTTGCTTGGGCAGTTTACACCCGAGCGGTATGAACATTGACCTCTCCAACTTCAGATAGTTCCTCTGTCCCTCTCTTTCCCCCTCTCCCCCTTCCCAGTTCTCCCACTGTCTTCCTATCTCCTACTACATCCTATCTTTGTCCCATCCCCTCCCCTGACATCAGTCTGAAGAAGGGACTCGACCCGAAAGGTCACCCATTCCTTCTCTCCTGAGATGCTGCCCGACCCGCTGAGTTACTCCAGCATTTTGTGTCTATCTTCAATTTGAACCAGTTATTTTCCTGTTGCTATTGCTGGTAAAATCTGCCTCTTCTGTAATAGACCAGTTACTACAGTTGCAGCCGGATGCATCTGAATTTTGTCTTTCACAATTTGTGTAATTAGTGGATCAGTGCCAAAGAAACATGCACAATTTCTAATCTAAGTATTTTCAGCAATGGAAAAGTCAAACAGGGCAGTTCTGTTCCATAGATCAGTTTAGCACCAACACATTTACAAATGTAAATTCATGTAAATTTATGCATCTCTGGGCTTCTAACTATTGTTTGACAAATGCCAGGAGATTGTATAATGGGCTGGATTTCGAAGCACTTTCATGTACAGGTTCACCAACGATTTTCTGGCAACTGATAGTCCGTCGCCTCCTTTGATTTGGACAAAATCACGAGTGCACCCCCCCCCCACAAGTCCCCATGAAAATGTGGCACCTAAACTCACTGGAGTTTAGAAGAATGAGGGGGGACCTCATTGAAACATAAATAATAGTGAAAGGCTTGTATAGAGTGGATGTGGAGAGGATGTTTCCGCTACAGGGTGAGTCGAGGACTAGAGGTTATAGCCTCAGAATTAAAGGACGTTCTTTTAGGAAGGAGATGAGGAGAAATTTCATTAATCAGAGGGTGATGAATCTGTGGAATTCTTTGCCACAGAAGGCTGTGGAGGCCAAGTCAGTGGATATTTTTAAAGCAGAGATGGATAGTTTCTTGATTAGTATGGGTGTCAGAGGTCATGGGGAGAAAGCAGGAGAATGGGGTTAGGAGTGAGAGATAGATCAGCCATGATTGAATGGTGGAGCAGATTTGATGGGCCGACTGGCTTAATTTTACTCCTATCACTTATGACCTTATGACCTTTTGGCCTAGACTTGATAAGACAGCTGATCTCGACATCAGCACTTCCCCATCGAAAAGCAGGTTGATTTGTCCCTTGTCGCTGGCCGGTGCCAGTAGATCTGTTCCCATAGCCGATTTTCAAGGCCGACTTTGCGGGCTGGTATCTCGGTCCCTCAATGGCCTCGACACACCTCTCAAAGGCCATGACCTCTATTGGTCTGGCAAAATGGATAATCCAGAAAGGCTCTGGAACCAAGGGTGCCAGAAAGTAGATGATGGACCTGTACATACTTTGGCCCTCCCTGAGCCATCAAGAGTTCAACAATCAGAATGTGTGGTGAATTCAACACCATGCGAACGTCATCATGCACTATTAGGACAACATGACCACAATCTGCATGAGTTGACGACATCAGTTTTTAAAGGCACTCCCCCGCCAAATTTAAGAACAAAAAGAGTTTCTTCAACTTCCATTTCCATGTAGTGAGACAAATATAATGACTGCATCTATTGTACAGAGAGGAAAACCGCACAGGTTCCTGATCATCTACTCATCTGCTGTCAGCTCTCTGACTGTTTCTATTTTGTTGACCCACCATCATGTAATCCTGTGGTTATACACAAATAAAGTACATTCATGGATTAATGCTTTCATTTACTTTAGATAAATGATTCTTTCAATATTTAAGATGGGCAGGGGACATTTACTAAGAGACATTTACTAAGCACGAGAGTTCCTGACTGTGACTTCCAGTTACAGTCTGTCTTGGCCTTTAGCCAGATTGTCAGTGGGACCAGCTGGCAAGTTTAGAAATAGAATAGAAAATTACAATGCGGTCTTGCTGTGAAATTTGGGGTCGTCTCTCTGTCCTTGATGCTTCCTTGGTTATTTTTGGTCTTCTCAACCTCCTCGTAATTATCCAGCATTTCATCTCAAAGGTTCAAATATTTAAGCTACTTCCCATTTACTAAACCAATGCCAATGTAAATCAAACCCACACAAATGAGCAGGTTTCTAAGTGAGAAACAAATCTAATTTAGATTGGAGGATCTCATTTAGCATAGGCCGAGCTTTTCATTGAAATTTAAAGCTGGTATTAGAAGTTAACATTCTGCTTTGTACGTGCGACTGTTTTGGTTTTGGTTTACTATTGTCACGTGCGCTGAGGTACAGCGAAAAGCTTTATTTTGCATGCTATCCAATCAGATCAGATAATACTATACATAAATGCAAACCTGTCAAACTCAAGTGCAATACAGAGAGCAAAAAGTGTCCATTATGCAGAAAATAGTTCTCAGCATTGTAACTCAGCTGTTCCATAGACAGAGTTCAATGTCCAGGGTGGGGTGGAGCTGAATCAGACAGTATTCTAGCTTATACAAGGACTGATCAGAAGCCTGATTACAGCTAATAGTGTAGGTTAATGTTAGTGAGTGGTGATGAAATACAAACATCCTTTTCTTAAATTAAAATGTGAGGTATAGTCTTAACATTCTCAGAAAAAAGATGCAAACTTTTCTATCAACAATATTAGGGCAGCACCATGGTGCAGCAAATAGAGCAGTTGCTGACGATATTCAGTTCCGATGTTAGGTACTGTCTGTGTAGAGTTTGCAGGTTCACTTGTGGCTGTGCGTGTTTTCCCATGGGTGCTCTGGTTTCCTCCCACAGCCCAAGGTCATAAAGGTTGCAGATTTAGACTTTAGACGTTACTTTAGACTTTAGACTTTAGAGATAATGCGCAGAAACAGGCCCTTCAACCCACCGAGTCCATGCCAACCTGCAATCACCCCGTACACTTGCACTATCCAACACACTATGGACAATTTACAATTTTATCGTAGCCAATTTTATCGTAGCGAGCGGGCAAGATCATCTCTGACCCCTCTCACCCTGGCCACAAACTCTTCGAAGCACTTCCCTCTGGAAGGCGTCTCCGGACTGTCAAAGCAGCCACAGCCAGACGTAAAAACAGCTTTTTTTCCCCGAATGATAGTTCTACTCAATAACCAAAGTCTGTAGTCTCTTTTTTGCTCTGGTTTATTTTCACCCACATGTTTAGACCATAATGTTGTATCCTTATTGTTTTGATATGGTTATGCTTTATTCTTAATTGTTAACTGTATGTTTGTGTTGTCATTTGTGAGCGGAGCACCAAGCCACATTCCTTGTATATGCATACTTGGCCAATAAACTTATTCATTCATTCATTCATTCATTCATTCATTCATTCATTCATTCAATTAACCTGTAAACCTGTACGTCTTTGGAGTGTGGGTGGAAATCGGAGCACCTGGAGAAAACCCATGTGGTTAAAGTGAGAATGTACAAACTCCATACAGACTGCACCATAGTCAAGATCGAACGCGGGTCTCTGGCGCTTTAAGACAGCAACCCCACCACTGTGCCATTTAATCGGTTGCTGTAATTTTTTCCTTGTGTGTAAGCAGGAGGTAGAATCTAAACAAGTTTGTTGGAATGTGGGAAGAATAAAACGCGTTTAGTGTAGGGTTCCTGTAAATGGGTGCTGATGGTTGATGTGGTCTCATTGGACTGTGTGCTGTGTCAGTCTATAACTGTGCATATCTCTCCCATTCTCTTTCAGGCAGAGAATGCCTGGATTCCAGTCAGAATCACAAATGCCTTTCCCAATCAGCCTCCTAAAGTGAGTTTTATGGCGATGTTCATCCTGGACGTAGACCAGTTCATTCTGACCTCCATAACCACTGGGATCCTGGACGGGGAAGACAGCGAGACGCCAAAATCCCAGCTTGTGTTCAATGTCACCAAACCACCTCAGGAGGGCTACATCACTCACCTATCCGACCACACAAAATCAATCACTTCATTCACCTGGGCTGACCTGAACGACTTGCTGGTAGCCTTTCAGCCACCAAACAACAGTCACACTGAAAGAAGGAACTATGAGGTATGTGATGCAACATAGCAATGACTTATAGAGTTATACAGCACGGAAACAGGCCCTTTGGCCCAACTTGTCCAGGCCAACACAGATGCCCCATGTTGTTAAAGGAATTGTTAAAGGAATTACATGAATAAGATACTTTTCAATCACAACTACTACATCATCTACATCATAATGCATATCTCTGCATAGGCTGTTGAATTTTTTTTCATTTGCAATAATTAAATTTGCGTGCTAATATGCTCTCTGGAAACTTGAATGGCAAAAAGTCTTTAATGGCATACAGTCATAATGCAACTTATTTTCCTTTTGAATCATTTCATCCTCCACTCTGTCTTTCCCTGATTGATTTCACTGAACCTTCAAGTTTATCAGAAGTTAAAAGCTAGATAACATTGAGGTATAATATGCTAGACGTCCTTAAGATGAGGAGGGGTTGGCCGGAATAAATGTAGAGAAGATGCTATTGCATCATCTTTTGCATTTGGCGCTGATCTCATAGAATCAGAGAGTCATAGTGATACAGTGTGAAAACAGGCCCTTCGGTCCAACTCAACTACACCAACCAACAATGCCCCAGCTACACCAGTCCCACTTGCCTGCGCTTGGTCCATATCCCTCCAAACCTGTCCTATCCATGTACCTATCTAATTGTTTCTTAAACGATGGGATAGTCCCAGCCTCAACTACCTCCGTTGGCAGCTTGTTCCATACATGCACTACCCTTTGTCTGAAAAAGTTACCCCTCGGATTCCTATTAAATCCTTTCCCCTTCACCTTGAATCTATGTCCTCTGGTCCTCGATTCTCCCACTCTGGGCAAAAGACTCTGTGCGTCTATCAGATCTATTCCTCTCATGATTTTGTATCCCTCTATAACATCTCCCCTCATCCTCCTGCTTTCCATGGAATAGAGACCCAGCCTACTCAACCTCTCCCTGTAGCTCACGCCCGCTAGTCCTGGCGACATCATCGTAAATCTTTTCTGAACCCTTTCAAGCTTGAAAGCCAGTGTAAATTCCATTTTTGTTTTATGAATGTGGAGCATGTGCTTAGATGTATTAAATGCCGTGTGATATCTTTGCATTTAGATCATGTTAATTGCACCATGCATGCAATATTTTAAGCTTGGTTCCTTCACAATGACTCAGCCTTTGGGAAGAGGAAATGTCTCTTTAACATCTATAATCATCTTCTTATTTTTCTAGTGTACCGCACAATGTGCGGGGCTGATGAGCTTTACCTTTGCATTGTTTGTGATTTTTCATCGACCTTGTCCATATACTTGTAACAGGTCGAATTTGAAGTTCACGATTTCTACTTCCGGAACAGTGCACCAGTCATAGTACACATTTCAGTAAGGACAACTGATACCAATGCTCCCAGAGTTTCCTGGAACATGGGTAAGCTTCATTCTGATAAACTGAATTGTTGGAGAGAAATTAAGTTGGAGAGAGCTTTTCCGACTGAAGGGCTTAGTTCACAAATGATACAAGCAAAGACCGGCAGATTATTTTTGCTCAATTATAATCAAACAAGCCTCTGGCTAATTTAACAATGTTTACATAAAGTTTGTGCAAAGGTACAGTATGATGTTAAAACATGCCACTGTTCATGAATATAGCAAATCCTATTGTGAAATATTTGTTTTATGGTTGAGAATTATCAAAATTAGTTTTCTCACAAATTTGAAAGTCTTTTTGTGTTTTGGATATTTTAAATATAAAAGACCTAAAGAGAATGGACACCAAAATATCAAATGATTTGAAAAAGCATAAGAAAAGGCACTTGTGTCGGAAGGAACTGCAGATGCTGGTTTATACCGAAGATAAACACAAAATGCTGGCGTAACTCAGTGGGTCAGGCAGCATCTTTGGAGAAAAAGAATAGGACAAATGGGCAGCAGCAGAGTTGCTGCCTTACAGCGCTAGAGACCCAGGTTCGATCCTAACTACGGGTGCTTGTCTTTATGGAGTTTGTATGTTCTCCCCTTGACCTGCATGGGTTTTCTCCACATGCTCCGGTTTCCTCACACATTCCAAAGACATGCAAGGTTGTAGGTTAATTAGCTTCTGTGAATTGTCCCCAGTCTGTAGGATAGAACTAGCGTGTGGGTGATCAATGGTCGGTGCAGACCTGGTGGGCCGAAGGGCCTGTTTTCACGCTGTATCTCTAAAAATATATATAAATATTATGGCAATAAGAACATGAGGCTGTATATCCTGTAGTAAACATTCACATCCTAAAATCTTTCTATCATTTTCAAGGCACAAGTCAGAAGCATTATAAAATCATCTCCATTTGCCTGGATGAGTGCAGTTCCAACAATTCTCCCCACAACTGCTTGATTACTACCTCATTGCCACACTAAACATCATTCCCTATCCCACCAGTGTACAGTGGCTGCAGTGTGCAACATCTACAAAATGCACCACAGTTACGCACCAAGGCTATTTTGAAAACATTTCTCAAATATTTGTAGATGGACACAAAAGGCTGCAGTAACTCAACAGGTCAGGCATCATCAGTGGAGAAAACAGATGGGTGACATTTTGGTTCGGGGGCCCTTCTTCAGATGAAAGTATAGGGTCTGAAGTAGAAGAGCTGAAGGAGAAGACTGAACGATCTGAAGAAGGGTTCCGACCCATAATGTCACCCATTCCTATTCTTCAGAAAAGCTGCCTGACTGACTGAGTTACTCTAGCACTTTGTGTCTATCTTTGGTCTTAACCAGCAACTGCTGGTCCTTTCTACATATCTCAAATATTTGACTTCCAATATGTATATAGAAACATAGAAAACAGGTGCAGGAGGAGGCCATTTGCCCCTTCGAGCCAGCACCGCCATTCATTGTGATCATGGCTGATCGTCCCCAATCAATACCCCATACCTGCCTTCCCCCCATATCCCTTGATTCCATTAGCCCCTAGAGCTCTATCTAACTCTCTCTTAAATCCATCCAGTGATTTGGCTTCCACTGCCCTCTGTGGCAGAGAATTCCACAAATTCACAACTCTCTGGGTGAAAATGTTTTATCTCACCTCAGTTTTAAATTGCCTCCCCTTTATTTTAAGACTGTGGCCCCTGGTTCTGGACTCGCCCAACATTGGGAACACTTTTCCTGCATCTAGCTTGTCCAGTCCTTTTATAGTTGTATATGTTTCTATAAGATCCCCTCTCATTCTTCTAAACTCCAGTGAATACAAGCCTAGTCTTTTCAATCTTTCCTCATATGTCAGTCCCGCCATCCCAGGGATCAATCTCGTGAACCTACGCTGCACTGCCTCAATTACAAGGATGTCCTTCCTCAAATTAGACCAAAACTGTACACAATACTCCAGATGTGGTCTTACCAGGGCCCTATACAACTGCAGAAGAACCTCTTTACTCCTATACTGAAGTCCTCTTGTTATGAAGACCAACATTCCATTAGCTTTCTTCACTGCCTGCTGTACCTGCACGCCAACTTTCAGTGACTGGTGTACAAGGACACCCAGGTCTCGCTGCACCTCCCCCTTACCTAACCTAACTCCATTGAGATAATAATCTGCCTCCTTGTTTCTGCCGCCAAAGTGGATAACCTCACATTTATCTATATTATACTGCATCTGCCACGCATCTGCCCACTCACTCAACCTGTCCAGGCCACCCTGCAACCCCCTAACATTCTCTTCACAGTTTACACTGCCACCCAGCTTTGTGTCATCCACAAACTTGCTAGTGTTGCTTCTAATTCCCTCTTCCAAATCATTAATATATATGGTAAACAGTTGTGGCCCCAACACCGAGCTTTGCGACACTCCACTTGCCACTGCCTTCCATTCTGAAAAGGACCCATTTACTCCTACTCTTTGCTTCCTGTCTGCCAACCAATTTTCTATCCATGTCAACACCCTACCCCCAACACCATGTGCTCTAATTTTAGTCACCAATCTCCCGTGCGTGATCTTATCAAAGACTTTCTGAAAGCCTAGATACACTACATCCACTGGCTCCCCTTCATCCATTCTACTTGTCACATCCTCAAAAAATTCCAGAAGATTAGTCAAGCATGATTTCCCTTTCATAAATCCATGCTGACTTGGACTTATCCTTTTACGGCTATCCAAATGCACCGTTATTACCTCTTTAATAATTGACTCCAGCGTCTTTCCCACCACCGAAGTCAGGCTAACTGGTCTGTAATTCCCCATTTTCTCTCTCGCTCCTTTCTTGAAAAGTGGGATAACATTAGCTACACTCCAATCCACAGGAACTGATCCCGAATCTATTGAACATTGGAAAATGATCATCAATGCATCCACTATTTCTAGAGCCACTTCCCTGAGGACCCTGGGATGCAGACCATCATGCCCAGGGGATTTATCATCCTTCAGTCCCATTAGTCTACCCAATACTATTTCTCGCCTAATGAAAATTTCTTTCAGTTTCTCTACCCCCTTAGATCCTCTGTCCTCCAGTACATCAGGGAGATTGTTTGTGTCTTCCTCAGTGAGGACAGATCCGAAGTACCTGTTCAACTCTTCTGCCATTTCCTTGTTACCCATAATAATTTCACCCGTGTCTGCCTTCAAGGGACCCACATTTGACTTTGCTACTCTTTTTCCCTTAACATATCTGAAGAAGCTTTTACTGTCCTTCTTTATATTCTTGGCCAGTTTTCCCTCGTACATCATCTTTTCAGCCCGTATTGCCCGTTTTGTTACCTTCCGTTGTCCTATGAAAGTTTCCCAATCTTCTGGCTTCCGGCTACTCTTTGCTGTGTTATACATCTTTTCTTTTAGTTTTATTCCATCCCTAACTTCCCTTGTCAGCCACGGTTGCCTCCTACTCCCCATAGAATCTTTCTTCCTTTTTGGAATGAAATGATCCTGCGTCTTCCGGATTATGCCCAGTAAAACAAAGGAAGCAGGGACATGGGATATTGCCTCCTGAAACTTTTCCTCCAAATCACCATCCTGCCTTGGGTTCATTGATGGAATTGATTGCAAGGTAAAGCATAGAAACAGGTCCTTCAGCCCACTGAGTCCATGCCGACCACACTAGTTCTGTTATCTCATTTTCTCATCCACTCCCTGCAACCTAGGGGCAATTTTTAGAAGACAATTAACTTGAAAACCTGCATGTCTTTGGGATGTGGGAGGAAACCAGAGCACCCAGAGGAAACTAATGTGATCCCAGAGAGAACGTGGAAACTCCATGCAGTTAGCATCCGTGGACAGGATCAAACTCAGATCTCTGTGAGGCAGCAGCTTGATCAGCAGCACTACTGAGCTGCTGGTCTTTCATCATTATTGGGTCCAAAACCCAATCATTTCTACCAAATGTGGGACTATCCTCACCTGAAGAGATGCAGCAGTATGGGATGGTAGCTCAACACCACTATACCAATGGCTATTAGCGTGGGAAACAAAGGCTGGCTTTATCAGCAATGCTCAGATCCCAAAACATGAAGTTTCTTCAAAACAGTACAGATCCTCCTCGACTTACCCATCGTAAATCGAAATTATCGTAAGTCGAAAATGCATTTAATACACCTAACCTACCAAACATCATAGCCACCTAACCTACCAAACATCATAGCCACCTAACCTACCGAACATCATAGCCTAGCCTAGCCTAACTTAAACATGCTCAGAACACGTACATTAGCCAAATACATTTGTGGTCGCATGGCTGACTGGGAGCTGTGGCTCGCTGCCATTGCCCAGCATCACGAGACAGTATCGTACTCTTGGGTATTTGCACCATCGTAAAGTCTAAATATCGTAAGTCGAAGCATCGTAAGTCGAGGAGCATCTGTATTCTCCTTACTGGCATATTTGTGTTTTCTCATGTATCATTGCTGTCTGTTGGCTAAAATAAACAATATTTCATTACTAGATTTCTCTCAATGCCCTTTCCTTCTTTACTCAGATTTTACCATCTGAAAATGATTTGGCAAATTATTTCATGATCTGTACAATTTGGAATTTTTTTCCTTTAATTTCTAATAATTTTGTCCACACACAAAGATATATCCAAGTCTGCTGAATATTTAGGAAAAAAACCTGAAATTACAAATGAATTAATATACACGTGTAAGCATTTCATTGTTTAGTTTAGTTTATTACTATTGTCACGTGTACCGAGGTACAATTAAAAGCTTTTGTTTGCATGTTATCTGGTCAAAGAAAATAATATACATGAATACAATCAAGTCATTCACAGTACACAGATAAAGGATACAGGTACAACATTTAGGGTAACAAATAGTGCAAGATATAACATTGTAGTCCGAAAAAGTCCGATTAAAGATAGTTCAAAGGTCTCTATTGAGGTAGACCTCGTAAGCCATAAAGCCACCACTTTCAGCAATGATAATAAGAAGCTAACATTCACCACGTTTGATTCTGTTTTGCAGGACTTGATCTATTGGAAGGCCAGTCTCGACCTATCACCTGGGAACAGTTTGAAGTCGTGGATAATGACGACATCACTGCAGTTCGTTTGGTTACTGTGGCCGGCTTACAACATGGACGGCTAACAGTGAGAGGTTAATATCCTTTTACCAAACTGGCGAATGGACTCCCAGAAACTCATCAAAGGAGCAATTCCATTTCCCTGATATAATGAATAATTCGATCCATATTTTTTAACTGTGCAACCCAGCTTGATGTCTTCTATTCCAAAATAGAATCTCCCAGAGGGTTCATTACAAGATTGAAATGCAACACCTCAAAGTCACTGACTGTAATTCCCAATTTGTAGGTTGGTGGTTCTTGGCCAAGTCTCATTAGGGTAAATTATGATCAAGAAATTTGATCTGTAGGAAGGAACAGCAGATGCTGGGTTATAGCGAAGATAAACACAAAGTACTGGAATAACTCAATGGGTCAGGTTAGCATCTCTGGAGAAAAAGGATAGGTGACGTTTCGGATCGGAACCCATCTTCAGACTGGCAAGAAACATGATCTGTGTGAATATGTGTGTGTGTATATATATATATATAAAATATATAGAGTCATTGCTCGGAGAACTGGGAAAGTTGGAGAGAGAGGGAATGCAGGGGTTACTTGTAGTAAAAGAAATCAATATTCATACCCCTGGGCTGTAAGCTGCCCAAGCAAAATATGAGGTGCTGTTCCTCCAATTTGCACTTAGCCTCACTCCGACAATGGAGGAAGCCTAGGACAGAAAATCTGTGTGGGAATGGGAAGGAGAATTAACGTATTTAGCATCGGGGAGATTAGGAATGTTCAGGCGGACTGAGCGAAGGTGTTCAGCTAAACGATTGCCCAGCCAACGTTTGGTCTCGCCAACGTATGAAATGTATACTTATATACACACACACACACACACACACACACACACACACACACACACACACACACACACACACACACACACACACACACACACACACACACACACACACACACACACACACACACACACACACACACACACACACACACACACACACACACACACACACACACACACACACACACACACACACACACACACACACATATATACATATACACATGCAAATATATATATACACATACACACACATACACACACACACACACACACACACACACACACACACACACACACACACACACACACACACACGCACACATATGGGTTTTGCACATCATTCTCTTTTTTTTCTCTCCGCTATATATATATATATATTTATGGTGAGTCAATGGTCAAATATTTAGTGGAGAGAAAAAAAGAGAATGATGTGCAAAACCATTTACATTTAAGAACTCTAGTTACAGCCCTTTTTAAAATTCATTCCCGAGGGAAAGTATGGTGTCATATTAATGCAAGAAAGTAATCCTGTTTGTGGACTAATCTGAATAATTTATGTTTTTTGCAGGTGGAAAAGGCTTTATGTTTACTGTCAATGACATCAAAGCAGGTGTTGTCCGCTATCATCACGATGACAGTGACACTGCAAATGATTTCATTATATTCAGAATTTTTGATGGTCTTCATAGCACGCGACACAAATTCCCAATCAAGATCTTACCCAAAGATGACAGTCCTCCATTCCTTATCAACAATGTTATCTTTGAACTGTGCGAGGACCACGAAATGCTGATTGAGAAGTTTATGCTTCAAGCGTCAGACATGGACTCAAGTGACGACTACGTCTTGTTCAAAATCATCAAAACTCCACAAGCTGGAGAGATCATTAAAAGAATAGCTCCTGGTCTGACAGGTATCTTTTAACCCGGCCTGACGATTAGAACATCAATCACTTTGTTCTTCCCAGACTTTCAGTTTTGGTTGCTTCCTTTACTCTGGCTCCAAAATACATCCATATCCTTGCCTTCATTCAAAGTCCCTGTTGTATCAGTGACACCTCTTTGCCATGGTAAGGCCGCATGATACTTGTTTTGCAAAAGTCACCAATATTAGTGGATGTGTAAAACACTTTGTCTACTTTATATTAAAATTGACCTATTCACCAATAAAGCAGAAAACCTGCTGTAATCTGTAATCTTGAAGCCACATGCCAACAAATTCAAAAGCATCCTCTTCCCCGCTGTTATCAGAGTCTTGAATGGACCTCACATGTGCTATGGATGTATTCTTGATCTTCCAGTCAATCCCTTTGTGGCCATTGATTTTTTTAACCTGCATTTTCTCTGCAGCTGTAACATGATATGATAACACACTGTGCAGTTTTTTGCACTACCTGCTGTACTCCTGTATGATATGATCTACCTGGATAGTGTGCCAAAGCACGTTTTTCATTGTATCTCAGTACAATAATAAACCAATACCCAATACCATTGTTGGTAGGTTAATTGGCAATTGTAAATTGTCCCTAGTGTGAGCAGGTGAGTGGCAGTCTCTGGAGAGAGTTGATCAGTATGTGGAGGTAATAAAAATTGGGGTTAATGTTGGATTAGTGGAAATGCGTGGTTGATGATCAGCAATGACTCGATGGGCTGAAGGGCCACTTTTCATGCAGTATTTAACTTTGATTTCATGACTCTATTGCACTGACTACATTAAAAGACTGATTAATTGTTGATTTAGGGCAGCTTCGAGGTTTGCCTGCTTCGTGATATACATCTCTTTTACAACTGGAGGGAATTTGCACTCTACAAGATCTGTTGCATTGGGATTGTTTTATCCCAGAGTGTAAAAGAATATATGTGATCTTAGTTGGAGTGATGGAATTCCTTCCAATATGTGATACTTCACCATGTAAGATGAGAGAGAGCAGATAACAAGGTGTTCAATTGGCCCATTAATTTGCGCAGCCCTCTCCTCAGATGGCAAATAGCCTCCCAAGCCTCTAATATTGCAGACAGGAAATACATATAGAAATACAGTGCATTCAGAAAGTATTCTGACCCCTTCACTTTTTCCACATTTTGTTACGTTACAGCTTTATTTTAAAATGGATTAAATTCTTTTTTTATCATCAATTTACACACAATACCCCAGAATGAAAAAGCGAAAAACAGGGGTTTAGAAATTTTTTCAAAGTAATTTTTAAAAAAAAAACTTAAATATCATATTTACATAAGTATTCAGACTCTTTGCTATGACACTCAAAATTGAGCTTAGGTTCATCCTGTTTCGATTGATTATCCTTGAAATGTTTCTACAACTTGATTGGAGTCCACCAGTGGTAAATTAAATTGAGTGGACATGATTTGGAAAGGCACACACCTGTCTATATAAGGTCCCACAGTTGACAGTGCACGTCAGAGCAAAAACCAAGCCATGAAGACGAAGGAATTGTCCGTAGACCTCCGAGACAGGATTGTGTCGAGACACAGATCTGGGGAAGGGTATAAAACAATTTCTGCTACATTGCAGGTCCCAAAGAGCACAGTGGCCTCCGTCATTCTTAAATGGAAAACTATATCTGCAGCACTCCACCAATCAGACCTTTATGGTAGAGTGGCAAGACGGAAGCAACTCCTCAGTAAAAGGCACATGACTGCTCACTTGGAGTTTGTCAAAAGGCACCTAAGGATTCTTAGACGATGAGAAACAAGATTCTCTGGTCTGATGAAACCAAGATTGAACTCTTTGGCCTGAATGCCAAGTGTCATGTCTGGAGGAAACCAGGCACCGCTCATTACTTGGCCAATACCATACCTATGGTGAAGCATGGTGGTGGTAGCATCTTGCTGTGGGGATGTTTTTCAGCAGCAGGAACTGGGAGACTAGTCAGGATTGAGGGAAAGATGAACGGAGCAAAGCACAGGGAGATCTTTGATGAAAACCTGCCCCAGAGCGTTCTGGACTTCAGACTGGGGCGGAGGTTCACCTTCCAACAGGACAATGACCCTAAGCACACAGCCAAGACAACGCAGGAGTGGCTTTGTGACAAGTCTGTGAATGTCCTTAAGTGGCCCAGCCAGAGCCCAGACGTGAACCTGATTGAACATCTCTGGAGAGACCTGAAAATAGCTGTGCATCGATGCGCCCCTCCAACCTGACAGAGCTTGAGAGGATCTGTGGAGAAGAATGGGAGAAATTACCCAAATACAGGTGTGGCAAGCTTGTAGCGTCATACCCATGAAGACTTGAGGCTGTAATCACTGCCAAAGGTGCCTCAACAAAGTACTGAGTAAAGGGTCTGAATACTTATATAAATGTGATATTTTAGTTATTTCTTTTTAATTACTTTGTAAAAATTTCTAAACACCAGTTTTTACTTTCTTATTATGGGGTATTGTGTGTAGATTGATGATAAAAAAAAATAAAGTTAATCCATTTTAAAATAAGGCTGTAATGTAACAAAATGTGGAAAAAGTGAAGGGGTCTGAATACTTTCTGAATGCACTGAAAATGATTGCTGGAAATAGCTCTTCACTATGTTGGGATTAATAAAGAATTGGATACACCTTTCAAGATCCCTCAGTAAGAAACTCAAAGGCGTTTATGGAAAATGCACCTACATTGGGTCTAAAATGACCACTGGTAGGATGAAACCATCTAAATGTACGTATTGAGATAAGGAACCAGGTAGCTCTTCACTCTTTGCTTGCCTTCCCTTTCCCATAACTCCACATTTGATCTAGGAAGTTTCCCCCCAACCCCTCGATTGATAATGAAGATAGACACGAAAAGCTGGAGTAACTCAGCGGGTCAGGCAGCATCTCTGCAGAGAAGGAATGGGTGATGTCTCGGGTCGAGACCCTTGCTCATCGATTTATAATGTTCCCCCAAACCCTTAGAATTCCACAGATACCACCTCCTCATAACATTAATACCTTGCACGAGGACTACTTTGGTCCATCACCTTTGCCTGCTTGATATTCTTGGGAGCGAACAAGGAAATTAAATCTGTAAACTCAGCATGGGTCATGAACTGAATCCAGAACAGGAATCTCAAGATCTGTGTATTCAATGTGAATCTGGACCACCCGGCAACTAGTAGTAATAATAATTTATGTTCCCTTGGTCATGCACTATTAAAATACTTTGTTTATTGTTACTTGCTTTTATCAGGCTATCCTATCAACAGTTTCCTTCAGAGAGACCTCTTCAATGGGGCCATCTACTATCGTCACTCGGGAGGAGAAATGTTTGAAGATTCCTTTGAGTTTATTCTGCTTGACAGTCATGATCCTCCAAACCTTTCAGAAACTCAGGTATCTGTTTGTGTCTAACCACTGTAAGGTCACAGAAATTGTGATAATATGTTGGAAAAAGAGATGAAAACACCTCTCCTGGAACTGAAAAAAAAATAGAGAGGATATAATGAATGTTTTCAAAACCATGAAAGCTTTAGGAGGAATCAAAAAACGTAAAATTAGCTTCTTGTTGATAATTGTAGATTGCAAAAAAATGCAAATAATGCCAGCAATTTACTTTTTTATGTATGCTCTGCAATTTTCTCAGCATATATATATTCAATTCCCTTTTAAAAGTAGAATTGAATTGAAGAGAGAATCAATCAGGAAATTGCAAATGTAATACAATAAATGCATTTTACTCAGATTTTCATCCAGACATAAACTGACAAAAGTAATTTGAAGGACGAATTTGCAGAATGCATTTGAGAGAGTTTTCTATAACAGGATGCCATGAAAGCAATTAGGAAGCATCTTATCTCAGACAAGTTGTTTAAAAGACAGAATTGATTGATAATCCGATAGTGAAGGATCTTTGAAGAAAATTAGACAATTCTATAAGCAGTCGGAATGAAACAATCAGAATAGATTTTTTAAAATAATTTCAAAATGTTGGGTAAATTGGGTCAATTGGGAAATGAGATTAGATAGTTTTCTGATGGGTAAACAACAGCAAGCATTTAATGATACAGTTAAAAGTCTCAATTGATTTTATATTCCATTAAGCAGTAAAATATTCACCAGAAAAGTGGCCAATTCTGGAAGTTAAAGATACTATTACTGTAAGGGGAAAGTTATGCTGGCCTTGGTATCAATGCTGGTAATTACTGAAATGAAGTAGTCGTGCTGAGAAGTGGTTGAGAAAGGACAACTCTGCTCATTGCTATTTAGAAAAGTGAGTCATACAAGAATGCAGGATGGACTGCGAGATTAGATGCAGGGGAGTTGTTTCCTTTAACTGTAAATTCATTACTATGGAATTTGATGTGCTTTTTAAGGGGCCACACATTTTAAGTTGAAATGAGAAGAAATGTTGTTATAGAGGTCACAGGTTATATAGTCATGGAACCACACATAACGCAAATAAGACCCTTTGGCCCAACTCGTCCATACTGACCAAGATGCATCATCTAAGCTAGTACCCATTTCTGTGCATTTGCTCCCCCATATCCCTCCAAACCTTTCCTATCCATGTATCTGCCCAAGTGTCTTTTGCATGCTGTTATAGTACCTACTTCAACTATCTCCTCTGGCAGCTCATTCCATATACCCACTACCATCTGAGTGAACGAGTTCTGACAGAAATAAGATCCTCTCATTTTATGTTTTTACAGAATGTTTCCCATTAACTACACATGCTTATTAACAGAAGCAGTTTAAAAAGTTGACCCAGAACCTGCAGTCAGCAGCAAGACACTTGTGTTAAAGGCTGACCTACAAAGGAATACAAAGGTGCCTCATGCAGCTCGCCCCCGCTTGGAATTTGTTGTGAGAATCCCAGCCCTATCCTTTAAACTTTAGAGATACAGCGTGGAAACTGGCCCTTTGGCCCTTTGAGTCCATGCCGACCAGTGATCTCTCCGAACCATTATACTATTCAATACACTAGGGACAATTTACAATTTACAGAAGCCAATTAACCTACAAACCTGTAGGTCTTTGGGGTGTGAGAGGAAGCTGGAGCACCCTGGAGAAAACCCACACACACAGACAATGTACAAACTTCAGACAGTCAGCACCCGTAGTCAGGATCGAACCTGAATCTCTGGTGCGGTAAGGCAGCAATTCTACTGCTGCACCACTGTGCAGCCCTGTGAAAATTAACATTAAAATTCGCAATGCGCTGTGGTTTATCACCAACATAATCAAAGACTTGTCCCAGTCCGGTCACTCCTCTTTGCTCCTGTCTGGGAGAAAGTACAGAAGCTTAAAGGCCCGCACTGCCAGACTCAGGAACAGCTTCTTCCCCTCTATTATCAGGCTTCTGAACAGTCCTTCCATAAACTAGAGTACTGCTCAATTCACCTCTACCCCATTGAGGACAGTGGACTTTGTCTAAGGAACTGTTGCACTACAGTGCGCTACAATGTTGAGAACTATATTCTGCAGTCTGTAATTTCCCCTGTGCTCCATCTAAAATGCTTGAGTGTGAACTAATTGTATCGATGCATGGTATATCTGATGTGTTTATTTTGCATGCAAAACAAAGCCTTTCACTGTACCTCAGTACATTAGTCAATAATAAATCTAAACCTAAACATTATGTTCATTTCCCCATTAATGCTATAAAACTCTTGCAGTCTTTTCTCATGGGGTTAATTTACTTGCAGACTGTAATTGTTCACATCACCCCTGTGGATGATCAGCTTCCCAATGAAGCACCTGGAGTTGTCCGCCAGCTCGTCGTTAAAGAGACCGAGATGGCTCATCTGACGAAGAACCAGCTGCACTTCACAGACACCGAGTCTCCAAACGGCCAAATAGTATATACAATCACAACTCCACCCTTCTTTATTTCAGTATCTCGGTATGTGTATGCTTTCTCGACTCCTTTGAACATTATGGCCACGCTGAACTATCTTAAATATCTGGCAATGTATTTCACAAGATGTTGTTTTGGATTCCTTTGCAACGTAATGATATTTGTATGAATAATGCTGTAGACTGAGTGTGTGACAATTATGCAGTTTGAGACCTTTGAAGCAGCTGCTAGACAGGAGGTAGGGGTAAGATTAGGAGGAAACAAAGCAAAACAAGTAGTAACAGATGAAGCAGATTCAGGAGTCTCGTTTGTGCTTGGCAGTCAACAAATGTCCAAGAGCATTGCATTTTTATTGAGGAGAGGTCTGGACCAAAGTAATTTCTCTACAGAGAATGAATCAATCCATGCCCATATGCAGTAGGACCTGGGCAACACTCAGGCTTGGTTTGAATATAGAACGAGGAACGGTACAGCGCAGGAGCAGGCCCTTCAACCCACAATGTCTTTGCCAAACATGATGCCAAGATAAACTAATCTCATCTGCCTGCATGGGATCCATCTAGAAAATAGGTGCAGGAGGAGGCCATTTGGCCCTTCGAGCCAGCACCGCTAATCCCTCCATTCCCTGCAGGTTGGTATGTTGATAAGTTGACGGCTTTGATACATTGGAAGTATCATTAACGTCACAAAGGGGCCACCCAAAAATTAGATCATGCAGAATCATTTTGGCTTTCATATTTTAATTGAGATTTTTAATTGCAGGAGTTGAAAGTCTGAAACAAAGTCAGAAACGGATAATGCTGGAAACACTTGGCAGGTCAGGCAGCCACAATGGAAATGGAAGTAGAGTTATCATCTCACGTCAAAGACATTTACAGAACCAGGAAAAAGAGAAAAAAAATACAAGCTTGTTCTATGTTTCAGAGAAAGTGGAGGAGAGATGGATAAGGCAAAGGGAATAATTCTGATAGGGTGAGGCCAGGCATGCTATTAGTTATCACATCAGCAAATGGAGAGCATTTCATTACATTCATGACGTGTCTTGTGGAGGATGGGATGTCAGACACAATTCTTGATGTTTGTGTAAAACAGGTCCATTAATCATGTGAATGTTGTTGAATCGAGAGTAGACACAAAATGCTGGAGTTACTCAGCGGGTCAGGCAGCATCTCGGGCGAGAAGCAATGGGTGATGTTTCAGGTCGAGATATATGAAGTTCTAAAGGTGGGATTGCTCAAGGTTCTAACTGTATTTTTCCTTCGACCTGTTGAGGCTGCTTGATGCTGGGAAACTACTACTAACTGACAGCATGAAGAAGCTGATTAAAGAGTCCAGTGCCCCAATGCTCAGGTCATTTACACAGGTAATTAAAATGCTTTACTTTCAAATTTCCTTTTAAGAATCAAGAGCAAAAAAAATCATCAATCCTTCTACTTTCTTTCTGAATCAATTCGAAGCAGTATAAAAATAGAACCCATGTTTCTACAGCTAATCACAAATATGTCCAGAAAAACACATTAACCGTTTCAAAGGGCCAATTATTATTAATTAATATAATGCACAGATAGATATAGCAGATAAGGCAGCCATTCATCCCATTGTTTCTTTCATGGTTTTTTGAAAGACCTGATGAACTTATTTAATCCACCACCCTTCCCCCACAGTACTGTAAACGTTCCCCTTCAGTAGTGCCACTTTGTAAGTTATTTTAAAGTTGCTTCTACTTTCATAGAGTCCAGATCATAACAAGTTGGACAATGAAAGCTTAAAGAATACTGTGTTTCATAGAAAAAAATATTAAATGTGTTAAATGTTTAGGATTTACAACACATTGCCTAATTGGGCTGATAGAGACATGAAATATTAGTTTTCAAGTGTAAATTGGGTAAGTATTTGCAATTGAATAAAATAAAGCAAATTGGGCAGAAACATGGAGATTTTCAAAAGCATCTTTGAAAAAACGGCTTGATAAGTTGAATGTACATATATGATTCTTCTCATGTCTAAATGTCTCCCTGCATTTGAAAGATCTTACATGACCCAAGGTAGATCTTTGTCATGTAGGATACTATAGATGGAGGAACACGAGAGACAGTTGAAGTCAGAATGTGTCGGAAGGAACTGAAAATGCTGGTTTATACCGAAGATAGACACAAAATGCTGAAGTAACTCAGTGGGTCAGGCAGCATCTCTCGAGAAAAGGAATAGGTGAAGTTTCAGGCTGGGACCCTTCTTCAGAATGTTGGCTTACAGCAATGCCCAATGTAGATGGTAAAGACTGCAGCCTCAATGCTTTAATGGTGAATCCTGACTCCAATGGGAGGAATCCAATCTGCTGACTCTGAGGCACAATGTTGTGCCTGCTATCCTCCAAGCCAATGGTGAACTTCCCAGCTTTTGCCAGGACTTTACTAAAGGTTGAAGGGATGTATAACGAGCCCATTTTACAAGTTGATATGATTGTCACAACCTTGCGGTACAATGATGTTCAGATTTAGGGAACAATCGCAATAAAGTCAATCAAATGAAACCACTGAGTCTGCAAATGCAGTTATGGCGAGCTGAAATAGTTAATACGGGGCTTTACAGAATAGGTGCCCTCTTACTGCGTTTGTTTCTATCAGTGGCTTTCTGTGATTAATTGTAAGCGTTCTCTTTTGTTTTGTTTCAGGATGCTGTGAACCACCTGAGAGTGGCCTACATGCCTCCTCTGCAGGATATCGGGCCCTACCCACAGCAGCTGCAGTTTCATTTCTCAGTCAGTAACCAACATGGCGGCACATTTGTTGGCCTCTGCTTCAACATCACGGTTCTCCCAGTCAACAATCAAGCCCCTGAGGTAATGACCTACAAATTGGCACTTGATGTCAGTTCAGACTTCGATAACTGGCCTGGTGCCAGCTGAACCCTTTCTTCAGGGGCAGTTACATTTTTGAATGGTTTTGGACCTGTATGCAGCAGGAGTTCAAAAAGTCATGCCAACAGCAGGCTTATCAGTATTTTGTAGAAACAAGTCACTTCAGATGCTGGTTTACAAAAAAAAATAAACAAAGTGCTGGAGTAACCTAACTGGTCAGGCAGCATCTCTGAAGGACATGGATTGGTGAAATTTCGGGTGGGACACTTTTTCATACTGTCTGACCGTCCGACCCAAAATGTCACCTATTTACATTTGCCAGAGATGCTGCCTGACACGCTGAGTTACTCCTATACTTTGTGTATTATCAATATTTTGTTACCTGATCTGCCAAGCAGCTAGTTGCAGCAGATTATGGTAGCAAAGTCTCTGAGATTAGAGTAGCAGTACTTCAGATCACTGTGTGGATGTCAGTAAGTACTTTTAATTTCAAACTTATATTGTCCGGAACTCTTAGCTCCTAACTCTCATACATAATGTTGGAGATACAGACAATGCCAAACTGAAATGGCTTTGGTGAGCTCATATTCGAGGACCAGTGTATTAATTGCAACTGTTTCTATTCAGAAATAATAAGTAATGCCAGCAAAAAACAAACTGCTGGAGAAATACAGGGTCAGGCAGACAAAGGGACAATTGACATTTTGGGTCCTGTCTAGCTCCAGATACCAGATCTCCTGTATCTCCACAAAACCAATGGCATATAAAATAATGAAATAAAACCAGGATATACTGGAAACATTCAGCAGGTCCGTACACACATGTGGATAGTGAAACAGTTAATATTTCAGGTTCTAGAACTTTTGTCAGAACATGGATAGAGAGAAAAAAAGCTTTCTTTTTAAGTTCTGATTAAGAGCCGAGAACCTGAAATGTTGTTTCCATTTCCACAGATGCTGCCTGACCTCCAGAGTGTTTCCAACATTTTCTACTTTCATTTTGGATTCCCTGCATCTGAAGATTTGTGTTTATTTGAGCAAACCCTCACATTGGCCATGCAGGACACCAGGATCACTGGTGACTTTATAGTGCAGCATGGCAAGAGAAGCTAAAGACAGACATAAATAAAATAATGCCACTATGGGTTAATAGGATTAGTATGGGCAGATACTTGATTGTCAGCATGGATATGGTGGGCTAAAGGCCCTGTTACTGTGCCGGATGACTCAACGACTCCAATATAACTGATGACAAGACTACACTGTTCATATACAACTGGGTTCTCTGATATCACCAAGCTACAAGGAACCCTTTTTCACACAAAAGGTGGTGGATGTCTGGAACAAGCTGCCTGAGGAGGTAGTTGAGGTAGGGACTGTATCAATATTTAAGAAACAGTTAGACAGGTACATGGATAGGACAGGGCTGGAGTGATATAGACCAAATGCTGGCAGGTGGGACTAGTGTAGCTGGAAAATGTTGGTCGGTGTGGGCAAGTTGGGCCGAAGGGCCTGTTTCCACCCTGTATCACTCAATGACTCTATGGCTCTAACTAATCAATTGTCTTGCATTACTGACTTATTGACTGTGAATATCTCCTCCTGTTATAACTCGGGTGGGAAATTGTCACCCCCGTTTCTATCACCCTCAACCAATGGCTCCTATTAGGCCCTTGGCACCTCTTAAGAAGTTTCCATCAACCCTGCACTGGAGAACCACGTGGAAATGTAAAGCATTTTTTCCCATTTTGCTCCAAAAGCAGCTGATGAAAATGAAGAATTATTTTCCTCTTTCTCTGTAGATTTACACAAATCAATTGACTGTCAAAGAAGGGGGAGTGGGCCAAATTACCATGGATCATCTGCTGGTAACTGATGTTGACACACTGGAGGATTACATCAAGGTCGTGCTGCAGAAGAAACCGGTGCACGGAGAAGTAGAAGTGAACGGAATTCCGATGATTGAAGGAAACATGTTCACTCTAGCAGATCTCAAGAAACTCAGAGTTAGGTGAGGAATCTTTTGTAGCAAACAAAGTATAATTACGACGGCAATATAGCGGCACAGTGGCGCAGCGGTAGAGCTACTGCCTTGCAACGCCAGAGACCCAGGTTCGGTCCTGACTGCAGGTGCTTGGCTGTACGGAATTTGTACGTTCTCCCCGTGACCTGCGTGGATTTTCTCCAAGATCTTCGGTTTCCTCGTACACTCCAAAGCCATGCAGGTTTGTAGGTTAATTGGCTTGGTATAAAAAATGGAAAATTGTCTCGTGTGTGTGTGTAGGGTAGTGTTAATGTGCGGGGATCGCTGGCCGGTGCAGACTCGGTGGGCCAAAGGGCCTGTTTTTGCACTGTATCTGTAAACTAAACTAAAATGAACTACGTAACTAGACAACTGCAAGTGGAGATATACAACATGGAAATGGTTTGAGGATCAATATGGTCCATGTTGCCTTCATGTATGAAAAATAAGGTTTGACTATGAATGATGAGATGAAAGTTCCTTCTCCTGGCTGATACAATGTTATTCAGTAAATCAAGGCACAACCTCATCTCATCTCAAAACAGTTGTTTAATAATGGCTCATTAGTCAAAGTCCAGAGTCCGATTTGGGGCCTCGACCCATAACATTGATAATTCCTGTTCCCCCACAGATCCTGCTTGACCCACTGAGTTCCTCCATCAGTTTGTTTACATGAGCTCGTATCTTTGAAAATGACAGATTGAGATAATGATTAAAACATAAAGGATCCTAGTCTTCATAAATAGAAGTGTAGAGTACAAAAAGATTACATTTATTATTAGCTGCAATCCTTTTCTTTCCCTTTGATATGTGATGGAATTTATCCTGGAATAAACTTTGTTTTTGGCCATTTCTGAGTCTGATTACACCAATCAAGAGTGTTAACCAGATTCTTCCTGTTGGGAGTCCCCTAATGTCACTTCTACATCACTCCTTTGGAGCATTCCAGGAAAACAGACAACAAATATGTCCAAAAGGTGCACATTAAAAGGGCCTCCAAGGATAAAATGGACCAAATCATGCAGTACAGAACTTTGGTAAATCTGTAGGTAAGTGAAGTACTTTCCTAAAATCTTGTGCCTCTTCACGTGTCCCCAAGCTGACAATGGCTCCCAATATGCCCCCCTGTGTCCCCAGATCTATCAACACTTCATGACCTACACCCTTTCAGCAAATGCTTACATTCACAGCCTCCCTCTCGATGAATCAAAACCATTCCATCAGTTCAATTAATGGACAATTAATTTCACAGCGGTGGTATTAACTTCATTAAATCAACTTGCAACATTCTGGAAATAGTTGCATTGCTACAAGTAACTTAGGCCTGAGTTAGATCCTCCATCTGATTTTAATATAGCACCATAATCGTAGAGTATCTATTGACCTTGACTACAGCAAATGTGACAGAAGCAGAATGAGGGATCACAAGAGATTGTTCATTGTACCACAAACAAAATCCCTATACCCAGTAGAAGAAATAGAACGTTTGTCAGGAAGTACCCAATAAAAAGCAGGAATTTTTTGAGGAAAAGGTACTTCTTGGAGGATCATGAGTCTAATTGACAGGGGGATTGTCTAATTAACTCTACTCTGGTTAGGAATAACATTGAATGTCATCTAATAGTTCTAGTTGCTGTAGATGGTTAGGTGAGCTACAGTGATGGTTAACGTTATGCCGATAATAACCAAGGATAAAAATCACCTTATGTTCATAGGTACCGACATGATGACTCTGAGACAATCCAAGATGAAGTCACCTTTATAGCCACTGATGATTCAAATTCAGCTGAAAGTGTTCTGGAGATCAAGGTATGTGAGAATTCATTGATTATGATCAAGAGTTTTGCAAGAGCAGTTTTCTGGAGTTCTGAAACACGGGTTTGTTCCAATATTAAATGTCGTAGGAGACAAAATGGTCTATTTTCTAATATTTCTGGTTTTGGATTTACAATCCAACTCAACTGTTGAATGTCAGATTTAAAAATCTCTATCAGAATGCTGATTATCACATCCTGATTTCCTGCGGGCTTTCTTACTGGACTAGTGATATTCCCAGTCCTTGTTTTGCGGCATATGATAACTCAGAGATTTACCTGGACCTTGCTGATCAGGCACAATCCTCCATTCTGAAGAAGGGTCTTGATCCGAAACATCACCCATTCCTTCACTCCAGAGATGTTGCCTGTCCCGCTGAGTTACCCCAGCTATTTGTGCAACATGACGTCAAGACCAGCTGTTATCTGCCTGCACATAATCTATATCCCTCTATTCACTGCATATCCTTATGCCTTTCCAAAAGTCTCCTAAATGACACTATTGTATCTGCTTCCATCACCACCACCCCAATGCACACTCACCACTTTTTTAAAAAATCATGCCCCGCACATCCCCTTGAACGTTACCCCTCTCACGTTAAAGCTACGCTCGCTAGTATTTGACATTTCCATCCTGGGAAATATTTTTGACCGTCTACCCTTTCTATGCCTCTCATAATTTTATATATTTCCATCAGGTCTCCCGGCAACCTCTGCCGTTCCAGTGAAAACAATCCCAGTCTGTCAAACCTCTCCCTGTAGCCAATCCCCCCTAATCCCAGCATCATTCTGGTATACCCACTCTGCACCGTTTCCAAAGCTCTCCACATCCTTCCTGTAATGGGACGACCAGAACTGCACGCAATACCTCAAGTGCGACCTAATCAATGCCCTATAAACCTTCATTACGACTTCCTGACTCTTATACGCAGAGCCCCGACCAATGAAGGCAAGCTTACCATATGCCTTCTTTACAAGTCTGTCTACATGTGTTGCCACTTTCAGGGAGTTATGACTATCGCAGTGCTCAGCTGAACTAACAGGAGTGCAGAGGGTGAAGGCAATAGGGAAGGAATACCCCTTGATCTATAATACCCACCATATTTTAGCTAGCCATGTAGTACAACAGCCAATATATAGGTATTGCAGGCTGTAGGAGAATAAAGATGACATGTGAGTTTATCTGAAATATGGTATTGCCCACGAAATACGTATTGGCCAAGAACATTTCACCTCATGACTGCACATCAGTGGATCATCCACGAGTGACAGGCCTTATAACTCATGTAAAGATCTGGGTTCACATGGGGATTCTGGGGTACCATATAGGTCCAATCTCTCTGCCCCAAAGAATGAGGGAAGGCTGCAAAAGGGACAATCCTCCATTCTGAATAAGGGTCTTGATCCGAAACGTCACCCATTCCTTCACTCCAGAGATGCTGCCTGTCCCGCTGAGTTACTCCAGCTATTTGTGTCTATCTTCGATTTAAACCAGCATCTGCAGTTCCTTCTTACACAATCTTCCATTGTTCCTCTCAGGCACTCCATTCAGAGGAGAGGTAGATAAAATCTACTTTGTTGAGGGGAGTGATGGAAAAGTCTTCATTGCCGGGAGGAGCAGCAGACTGATGTGTGCTGCTGAATCAGCTGACTCATCCTGTGATAATTTGGAAGCTAAGATGGTCAAAGACAATCTCCAGATTGCATGGCTGAACTGTGTTGGAAGGAACTGTAGATGCTGGTTTACACCAAAGATAGGCACAAAATGCTGGAGTAACTCGGGGAGCCAGGCAGCATCTCTGGATAGTAGGAATGGGTGATGTTTTGGGTCGAGAACCTTATTCAGACTGAGAGTCAGGGGAGAGAGAGAGAGAGACATAAAGATATGTCTCTATGATTTTAACAATTGTAACACTGATTGTTCGCATTGATCCATTCTACACTTTCCTGGGTCGTCATCCCCTTTAATCTCTCATTTTCATACCTTACCCTTCCATATCTCTATGTCTCCCTCTCACCTGACTGAAGAAGGGTCTCGACCCAAAACGTCACCCATTCCTTCTATCCAGAGATGCTGCCTGATGGCTGAACTGTACCTACAGAGGTTTATTGATGTCGGGAAGTGCTGCCTTTGAAAGAAAGGGAAGTAGGGGAATGGCAGAGCAAATAAATTTGCATTGCATAAAAGGATTTCTAGTGCCCTGTAATTTTAGATTTAAAAGTAAAATGAGTTTGAATGACCAAAAATGTTTCTAAAGCATAGCTAGGCTAAACTCGGACTTTAACATACCCGTGGACAGTGGGACTCATTTAGGAGGAAATAGGTTTAACGGTGCAAGGAGAAAGATTTAAAGTGGACCTGAGGATCAAGCTTTTCTCACAGGAGGTAGTGGGTAGTGAAATGAGTTGCCCAAGAAAGCAGAAGTAGAAGCAGGTGCAATTACAGTGTGCAGAAAAAAAAAAGCCAGGGTTATTTAAGTTTTAGAGGGAAATAGGTCTAATGCCGGCCAATGGGACTTCCTCAGGTAGACAACTTGTTCAGTGTGGACCAGTTGGCACAAAGGTTTTGTTTCCATGCTGTATGACTCTGTGACACTATGACTATCCTCAGGCTGAGGCGAGCAGGATATCATGCCCAAACTGTGTAAAATATGGTTGGAGTATTGCGTACTTTACAAGAATGATGTGCTGCCATTAGGAAGGATATAGTGTAGAATTTCAAGGGTGTTGTCGAAAGTGGGAATTTTTAGGTTTGAAGAAAGGTGATCTCGTCTGGGACTGAAGGGGGACAAGTCAAACTGATGGAATTGCTTATTTATCAAAGTGTAAAGTGGAAGAATCTTAATCCCTCAGCCAAGTCAATTAGTAGGATTGAATAGGAGCTGAAGATAAATATTTTCAACCAAAAGCTTGGATTTAGGAACACACTGCTTAAAGGTGGCAGAATTTAAAACTGAGGTGAGAAGAAACCTTTTCACCCAGAGAGTTGTGAATTTGTGGAATTCTCTGCCACAGAGGGCAGTGGAAGCCAAATCACTGGATGGATTTAAGAGAGAGTTAAATAGAGCTCTGGGGGCTAGTGGAATCAAGGGATATGGGGAGAAGGCAGGCACGGGTTACTGATTGTAGATGATCAGCTATGATCGCAATGAATGGTGGTGCTGGCTCGAAGGGCCGAATGGCCTCATCCTGCACCTATTTTCTATGTTTCCAATTTTTTAGTTCATTTATTTTGGCAGGCACAGGCAGAATAGTCTTTGTTTGAATCCTAAATTTCTATTATTCTCTAATTAATTGCAAATATTATATCGAAGAGAACCTATTTATGTATCTGGTGAACTGTGAAATGGGACTGAAATTGTACACTAGTGTGCAAACTCAAAATCTGTCCCGATATGACTAAGATGGTGTACTGATCAACTCTTACTAACTGGAGTTGCCTTTGGTACCTTGTTATACCTGAACTTTAACCTTGTTTCAAAGTTAACCCCCGATAGCCTGGCAATCGGGTATTACTGCAGTAATGCACAACTATACTGTATTTACCCACTAGGTGATACCAGTGAACGATGAACCTCCGGCACTGAAGCCTGGTTTGAACCCCATGCTCTACTGCGTTGAAGGGGGAGAAGTTGTCATTTCGACAGAAAATCTCCATGCCACTGACATTGACAGCAATGATGAGAAGCTGTTGTTTATGATTGCAAGGCAACCATTGCACGGGGTGGTACAGAAGCACAACCAGATTGCTGATCACTTTACTCAGGCAGAAGTTATTGCTGGAGTAGTGAAGTATATACACACAGGTAAGGAGTTACTCTTTAGTGCCACTATAGTCTTGGCAAACCAGCACATCTGTGCTGACAACCCTGAATTGAAACATTAAGGCAAAGTACAGGACTGTCAGAAAAGTAAAGGGCGTGCCACACTTCGGCGATTTTTAAGGCGACTGCCGGCGACTGTCAAAGGCGTAGCAGATCGCCGAAAAAACTTTTTTTTTTTTTTTAACCCTATGACAATGTCTACGACAATGACCACGACAATGCCTATGACAAGCTATGACAACCTACCACCTAGGCGACCGCATGCTATGACAACCGGCAACCCACGATAAGAAGGATTGTAGGAGAAAACACAGTTCCCATTTCACACAATATTCATCCATTTGATAATTGTGGGCGGATAGAATTATCACTCGGATGCAGCATGTCTTTGTTTCATTTCCCGAGGGCGGATATATGCCAAGATCATCTAGAATCGACAATTACACACCTACACAAGTGACTGCCGTGCTCTGCTCGGCCGCTTTGCATGACAAACACGCATGAGAAAAAACTATTCGACAGCAACGTTGATCCACACAAGGTGCTCATTCGCGATACTTTCCTGATCCATGAAAGAATGGAGATTCCCACATTTTCGCAAAGTGGTCATTTTGGGACAAGTAGACTTCAGGGATACAGTGTGGAAACAGACCCTTCGGCTCATGGAGTCCGCGCCGACCAGCGATCATCCCATACACTAGCACTATCCTACATACTAGGGACAATTTACAATTTTATTGAAGCCAATTAACCTATACACCTGAGACAGACACAAAAGCTGGAGTGATTCAATGCGCCAGGCAGCATCTCTGGAGAAAAGGAATCGGTGATGTTTCGAGTCGAGACCCTTCTTCAAAAGTCACCTATTCCTTTTCTCCAGAGATGCTGCCTGACCCGCTGCCTGACTACAGCTTTTTGTGTCTGTCTTCGGTTTAACCAGCATCTGAAATTAAATTATTTGATTTTGTTTTATTTTGTTTTATTGGTCAAAATAAATGAAATTAAAATATTTGAAAGAGATGCCATGAGAAACTACTCTGAAATACAATAACTTCAAAACATCAATCTTTGGTCAAAATGTCCAAAATTTACTTTATTCAAACAAACAAAATTCTTATAAAAGGTGGATCAGCACCTGCGACGACCAAATTCACCTGGCGACAACCTACGACAGCGCCCACGACAGGAAACGACAACCTACCATCATTGGCGTCAAGCCAGCAGTCGCCAAAACATTTTGAACAGAATAAAATTTCCGCGACAATCCGAGATCTGCTACGACTCATTGGAGACGACTCATGACCATGCCCGCGACGCCCATGCGGCGACAGCCTAGTCACCGGCAGTCGCCTTAAAAATCGCCGAACTGGGACAGGCCCTTAAGGAACTGCGGATGCTGGAATCTTGAGCAAAACACAAAGTACTTTCGGAACTCAATCAGTCAGGCAATGTCTGTGGAGGGAAAAGTAAAAGTTCCTACTTTTAATGTAAAACCCCACCTGGCTTTAACTGCTGGGAACGCAACTTCCCCTGTGAACTAACATAAACTCGAAATGCTGGAACTCTGAAATAAAAACGAAAAATTATGACATACTCAGCTGCTCAGGCAGCATCTGTCAAAAGAAAAATAGTTAATGTTTCCAAATTGGTGAAGGTCTGTCATTATATTGTTTATCTTTCCGTAGATGTTGCCTGTCCATGAATGTTTCCAACTATGTGTTTTTACTGTGTATTTCCATTAAACTTTGCAATGCCCCACCTCAGATAAGATGAGCACACAGACTTCAGCTTTCTCCCTCTTTCCTGTCTTGTATCTATGTTGTGGTTTAGATGTTGTGGGTTAAGTTTATCATTATGGCCACGTGCATTGATACAGTAAAAAAAAAACTCATACCATGCCAAAGGGGGAAAAAAAACAGAATGTAGCATATCTCTGTAGTTTTACTGCTACAGAGAAATTGCAGATTAAAACAAAGTGCAAGGGCCACAACAAAGTAGGTTGAGAATTAAAAAATTGATCTTGGCTTGTGGAGTACCTTTCATGAGTCTGATGATGATAGATGCCCTGATGATAGATGCCTCCTTCTAGAAGAAGCAACTCTGAAAGATGCTTTTGATGAAGGAGAGCGCTGTGCCCATCAGGGACTGGGTTAGTTCCATCACTTGCTGCGGCCACTTGTGCTCCTGTGCATTGGAATTGTCATACCAGGCCATGAAACAACCATTCAGGATGCTTTCAACAGTGTCCTTCATCTTTCTACGAATGCATCCAGGAGCAGAGCTGGCATATTCCTGGTATTCATTCCGCAGTGTGTTGGTACCGAGAATCTTGGGCAAAACACAAAGTACTTTCGGAACTCAATCGGTCAGGCAATGTCTGTGGAGGGAATGGACAGGCAAAAGTAAAAGTTCCTGCTTTTAATGTAAAACCCCACCCGGCTTTAACTGCTGGGAACGCAACTTCCCCTGTGAACGAACATAAACTCGAAATGCTGGAACTCTGAAATAAAAACGGAAAATGCTGGAAACACTCTGGAAACGACAGCTTCTGTCAAAAGAAAAATAGTTAATGTTTCCAAATTGGTGAAGGTCTGTCATTATATTGCTACACACAACACTGGATTTTCCGCACACAACGCTAGATTTTCTGCACACAACACTGGATTTTCTGCACACAACGCTGGATTTTCTGCACACAACGCTGGATTTTCCGCACACTACACTGGATTTTCTGCACACAATGCTGGGTTTTCTGCACACAACTCTGGGTTTTCTGCACACAACTCTGGGTTTTCTGCACACAACGCTGGGTTTTCTGCACACAACGCTGGATTTTCAGCACACTACACTGGGTTTTCAGCACACTACTCTGGATTTTCTGCACAAAACGCTGGATTTTCAACACTACTCTGGATTTTCTGTCGCCAGCCATCGTTTCTCCTCACCAGCAGCACATTTTGGTCAATATTGCGAGATCCCAGTTTCATCAGGACCTGAACCAACAGGAGTGACCACTCTCTGAGCCCGAGTAGAAATGTGGAGAGGCTAGAATGCTCAGGAAGTTTTAATCCAACCTTTCAATGATACTTTAATGTCACATGTACATCAGTACAGTGAAAGTCGTTGTTTTGGCATACAATCTGGTAAAATCATACAGCAGACCTCGCCTAGACAGCACACAAAGAGTCCCTGCCCTTGGCAGCCCACCCACTGGGTTGCTTGGTTCTGCGGCGCATCTCGGGAGCCTTCTGCTGCCATGTGGCGCATCGCGGGTGCCTGTTAATTGAAATATCGTTCTTAATCTAAGAATTACACAAAGCAAAGCCTCATAGAGTTTGATTCTCGTCTTGTTTCTTTCCCTTAGGTGGTGAGGTGGGTTTAACACCCTGCTTTGACACTATGACGTTTGTAGTGTCTGATTGGGATGGAGGCACGCTTGGACACTGCTGCAATGAAGAACCACTTGTTCCACCATTACCTCTGCATGATTCTCTTCCTGTCTACGATCTCAACATCTCTGTCATGCCCATCAACAACCAACCACCAAAAATTACTATTGGTAAGAAAACCACATTTCTAAGTTCAATTAGTGTGAATGTACACTCAATGATTCCAGATAAATTTACCACTTTCACTGGTACAGCTTTGATGTGACCGGCGGGTGTCACCACTGTTTAGCTTTGCTTCTGCTGATCTGTGTAGTCACATTTCAGAGCTTTACCAAGTAGGCACACCTTTAGCCATGCCTGCCATGTTTTTTTCAGTCTACATTACTGAACCAAGGTTCATCACCTATATTAGTGGCAGTGGTAGATCTGGCTAGTTCAGGTTCAGAGGCTGCTTCAATAGCCTAATGGTTGGGAATCCCAGCACAATGATGCCGTGTGTAGGAAGAAACTGCAAATGCTGACTTGAACTAAAGATAGACACAAAATGCTGGAGTAACCCAGCGAGACAGGCAGCATATCTGGGGAGAAGGAATGGGTGACATTTCGGGTCCAGAAAGGTCTTGACGGGACCCGAAAGGTCTCGACCCGAAACGTCACCCATTCCTTCTCTCCAGAGATGTTGCCTATCCCGCTGAAGTACTCCAGCATTTTGTGTCTAACAATGATGCTGTACTTGAGGAGTTATGGTACATTATCATGCATTGTGCCTTGGACTTAGCAGATCCCTTGTTAGTCCCAAGAAACAGCTGAATGTTGCCAGTTCCTTTTGAAGCCAGAATGATGTAACCCAACAGGTTGCCGATGCAGAACATTATCTAGCAACATATTCTGCAAAGCTTCTCCAACACCTCGTTTTCTTCAAACAATAAACAAAACTAGTTTGCTTTAAAATATTTATTAATCATATACCATGTTGAAAAGAGATAACTTTAGTGCAAATTATTAATATGCCACTTTGTTCTATTTCCTATAATTATGGTGTTACTACTAATGTGCTCAGAAAACAAATGGTTTATTCATAAAGTTACCAGAGCAATATAATCCTTGGATTATTAATACAGACATCTGTGTTTTAATTTCAAAAGTATTCTCATTCCAGGTGAACTATTTGTTGTTGATGAGGGGTTTTCAGCTGCCATCACTGTCGACCACTTGTGCGCTAGCGATCCAGATACTGCAGATGATGAACTGTCTTTCGTCCTGTGGTCCCCACCTACGTTTGGTTACATAGAAAACACATTACCATCGCCAGGGCACGAGAAGAGCAACATGGGCATCAGTATAGGTAAGATCAATCGGAAATGAATCTATCCTCCAATCCACTCAGAATTCTTCTCTCTATTAGCTGTTAAACTATCTCTCCATATTGAAAGATTAGTCTATAAAATCCAGTTTATGGAGCACAAAGTTGCCCCTTTATCAAGAATAAAGTGTCCAACAAAAGCCTTGATCGCCATACTTTGATGGTTAAATAAATCAAATATCATCATCCAGATATCAATTTGAAAAAGAGCATCTTACTACTCTTATTACTCCTTAACTAAAATTACGCATGGTTGCTGCATACTTTTTCAAGTAGACATTGCCCCTTTAGATAAAAACTACACATTGGATATGCCAATAGTCGAAAACACTATACTTTGATAGCAATTTGCAAAAGTGTATTCTCAGAGAATTGAGTTGTTGTCTCCAAGTTATTAAGATGTAAAACAGTGAACAATCTCAAAGAATGAACCCAAAGCTCAAACCATTGTTCAGATAGGATTTCACAACTCTACAAACTTTAATCAGGCAAGAGACTGCTGATGCTAGAATCTGAAGCAACAAACAATCTGCTGAATGCACTCAGTAGTTGAACAGCATCTATGGAGGGAAAAGATATGGATGACAATTGTTGAAACCTTGCATCAGGATTAGGAGCGGAGAGGGAAGAGAGACAGTTTAAAGAGTCTTGGTGAGATATAAGAGACTGCAAATGCTGGAATCTTGAGCAAAACAAACGTTGAAGGTACTGTCTGACCTTTTGAGTTCTTCCAGCAATTTGTTTTGTTCTGAAGAATCATAGTGTTGTGCAACACAGAAGCAGGTCCTTCCAACCCGTCATGTCGATGCTGACCATTCTACATATCTGTACTAATCTCAGTAACCCATATTTGATCCACAGCCCTTTAAAGCCTTGTCAATCTTTCTTAAATGTTGTGTGAGTCTCCGCCTCTATCACCACCATCAAAATTCTAGATTCTAGCCACTCTCTGTGTGAAAAAACTCCCTCTCAGATGGCCTCTTAACCTCCTATCTCTTGCCTTAAATATGTGTCCACTTTCCTTAGACACCATCACCATAGGGAAAAGATTCTTACTACCTGACCTGTCCACCCACTTTATTAAATCCAGTGAGTTCATGCACTATTGTCTCTCTGACAGCACAGTTCGTATACAACTCAGGTATAAAAATGATACTTCACCGATTATGAAGACTCCGCATGCTGTGAATTTCAGCAGTCGAACTCGATGTCTTGTGATTATTTGCCATTTGATCTAACATTAAATTGGTAACCTCATTAATAAAACCATAAAGATGTGGTAGCAATGGAGAACATGGAGAATAGATTCTCCGGGATGCTGCCTGAAATGGAGGCTTTAGTTGTAAAGAGTAATGGAATTTCCTGGGTTTATTCTCAATGGAACAGGAGGGTGAGGGGTGATCTTGTAGAAATTTATAAAATTATGAGTAGCATGGATAGTGTCTTTTTCACAGGGAAGGAGAGTCTAGAACTAGAGGGCACAGCTTTAAGGTACGAGGGCATAAATCTAAAGGAGATCTCGAGGGATACGTTTTTCACATGGAGAGGTGTGAATATCTGGGATGAACTGCCAATAGAGGCAGATACAATTAAAATGTTTAAAAGACATTTGGACAGGTACTTGGATGGGAAAGGCAAAGAGGGGTTTGGGCCTAATGTCAACAAATGTGATTATGGTAGAATGGCAATATAATTGGCATGAATAAGGTGGAGTGAAAGAGCCCCTACTGTGCTGCATGATACTAGGATTCTTTGACTAAAGTGGAAAAGGGGAATATTCCTTGTGTTCATAAAGTCATAGGAGCAGAATTGGACCATTCAGACCATCAGGTCTACTCTGCCATTCAATCATGGCTGATCTATCATTCATTCCCTCTCAACCCCATTTTCCTGCCCAATTCCCAATGATATATACCCTTCAATCATGGATGGCACATTGTTAAGAGGGAATAAATTGGACTTTGCTTCATTCCGCAGACTGTGGTGTTAACAGGAGTTGGAGTTGTCAATAATGTTCCACCCTCCCACCCATTCTAATATATAAGGTCCTTCTCAGCCATTTCCATTATTTTTCTATTCCTAGGTTCATTTGACCTAACGCACATAAAAGAGTTGCATATAAACTATGTTCAGTCACGACATCAACGGATTGAACCAACAGCGGATCAGTTCCTTCTGTATGTTACTGATGGGAAGCATCGGTCCATGGAAGTTCCATTTTATGTCATAATCCGACCGATAAATGATGAAACACCAAGTTTCCTGGCCAGGAATATCACTGTAAGTGTCTGTATGTTTCTCCTAATTGTTGCATCTTTATTAATGTAAAGGCTACCTCATTCTCTTTTCACAGTGGCCTTCAGGAAACATCATGAGCTTGGTATTGGCCATGAGGTATTTTTTCACAAAATGTGGGTAGGTGCCTGGAATGCCAGTGGTGGCGATGGAAGCAGATATTATAGTGGCATTTAATAGGCTTTAGATTGGCACATGCAAGAATGGATATAGTTTATATGCAGGCAGAAGGAATTAGTTTAATTTGACATCCTGTTGAACACAGACATCATGGGCCGAAGGGCCTATTTTTAATGCTGTACTGTTCTACATTCTATATCCCCAGGCAAATGGAGAAAAAGAGGGACATAAGATGATGAAGTAACTCAGCGGGTCAGGCAGCATCTCGAGAGAGCATGGATAGGTGACGATTCAGGTCGGATTCCTTTTATAATCTGAAGAATTGTCCTGACCTGAAACATTACCTATCCATGCTCTCCAGGGATGCTGCCTGAGCAACTGAGTTACTCCAGCACTTTGTGTCTTTTTCTGTAAACCATCATGTGCAGTTACTAATATCCAGAAAAAAAGAGGGATTTTATTTTAAATTGCAAGATAAATGGTATGATTTTGATGTATTGGTTCATGAAAAATGAAAAAAAAACATGCAGATACAGCAATGAATTGTGGAGGTAAATAGGAAATTTATTGCAGGGAAGATCGAAAGCCTAGAAACGTTGCTGCTGTTGTATGGAGCTTGGGTCCAAACACACTTGGAGGAACATGCAGTTTTAGATTTCATTTGTTAGGAAGGATAATAATGCTGTAACAAGGGTAGACAGGTGTAAATGTAATGCAAATTTATTAGATTGAGTTTAAGCAGTGTCTTAAGTAAGATTGCCCTATAATCCTTGCGGTGTAGAAGAATGAGGGGCTGAGTGGGAATAGATTCTGAGAGGGATTGACAGGAACGCTGCTGAAAGGCTTTCCTCAGGCTGGAATATCTCAAACCAGGATTTGGCCTTGGGTGATGAAGGTAATAATTTGCGTCTCAGATTTGGAGAAAACTCTTTACTCAGATGGTTTGGGAATTGTTGAAGTTCCCTCCTTCAGGGAAATACGGAATCTCGATTATCATGTATAGATCATCCCCGGATCACGAGCGGCTGATTTATGGACACCCCATATGTACAAGCGAGAATTTGGGAGCTGTGGGGCTGCAGGCATCTTCTGCTGAGTGGGAAGAAGGCATTACATTCTCCAGGGATGCTGCTTGACCCGTTTAGTGTCTATCTTTGGTATAAACCAGTATCTGCAGTTTTTTGTTTCTACTTTCCAGTGTTCCTTCTATCCCCACCCCAATATCTGACCCCCCACACCCCCGAGCCTCAATAATCAATCAATAGTCAATAGTCGTTTATTTGTCACATACACATAAATGTGTAGTGAAATGAAACATTACCCGCAGTTAAACAATAAGACCAATAAGAATAATCAATAAAAATGCAATAACACATACAATCACAACTAACACCAAACAAAAAGAAACATCCATCACAGTGAGTCTCCTCCAGTCCCTCCTCACTGTGATGGAAGGCCAAAAATGTCTTTTTCTCTTCCCTGCCGTCTTCTCCCGCGGTCAGGCTGTTGGGTTTGCCACGTCGGGGCGGTCGGGGCTCCCGATATTGAAGCCGCCGCTGGGCGGTGAAAGGTCAACGGCCTATTTCAGGCCGCGCCGGACGGTGAAAGGTCCGCGGCGGGCCGACCCAAGCCCCGCGATTCGGGGCGGGCGAACACGCTGCCTCTGCCGCTGCCGGAGCTCCCGATGTCGGCCCCCATCCAGGGGCCTGCGGGCTTCCGACGTCCACGCGGCCCGCGCCGGAGCCTCCGGAGACGAATCGCAGCCGCTCCCGTAGCATCCGCAGGCAGCCAGCGCCGCAGGTGGTGAGTCCGGGCCGCGGGCTCTGCGAACCAGAGACCCAGGTGGTCCCAGGTGCATGGCCGGTGGTAGGCCGCAACGGGAACGGAGACACGACACAGAACAAAGGTCGCGTCTCCGTTCGGGAGAGAGAATTTTACAGTTCCCGTTCCCTCCCACCCCCCCCCCCCCCCAAACATAACATACAAACACTACACCATATTAAAACTACAATTCATACAAAAACAACAAAAAACACAAAAGACAGACGGACTGCAGGCAAGCCGCAGCTGCGACGGCAGCGCTGGCTCCTCCTAATCAGCGGTTGGATCGAGATGAGCAGAGCTGGGAGCACTGAGCAGACTCACTCACACACTCACTGAGTCAGTGAGGCCGGCTGGAGGCCGCTCTTCCATCACCATTGTTTCAGTGATCCTTTCCCACACACTGCTTTGGTTCATTTCCCACTGACAAACAGTTCAGGTTACAAACAGTTCTCAGGAAGAGAGACACAAGAAACTGCAGGTGCTGGAATCTTGAGCAAAACACAAAGTGCTGGAGGAACGCAGCAAGTCAGGCAGCATCTGTGGTGGGAATGGACAGAAAACCTTTCAGAAATGGACACTTCTTGAGTCTGAAGAAGATTCCTGACCTGAAACGTCAACTGTCCATTACATTAACAGATACTGCCTGACCAACTTTGTTCCTTCAGCAATCTTGCTCAGGAACGGAACCTTATTGTAACCTGGGGACTACCTGCATATTCAAGTTCTGGGTAACTTAGAGATGTTGAGATCCATGGGGACAGTCGATAAGGCATTTGTTCTGCCATATTCCGACTGAATGATGGCACATTTTACGGTGGTTGAATGGATTATTTTTTATTATTTTCCTTTCTTGGGAAGCCTTTCACAAGTCGCTTTTACATGCCTTTTCTTTGCACTCTGCCACTCACCCACTGCAGATATTCCAAACAGCAGGGAGACCTGAGGTGCAGTGTCTAACTTTGCACCCTGAAGCCATCATTCAATCCAGTGTATCTTTCTCTCATTGCATAGAGAGTGCATGTGACCATCTATCTGCATGTAAATTTTCCCAAGTTCTACATGTTGAGTAAGCTCTCAAAGTTACTCCGACAACAACTACATGTGGTAAAATGGATGAAATGAGCCTAGGTACAAATATTGTAAACCCATATTGTTGCTTTATCCAGGTGTCTGAAGGCCAAATGTGTGAATTAGATCCATCGATAATAAATGTGGTGGACCTCGATGTGCCTGCGGACAGCCTCGCCTTCACTGTGAGCCAGCAACCGCGCCATGGGATGATCAGAAGTGGGATGCACGGGAATGACGTTGTTCTTTACAAGCGACCGACCCTCAGTCATCAGGAGCTCCCTGTGCATGACTTCACCATGGATCAGCTGATACATGGTAATTGACCTGCTGTAATATAAGACACATAGGAATAGTGTATTAAAGTAGAGACCCAGCATTAGCAGAGAGGAAGATACAGGCGTCTGACCAAAGTCTCAGTTGCAAAGATCCCGTTGAGTTTTACAGCCTCTCTGCTGCCATCTTTAAACTTTACTTTAGACTTTAGAGATACCGAGACACTGAGTCCACACCAACCAACGATCACCTCATACACTAGCACTATTCTACACACTAGGGACAATTGACAATTGTTTTCATCTAAAGCCAATTAACCTACAAGCCTGTACGTCTTTGGAATGTGTTAGGAAACTGGAGCACCGTGAGAAAACCCATGCAGTCATTGAGAGAATGTTCAAACTCCATACAGACAGCACCTGCCGTCAGGATTGAACCCGGGTCTCTGACACTGTTAGGCAGCAACTCGACCACTTTCTCGCTGCAGGTTGGGATTCCTACACTGATCTACTGTGAAGTTACATTCAATATATCTGGTATTTTATGGCTAGCTAAATAATAATCTTGAAAGTTTGTGAATTGGTGTAAAAATATAACTGGTTCAACCCAATTAAGATATATTAGAATTTGTCACTCAACTATCAGGCATTCATGTGAACCTATTCTCACAAAACTTTAAATATCTTTCTGGCAACCGTGGATGAAACAAAAATTAAAAAGTAACTGGAAATTTTATGTAACTGAACTTGTTTTCTTTGGGGTTCCTCAGGGCCCCAAGCGAGAAGATTTCAAAACCTGGTGGACAGATACTTCCACCAACATCCCAAGCAATGACCTTTCCAGGGCCTGGTGTAAGACTGTTAAAAATGAATTAAGGTCATAAGGGATAGGAGTAGAATTAGGCCATTCGGCCCATCAATACTCCACCATTCAATCATGGCTGATCTATCCCTCTCTCCTACCCCATTGTCCTGCCTTCTCCCCATATCCTCCAACACCCATACTGATCAAGAATCTATCTACTGTATATCTGCCTTAAAAATATCCACTGTCTTGGGCTCCACAGCTTTCTATGGCAAAGAGTTACCCAGATTCACCATCCTCTGACTAAATAAATTTCTCCTCGTCTCCTTCCTAAAAGAATGTAGGAAGGAAGCTTAATTCTGAGGCTTTGACCTCTAGTCCTAGACTCTCCCACGAGTAGAAGCATCCTCTCCACATCCACCACATCCACACACATTTCGATGGCCATTTTGGCCTATCATCAGCAGCAAGCCAAGTGGTGGGATGGCCACTGGCATTGTGGGAAAGATTCTTTTCAGGAAGGCAGTTGTTCACAGCCTTTAATGATAGCTGGAGATTATCAATAATCTGATTTATTGACCTAACATTTTCTTAATGAATGATGAAGATAGAGAAATCTGAATCCCCATCAGCTCGCTGCTGATCTCAGTGTCCCCTTCGGCACAAAGTACCAAAGTCAGAACCCAAACATCTCAGCATTCAACAAATAATATAAGAAAGGGAAATAGAAGTAAGCCCCTTATTGCCTGCTCCATAGGGCAACAAGTTTGTGGTTGATCTTTAACCACTTTGCTTCAAAAATCCTTGATTTCCCTGATATTCGAATATGGTTATAGATCCATTGAAGATTGAAAACACAAACAATTAATGTTTAGGCACAGGAACGTGAAGAGGGGTTCTACCCAAAACGTCACCTATCTATGCTCCCCAGAGATGTTGCCCAACCCGTTGACTCATTCCAGCATTTTGTGTCAACCATTAACATTTGACCATTTCTTTGGTGTCTATTTTTCACGTCACTTCCCAGTACATTTCTGTTGAATGGTCATTAACCTTTTTCTCCCTCCGCTGATGCTGTCTGACCCACTGAACATTTCTATTACATTCTGTCTGAAAATAATAGAGAAAGACAGATGTGGCCAATGCACTAGTCAAAATACGGGAAATGCAACTGAAACACATGTTTGAGGCTTATTTAGAGGAAGACATTAATCTAGTTTCTGATCTTTTCTACTCCACTTACAGGCTTGAAACTGATGTATGTGCATGATGACTCTGAAAGCATGGCCGACAAATTCACCGTTCAGTTATCTGACGGAAAGCACAAGGTCCGCAAAGTCATTTTAGTCCAGGTTCTTCCAGTGAATGACGAGCGGCCATTTTTGAGCAGGTAACTTCTCCTGGAGGTTGGCAGGCGACCTCAGTTATGATGATAACAGGTGAATCATCAAAAACATGTTGACCAACATGGCAAAGGGATTCTTTTGTGCTGGGTTAAATGGCAGTGCCCAATAGTTCAACATATGCTTCATGTGTGAGCCCATCATAGTAGAATCGTACAGGACAGCAGAGTGGCACAGCAGCAGAGTTGCTGCCTTGCAGTGCCAGAGACCTGGGTTCAATCCTGATTATGGGTGCTGTCTGTACAGAGTTTGTATGTTCTCCCTGTGACTGCATGGTTTTCTCGGGGTGCTCTGGTTTCCTCCCATATTCCAAAGAGGTGCAGGTTGTAGGTTAATTGGCTTCTGTAAATTGTTCCTCATGTGGAGGATTGAACAAATGTATGTGTGATTGCTGGTCAGCAGGGGCTCCCTGGGTTGAAGGACCTGTTTCCATGTTGTATCTCTAAACTAAAAGACTGAACTAGAGTCCTCTGTAGGATTGTTTGTATTTATACAGCATGATTTCATGTGTAGTGTTGCTATTTATAGCCCATCCCTATTTATGCATGAATTGAGGCTGTAAGGACCCAACCACATCCGTGTCGTTGCAGTCACATGTAGACTGGTTGCTAAGGATGGCAGAGATTAGTATGAAGGAAGCTTTTTACTACAGTCCAGTGGTTTCATGCTTGTCATTATTCAGATTGGCACTTTAAAAAGATACATTATTTAATGATTTGAATTTAACTTCTCCAGATACCATGGTGAGATTGAAACCACCTTTTAAATCAATGGCCTGGAATTCTGACTGTCAGTTAAGCATCTCAACCACTATGTTAGCAATCTCAAAATTAATTGGGTTTAAATTCACCCATCATTGTGGTGAGATTAAAATCATTGGCCCAGGATACATGAATACCAGCCCAGTGTTAGAACCACTACCTAAATGAGCTTGGTTTTAAGGATTAAATAAATAAGTAAATAGGTTTATCAAGGTAATCTCCTACCACACTATGGTCTCACCATTATGTGCAGCTTGGACATAATCAGGGCTCAAATCAATGTTCAATCTTCTTTAACTGGACAGAATGGTACCCAATTAGAAGGGCTGCAAACACCATGGCCAATGGTATAGGCTATATATTCCTTGCATGAAATATATGCTTAATGGGGAATTTCTTCCACTCATCTTGCCAAGGCAAATTTAAGGTAGGTTGCTGGGGTTGTGGTTGCCGCAAATAGGGGCACCCTAATGTGATAGAGACCCAGAACATTGGGACTTGGAGGAGCACATAGATCTCTGGAGTGGTCTTGAACCTCAAGGTCAGGTCACGACACTCCAAATATTGGGTAAGTATTTGCCCAATATTTACCTCAGGGCAAATATTCAGCTGTGTTGCTGAAGGTAGGGGGAAGTTGTTGTCATGAATGGATGGAGGTTGGGCAGTTTCAGGGTTAGGATCTGGAGGGTAGGTAGGTTTACATGTCTTCAGGCCAGTATGCTGTATGGTGACCTGAGGGTGACTTGATATCAACCTTGTGAAGTATTCTTTGGTTGCAGGGGGATGTTGAAGGGGTTTCATAAATGCATGTTCCTGGAACAGAATACGTCGCATTATTTTCAGTGAATAATTCTTGAGGGTTTGTGTGCAAAAGCATCTGAAATAGCTAAAGTATGGTCCTGTAGATTATGTAAAGTATGGTCCTGTAGATTATGTAAAGTATGGTCCTGTAGATTATGTAAAGTATGGTCCTGTAGGTTATGATGGGATGAAAATTCCAGTGATAACTAATCTCTTGCTGGCAAACTCTACTAGGGTTTATTTGCCACCTACACTTTGCTCCTCTCTTTCAGAAACAATGGACTGGAGGTAGAAATGGGCGATGTCAGAATCATCTCCAGCATAGCATTGGAAGCTGAAGATAAAGATACTCCAAGGCAGCACCTTTATTATGTGATTGACAGTGTCCCCAAACATGGAGTGCTCCAGCTCAAGGTCAGTGGCTGATTTAAGATTGTGGCTTTGTGAAGGTCAAGAATGTTTTATTGTCATACGACCCAGATAAATCAATGAAATTCTGACTTGCAGCAGAACAACAGAATATGTAAACATTATACACTCTAAACAAAATAATAAATGAGGGAGAGAAAAGTTCAGCATGTGTGTGTATATACACACTCACAAATACACATATATAGATCATACATTCTATATATATATATATACACACATACACACACATATGTACACACACAAAAACAATAATAGTGCAATAGTAACAGTAGGCACCATGTTATAGGAAAGATATTGTCAAGCTTGAAAGGGTTCAGAGAAGATTTACAAGGATGTTACTAGGACTAGAGAGTCTGAGCTATAGGGAGAGGTTGAGTAGGTTGGGTCTCAATTCCTTGGATGAGGGGAGATCTTACAGAGGTGTATAAAATCATAAGAGGAATAGCTCGGGTCGATGCACAGAATCTCTTGCCCAGAGTAGGGGAATCGAGGACCAGAGGACATCGGTTCAAGGTGAAGGGGAAAAGATTTTATAGGCATCTGAGGGGTAACTTTTTCACACAAAGGGGGGTGGGTGTATGGAACAAGCTGCCAGAGGTGGTAGTTGAGGCTGGGACTATCCCAATGTTTAAGAAACAGTTAGACATGTACATGGATAGGATACGTTTGGAGGGATATGGACCAAGCACAGGCAGGTGGGACTAGTCCGATGTGGGAAAGATGGGCCGAAGGGCCTGTTTCCACACTCTAAGACTCTATGACTCTAATAGTCTATATAGTTTAGAGCTTCTTTGAGGTTGTAATGTTCAATAGCCGAATGGCTGTAGGGAAGAAGCTGTTCCTGAGCCTGGATGTTAGTTTTCAGACTTCTGTACCTTCTTCCTGATGGCAGGGGTGAAAAGAGTGTGTGGCCAGGGTGGTGTTGGTCTCTGATGATGCTGGCAGCCTTTTTGAGTCAGCAATTCCAGTAAATCCTATCGATGGTGGGGAGGTCAGAGCCGGTGGTGGACTGTGCAGTGTTCACAACTTTTTGCAGTCTTCTTCGTTCCTAATCATTCAAGTTGCCAAACCAGACTGTGATGTAACCAGTCAACATGCTCTCTACTGTACACCTGTAGAAGTTCAAGCAAATCCTCTCTGCCATACCAAATCTCCGTAATCTTCTCAGGAAGTAGAGGCGTTGATGTACTTTATAATTGCATCAGTACCGCTGGGTCCAGGAAAGATCATCGGAAATATGCACTCTCAGGAATTTGAAGTTTTTGACTTCAAGGCCTTTTGAAGGTTAAGGGCTTCAAGTGTTTGCAAAGATGCCGATCATTCTACTTAATTCAGAAACCCTTGTAACAACTCCACCTCCTGCCACAAGCCTTTCCCCCTAATTGCCTTGGATTTGCTCTCCCTTCTCTCAGTCCTTCCTTCATGGTTGTCTCCATTTTCAGCAGCAAGGTGGCGACTTGGAAGGGTGGAGTTTAGAAGAGATGGGGAAAGAAGTGGAGTGAGGAGGGGGGGGAGATGTAGGGTGTGAGGAGTTGTTCCCTCTCTCTCTCTGCAGGATGCCTGATTGAAAACCAGGACTTAATTTGGTTCACTGTCTATCTGATCACTTTTTCCAGGCAATATAGGTTTGGAGCAATGGCGAAGATATACACAAAATGCTGGAGTAACTCAGTGGGTCAGGCAGCATCTCTGGAAAGAAAGAATAGGTGATGTTTTGGGTTGAAACACTTCTTCGGACTCAATGGAACCCAACATCATGCATGGGGTCATGGCACCTGACATCACCAATAGTTGCAACCAGTTTTACTCTGGATCTCTCGCTAGATCTCGATCTGATCTGGTTTTGACCCATGCTCTCTTCCCCATTGTCCTGATTCTGACTTTAGTCCAGCATGGTCACTGACACCTGTGGTTGTTGGAGGATGGGGGCCAGTCAATTCCATTCTGGACCCGGAAACTCGTACCTTCCTCCTTGCTCCTTCCCCCATCTGGTATTTTATCCCCCAAAAATGTTCTCTTTATATGCAGGAATAACTGATAATAGGTCACTTGGTCAGTCTCCAACAGTGGGACTAGGGGGAGTTGAAATGCACAAGAGGTTTGAATGGGAGGAGTGCTGAGCTCTGATCACTGGAGGTTACAGAGGTCGGGCCAGGCAGAGAGAGAATTGAATGAATAAAATGTTGAATCGGTTGTAAACACAAAACATTTTAAATCATTCCAAAATATAAAAAGTAAACATGTAAAAAGTACTGCAATTAAAACCGAAATTTGCTGCAATTATATTTTTTAATCACCAGACAGCCATAATCACAGCAATAAAATGTTATTAGTTTGCCCTGTAAGCAAATAACCAAGTGGTGAGGTATTTTGTGTCTGATTGTGCTCGGCCCTCACACTGATCACACCGCCGTGCTCTCAGCTGGGGCACCCATAGGGCAGGCAGTGTTCAAGCAACTTCCCCTCTGCAAACTTCAGCAGACCCTGAGGCACTTTCATTGTTTTGAAACATCTCTGATAATCGGAAGAAATTAGTTTAAATTCATTTGGATGAGTTGAGCAGACCTGGGTAATATTACTGAGGTGAAAGTACTTCACTGGATGAAATTCTGCTCATCCAGTACCAGGTAGTGGATGACTAATTGAGGTCAGGTGAGCAGTTTACAAAATTAGAGTCAATAGATGATCGAGAGGGGTGTTATTGAGGTTCTGCTTATAATCACCTACATACAGTTAATACTATTTTGGACAATATTAAGTGTCTCATTGGGGACTCTCTGGCTCTGGCTGTTTCGCTTACTTCTTACCCAGCACGCTATCTTTGTTTTGTTCTCTTTGTATTGTGCACCTGGATCTCGAACCAAGTGTCCATTGATAATGGAGTTCTGCCTTAAATTCTTGGAACAGCCTACCTACCGACCTAAGCAGTAGTGCCTTCACCAGATGGTCTTAAGCAGTATCTCCTCAAGGACTGTTAGGGGTAGGCATTAAATGCTAAGAAAAAATAAATCTATGGCTGAATTGAGAAGGATGTACCAGGAGAAAATACTTTCTCATCCAGCAAGATAATAGTGAAGTATAAAAGAGAATGGTGTGGTTGCAGGCCTAATTTTCCTGAGTTGGTTCTACTACTTGCAATCATTTTCCACATTTCCCATCTCACCAAATTTAGTCATGGTTGTAGAAAGATTGAGCAGGAAATTGGGTTCTTCTGCCCACCAGCTCCATGCTGACCATTAATCACCTATTTACCGTAATCCCACACTAATTCCATTTTAATCATCCCACATTCCCATCTGTTTGTTGTCAGATTCTACCACTAAACTACATGCTGAAGGCTGTTTACACTAGCCAATTACTCCATTTCCCCACACACTTTTTGGGATATGGGCAGAAAACTGAACACGTGGAGGAAACACACACGTCACAGTAAGAGCATGCAAACTCCACACAGACAGCACCCTCATTCAGTATTGAACCCGCATGTCTTGTGCCATGAAACAGCAGCTATACCAGCTGCATCACTGTGCTTCGCTGCATGGAGTCATGAAGGCAAATGACCCAACCTAACTCAGAATTGAGTGGTAATAAAGGACTTCTGGTGATGTGGTGCAAGCTGGAAACATCCCCACACACACCGTTCCATCCAGGCTTAGGGTGGGACCTTATCTGGAAAACTGTGTATAGTAATGGTTACCTTTTACTTTTTTTGAAAAGTTAATGCATTGGAAGCAGTTTAGAGAAGGTTTATTTGATGGATACAAGGAATGATTGAATAGTTCTATGAGGAAAAGCCAACTAATCTAGCCTTGATTCCTCTATAGTTTGGAAGAACGAGAGGGATTTAATTGAAACAAGCAAGACCCGAAGTGGTCTTAATTGAATGGATGTGAAAAGAATAACTCCTGCGGGAGAATATACAGCCAGGACATCACTGGTTAAGACCATAGATAAACCAACAGCAGTGAAGACAGGAGTGGGTCATTCATTAGGTCCCCAACTGATCCATCTTTCCTCCAATCTACTTCCCTGCCCTTTCCTTGCAACCATTGATCCCAATGCTGATTAGAAACATGTTTATCACAGCCTTCAATATGTCCAAGGATTCACAATTGTCTATGGCTAGGTGTCCTGAAGAATGAAACTCTCTGAGAAGAAATCCTTCCTCTTCTCAGTCACAAATTGATGTTACTTATTCTGAGACAGTGCCCTCTGCCTTTGGACTCACCCGTGAGCGGCAACGTTTCCTCAGCATTTACCCTGTCTAGTCCACTAGTAATCACATTTAATATCTTTTTTTAAATGCCCATTTGAGGAAGTGACATCTTTCTCTCATAGTGTTCTGTGAGAAAACTCAACTCTTTTCCTCAAAGTACTGTGGAAGCAGTTTCTTTAGATATTTTAAGGAAGACATAAATAGATGTCTTAATAGAAGACATAAATAGATAATCAAGGGAATGAAAGCTCACCAGAGCAAGGCAAGAATGTATACTAAGGTTATAGTCAGAGTAGCCATGACCTTATTAAATGGTGAAGCAATCTCAAAGTAACATGTGGCCTGATCCTGTTCTTAATTTGTATATTGGTATGCTGAAAGTTAATAAACCTTACCTCAGCCAACTGTCAAAGTTTATCAATTTTTCTAAATATCTCTGACAGGCAAAATAATTTATTAAATTATTTTCAGTATTTTGATTTATAATTAAATTGAACCAAAAGCAGACAAAATATTTTAAATTTATTTGATCACTAATAATTTCCTGAAGAGTTACACGGTCCATTCAACAGAAAGGACGCACTGCTGCTGTGCCAACTCAGCTGGAAAGCCACCGTTGCAGATTGGCCAAATAGTTACCGACATCCATTCTTGCTCGGGAATCCTGAAATCTTGGCACTTAAAGCTGGAAAATGCCAGCAGTCCACTGGAACTGTTGGGTAAAATCCAGCCCAGTGTTTCAAGGAATCTAAGTAGATTGAAGTGAACGAGGAGGAATAATTGCCATGGTTACAATTACATGGAATACTTTTTGTAGCTTTGGTGAGATTCTTGACAGTAGTGCAGCAAGGGCAGAATGCTAACTGGATGGATTTTGCCATAATTGTCATTGTATTGTTATAATACTGTGTTCAGTGTTGGACTGATTTCCTACCCAGTATTTACAGTCTTTCTGAGAAACCACAGTCATGATTCTCATGTGCATGCTATTTTTGTTTGATCATTACATTTTCTACATACTACCAATAAAATGTAGTTTAAAAAAACATTGAATTCACAATAGAATAACATAACCCAGTAAAATACACCAGAGTTCATTCTTAGTGATTTTAATTATTAAGTTTATTACTCTCTTAGATTTTTACTGCCTTAACTATTTCTAATTGTATTTTTTTTTAAACTTCTGATATCTCATAAAAACATGCAGGTTAAATTAAAAGTAAAATATATATGGAGGCATATAAAAACATTTTCCTCTTAACTCTTCCTCCCCACATTTGCATTAAGTCTCCTCAGATTCCACCACAGACTGGGAACAATTTATAGTAATCATTTAAGATACCAATCTGTACACCTTTGGAACACGGGAGGAAACAGGGGGGAAATGTGTAAACTTCACAGAGACAGCACCAAAGGTCAAAGATCAAAACTGAAGCACTCTATTTGTGAGGCTGCTGCTCAACCAAATGTCCGTGTGTGTTTGGTCCAATTGAGGTTTCTGTTCAATGGTGACCCGAAATATATGAATGGCGGAGAACTTGGCTATGGTGCTCCATTGAATGCAAAGGGTAAATAGTTAGGCTGTTTCTAATTGATAGTATCCATTGTTAGATACTTCTAATGCATGCATATTATTTACCACTAATCAATACAAGTCCAAATGTGGCACTGATCTTCAATATTTTGGTGATTCCACACAATACTCGGGGTATTGTGTATAGAAGTTGGGACTTTATGTTATAGTTGTACAAGATGTTGGTGAGGCTGCATTTGGAGTATTGTGTTCAGTTTTGGTCACTGTGATATAGGAAGGATGTCATTAAGTTGGAACTAATGCAGTGAAGATTTATGAGGATGTTGACAGGACACGAGGGCCTGAGCTACAGGGAGAGGTTGGGCAGGCTAGGACTTTATTTCTTGGAGCACACGAGGCTGAGGGGTGATCTAATGAAGGTGTATAACATCATAAGAGGATTAGATAGGGTGAATACAGTCTTTTATCCAAAGTAGGGGAATCAAGAGCAAGAGGACATATGTTTAAGATGTGTGGGAAAAAATTTAATAGGACTATCTTAAATTATCATTTTGATAGGCCAGGGTGAGTTGGGCTGAAGGGCCTGTTTCTGTGGTGAATTACTCTATGGCTCTATGATTGCTGCTGATTTTCAAAGCTTACTTTTCAATGTCTTACCTTTTCTGTTATGAAAGTTTATCTTCCCCACATTTACCACCTGTTCTTCCATCAGGAAAGCATGGAGTGGCAAGGCCTGTACCCTGGCATGAACTGCAGCCAGGAAGACATTGACATGAACCGACTGAGATATGTGCACACAGGAGTGATTGGGACAAAGGGCCAAGACCGCTTTCATTTCCACCTCATGGACGGTGACAACACATCACCACAGCAACTTTTCCACATCTCCATTCGAAACATTGAAAAGGGTACGATAATAAAAAATAACCCTAGAGTTAAGATGCAGCTCCAAAAGCAAAGTTCAGATCATTTTTTAAATAAATATTACAGTAATTATTTTAAATGCGTTATTGAATCCTACTAGTTCATTGTGAATGTATTTAATTCACAGAATTTACTAACGTTTAAAATTAGGATTCAGATACCTTTTTCATCTACTCTGGCCAATATTGGGGACGGCACAGTGGTGCAGCGGTAGAGTTGCTGCCTTACAGCCCTTTCAGCGCCAGAAACCCGGGTTTGATCGCGACTATGGGTGTTCTCTGTACGTAGTTTGTACGTTCTGCAGTGACCGCGTGGGTTTTCTCCAAGATTCCCGTGAACACGTGGGTTTTCGCTGAGATCTTTGGTTTCCTCCCACACTCAAGTCGTACAGGTTTGTAGGTTAATTGGCTTGGTATAAATGTAAATTGTCCCTAGTGTGTGTAGGATAGTGTTCATATGTAGGGATTGCTGGCCGGCGTGGACTTGGTGGGCCAGAGGGCCTGTTTCCGTGCTGTATCTCAAACTATAAATTAAAACTAAATTAGATGACATGTAACCTTAAGGCCTCTCTACTTTCAGTGATGTTAGATGGAGGTAGCAACCTATATTTGTTCAATACATGAGTTTTTTACATGAGAGGGTGGAATATTTTAATTACTTTTTATATACTTTAAATATTCAGTAAATTTTCCCCTTAAATCTTTCTCCCCACACTTGCATTAGCTCCTCTCAGATTCCACCACTTGCCCATGGACTGGGAACAATTTACAGTAACCAATTAAGCTACCAATCCGCACACATGTCAGATATGGGAGAAAACAGGAGCACCTGGGGAAACACACAAAACCATTTTTTTAGCTGCATGCCATCCAGAAAATTCCCATTGTTATATAAATAGCACTATACTTTATTTCCAACCCCCATCCCCACAATCAGTCTGAAGAAAGATCCTGACCTGAAACATCAGCTATCCATGTTCTCCAGAGATGTTGCCTGACCTGCTGAGTTACTCCAGCACTTTGTCTTCTCCAGCATTACTCCAAGATCAATATCCACTCAGATTCTGATAGCTATGAGCCTGTCTGATAGTCATATTGAATCTTGCACATTCTCTGATAAATGTGCATCATAGGATTCCAGGAATGCAAATATGGGTAGATTAGCTCCAATGACCCACAGCGCATCACAATAGTCACTCCCTGAAATAATATAACCTAATGGCATGGTAAGAAACCATACCACGTGGAATTGAGAGAGGGTATCTCACCTGGTTAAATTGCCGATGCAGCACAATTTATCCGAGGAATGGCCAGATTTGAGTCTTGCCCCAGAGAAAAAGCAATTATTGACCGTGTAGTACTGGAAAAGAAAGGGACCATTCCTCTGGATTTTTGGGCCATTGCCTCACGATATAACAGTCTTTCCTTCCAGCCGCAAAGCTGAACAAATGAATTTGCACATTATAAATATTTGTAATGGAATGCTCATTTATAAATGATACAATATAATACAATTTTTTTAAAGTTTAATTAAGGAGCTGAAATTACTTTTAAAGGTGTTTGACTTTAATGAGGCAGCAAATAACAATAAATTTGCTAAAAACACAGGATAAGGAGACTGATGCAAATAAATTATTGCATTTATTAAAAAGCAATTTCACCCTCCATGTTTTATAAAGTGATGTTATATTATATTCACTCCTTTCTCTCCTGACTTTAACATAGAGTTGCTAATTCTAACTATGTCCTGCGCAAATGGCTTTAAGTTTTTGAATCTGTTCAAAAGTTTTTGAATAACTTTTTACATGTTCTTTGGCTTGAGGAAATGTTTACTCTTACTTTTCTTTTCTCTAGGTGAAATTGCAGTTTTAACAAAACCACTCACCATTGTCAAGGGGGACCGAGGTGCTTTGACTACAGCTGTTCTTCTTGCTTCCGATGGCACGAGCAAATCTGAGGAGCTGCTTTATATCATTACAATCCCACCAAATTATGGACAAATAGAATACGTCAGCTACCCAGGAGTAGCAATAACCAGCTTTAGTCAGATGGATGTAGCAGCTCAGACAGTTTCTTACACTCACAGAAGCAAGGCCGTGACCACCAGAGACTCGCTGAGGTGAGGATACGTACATAAATGTTTCACTGTATTGTGAATAAATGATATAGCAAATCTTATCATTTCCATGCATGTGCTGTAGGTTAGTTACTCACTGAGAGAAATTAGTTCTCTTTTAATTGTAGCCAGTGACATGTCAATCAACCAAAAAATGGATAATTGATGTACTCATGATTCTTAAATAATACTGAGATTGCTGCCTGGGAACTTGGGATTTTCCTTCCATTGCAATAAACCAGAAAAAAACATTGGCTGACTACTGCAGAAGACACCTATACCAGCCTCTGTGTGGATTTATAATTCTTATGAATGCAAGGGTTTAGGGATAAGGCTAATTAATATTTTGTGGGTATGCTAACAGGAGAATGGTTGTAGCAAGGAAACTGGAACTGATCATGGATCAAAAAGGAAATGTACTCATGTAAGTTCATGCACTTTGTTAAGAGTCTGCCTTTAGATTTCTCTTATCTGTATGGAGAAAAATTGCAGATGAACAAAGTACTGAGTGATTTAGGTGTGGTGTCGGAAAATAAAAGCAGATGCTGGTACAAATCGAAGGTATCACAAAATGCTGGAGTAACTCAGTGGGCCAGGCAGCATCTCTGGAGAGAAGGAATGGGTGACGTATCGGGTCGAGACTCTTCTTCAGACTGATGTCAGGGGGCTGGACAAAGAAAGGATATAGGTGGAGACAGGAAGACAGTGGGAGAACTGGGAAGGGGGAGGAGAAGAGAGGGACAGAGGAGCTATCTAAAGTTAGAGAAGTCAATGTTCATACCGCTGGGCTGTAAGCTGCCCAAGCGAAATGAGGTGCTGTTCCTCCAATTTGCAGTGGGCCTTACTATGACACTGGAGGAGGCCCATGACAGAAAGGTCAGACAGGGAGTGGGAGCGGTTGAAGTGCTGAGCCATCAGGAGATCAGGTTGGTTAAGGCAGACTGAGCGAAGGTGTTGAGCGAAACGATCACCAAGCCTGTGTTTGGTCTCGCCGATGTAGAGAAGTTGACATCTGGAACAGGTGTGGTGTATAAATTAGCAGGCAGATGTGGCAGATAATTTGGGAAAATGAATGGCATTTTGGTCTTTAGTCGAAGAGGTTTGGAAATTGGAAATGAAGGATCACAATTATAATTGCACAGGGTGTTAGTGAAGTCACACCTGGAGTACTGAGCGCAGTTTTGGTCCCCTTATCTAAGAAGGAATATATTGGTATTGGAGGGCAGAAGAGATTCACTAGGCTAATTCCTATGATGAGAAAGTTATCCTGTCACTAGCAGAAAAAAAAATTACATCTACGTTCCTTGGAGTTTAAAATAATTAGGTGAATTATTTAAACATATTGAAAGATCTTGATGAGCATGACTAATTAGATATTGAGATTTATTCCACTAGGCTTACACAAAGTTACAATGTTAGGGAGTGGTTATTTACATTTTTTGATAATTATGAATTTCCAAAATGTTTGTATGGACAATGGGATACCCTTTGCCTTTAAAATGGAGTAATAATTTTTAACAGAAAATCTCAGCATTTGTAAATGAAATTTATCAAAAAAGTTAAATTGTCTTCCCAATGATCAGTTTATAATGATTATGTAATTAGATAACTACTATGAGTTTGCACTGCAATGATGTCTAGAAAGTAATGGATGGATTAATTACACCTTTTTGGCCATTCTTTCAAGTATTTGGAAAGTGCCTTCCAAAACTTCTGTGTCCTATCTGTGTTCTTTCCAAGAGATTCAATCTGGAACAGACATAAATCTGACTATATTCGTTTTCATGAGTTTACATCAAAGGGAAGGAGTTCCAATATTCCACAATGCCAAATTATATCTATTTGATTCTGTTGTTGACTTTTGGTAAATGCAACTCTCTGATCTCCTGCTCAGGGACCTAGCTTCATGCCAAGCTTGTTGACATAATTGATAGTCTCTAACCAAGATTGAAAATGAATAAGAACCAAGAAAAGTCATGGCTGAATTTTGAGAAAAATAGGAGCCGTATAGGACACTTGGCTCTCTAAGCCTGTCCCACCATTCAATATGATCATGGCTTATCCATCCAATGAAAAATGCCAACTTTTCCAACATTTTGGAAAGATAGCCATTTATGTGGGCGGGGCCAGATCACGCCCCATGCACAAAACTGGAAAGATTGATGGCCAATGGGTAACACACACATTGACCCAACATTGTCTGACACATTTTTAATAGCAACTGTGATTTTTATCTTGAAACTCTTGCAGTTTTTTTTTATATTGGAACAAAACTGGGATTAAGCCAAAGATTTTCCCAATAATTTTTTTTTTTTTCTAATATTCAAGTGCCCAGAAAGTGAAGCCCGACTCTGCCTTCTCCTCACCCTACCTCTCACTCTGGCCAGTCTCAGCCACACTTTCCAACTTGCAGTGGAAACGGAGGCATTTCAAGTCCCCCTTCACAACCAAATGTATTTAAATCATGGAACCTTTGATTATGGATCCGCAATGGATGTATCTTGGCCACCATGCTGGGGTGCATCACTCTTAAGAATTTTCTGGATGCTGAATTTTCAAACCAGATTCCTTTTTTAACTTTAAATCAGTTTTAGAGCTAAAGTGGCATCTCCTTTCTCATCAGTGTTTCCTCAATAAATCTTTAGTTTGCAGTAATAGAACAGGAACTGCATGTTATAAGTTCATAGGTCAGAAGAGCAGAATGAAGCCATTTGTCCCATCAAGTCTACTCCACCATTCAATCATGGCTGATCAATTTTTCCCTCTAAACCCCATTCTCTTGCCTTCTCCCCATAACCTTTGACGCCCTTACTAATCAAAAATCTGGCAGTCTCCGCTTTAAAAATACGCAGTGACGGCCTCCATGACAATTTGTGGCAATGATTTCCCAGATTCACCACCCTTTGACTAAAGAAGTTCCTCCTCATCTCTTTTGTAAACGTGCATCCTTTGTGTTATGCTTTACATCTGGGGATCTGCAGAAAGAAAGAAACATTTTCTTAGTATTCCAGAAGCATTTTATGAAGGCAGGTCTTTTAATTTAAAGTGGCAACATTTTACAATGTTTACTGAATGTTAAAATTCAGCTGTAAATTCTGGTGAAATCTAAGGTTTAGATCTTTCCTATAAATGTAGAACTTAATTAGCATAACAATGTAAGGCTATTTTGGAACTCATTCCTCTGTGCCCATCCTGAATATAAATGACATACCAGTGTACTCTACTTTTTGATAATGTGTTGACCAAAACATTTAAATTGTGACAGTCATAGTGTCTTACAGCATGGAAATAGGCCTTTTGGCCCAACTTGCTTGTGCTGCCCAACATGCCCCATCTGCACTAGTCCCACCTGCCCACTTTTAGCCCATATCCTTCTAAATCTATCCTCACCATGTACCTGTCCAAATGTATTTTATATATTGCGATAGTACCTTCCTTAACTACCTCCTCTGGCAGCTCATTCCATATGCCCACCATCCTTTGTGTGAAAAAGGTTGCCCCTCAGGTTCCTATTAAACCCTTCCCCATCATTTACTTATGTCCATAACACCATTACTGACTGCCTTACAAGGAATATTAATTAAAGGATTGTTTCACTTATGATCCACTCATAATGACTCTAACTTTGGGAGTTTTAGTGCTAAAAACATAATTTTCAGGCCACGTGACATAGATTATTTCTAACCTTGAGCTGTAGAACCACTAGGACAAGAATCCCTGATAAAGGTGTGTACTGTTTTATTATTTCATTTCTGTAGACGGTGAATCAAGAACACTTGCTGAAGGCTGCCTTGCCTCTGACTCTCTTTGCTAGATTCATTGTCAGCAACGGGCTGTCCACAAGAAACGGAACTCTAGATATCGTCATTGAAAATACTGATCGCCTGCTCCCCGAGGTGTCCAAAAACAAAGGGATCAGATTGGTGGAAGGCTCCATGATGTCCATTTCGCCAGATGTGCTACAATTATCCGACCCCGACTCTCCACCACAGAACCTCACGTACATCGTTACTCAGCACCCTCAATACGGACAACTGTACTGTAAAGGGGCAGCTCTTCACCGACATAACTTCACGCAGTTGGATGTCGACAACATGGATGTCGCTTACAAACACAATGGAGGAGATTCGCAGATTGACAAGTTTATGTTTGTTGCCACTGATCTAACTAATCTTGGCTTTCTGATTGATGGAAAATTGCAAAATGATCCAATTGTCTTCACAATTGAGGTGAGTGGATGGGAATTTTCTGATTTATATGCTCTGGCATGATCAGAAATATAGTCTGATGGGTGGTTTTGATGGTCATGGAAAGGAGAGGTGAATCTTGTGCTGAGAAATTGCAGATTTTGGTATTCTGTTCAACCCTCTCATTGTGCGATTTTGGGGGCCTGAGGTAAGAAAATGATTCCCACTTGGTTTAAAACTTGGTGAAATGTAGGATTTAGCCCATTGATTAGATAATTGGAATTGATGTGGTGGATTAGAGATCTATTCTTTCCTCAACATAGCTGATATATGAAAAGGGCAAATGGATGAGTAAAGGAACATGGGTTCAATTCAAATCACACCAGCTGATAAATTTCAATTCAAGTAATGAAGTGATCTCAAATAAAAACTGGCAATAGTATTGGTGATGTTAACTACCAGATAATTCTAAAACACCAACATTGCCAAAAATGGCACAAAGTGCTGGAGTATCTCAACGGGTCAGGTAGCATCTCTGGAGAACATGGATAGGTGACACTTTTGGTCAGGACCCTTCATTAGACTGATTGATGGGGGGGGGGGAAGAACAAAGCTTAAAAAAAGGAGAGAGGCAGGACTAAACATGGGAGGTAATAGGTCAGCATAGGTGAGAGGGGGAAGGGGGTGATAGACAGATGATTAGAACAAGGGCCAGAGATGAGAAAGGAAGGTGAGGCAGGTTTTACAGTAAGAGTGGCGGATTGTAAAGCCAGAGGGAGGAATGTAGGGGGAGGGGGATGAATGAGTGGGGGGGAGAAATGGGTGTGAGTCCAGGTAGGGACAGGGGAGGGAACATGGGGTGAGGGGGGGGGGAGAGGATGAGGACACTATCTACCCAATCTATCCAGCCTACATGTCTTTCCAGATCCAGAACCATGGGAATGACTCTTAAAATGGCTGAGCAAGATATTCATATGTTTCAAAGCTGTGTTTGAAATAAAATATTATCTTGCCAAAGCATTTGGCTTCAGCAAAGGTACAACAAATCTAGGTGACTTTTCAAAAGTCCTCCTCACTAAATTTTTTAATTTAAATTCAGAGAATTTTTAATTTAAATTCAGAGAATTTTTAATTTAAATTCAGAGAATTTTTAATTTAAATTCAGAGAATTTTTAATTTAAATTCAGAGACTACTCCTTGGGTGACTCAAATATAAACCTTGAGCATTCTTGTCATAAGCAAATTCCCAGATGTATTATCATTATCTCTGAGAACAGTGATCCCACCCAGAGATACTGACAGTGAGACACAGTTTATATGGGGAAAGCTCCAAATATCCTCTACTTTGGTTCCAACATTGATTAAAGCAAACAGCAGCAAAGAAATGTGCCGCTGAAGATTACCTACCAAACTTCAACCTCCCTCAATTTAAAATAAAACAAGCACGTATCCATGTTGAAAAGCATTTTGAAGAAGCACTGAGGGTTACAATAGCACAGAATGTACCCAACATGGAGGCCAAAGTTCAGCTCCAAGGGTAACTCAATAGCAACAGTACTGGCTGTTTTGGAAAGGACAGAGGTGTTACACTGGGTGTGCAGCAGCTGGTAAGGACGTCAGGACAAGGGACAATCATACTTGACCTTATCCTTGCCATTGTTCTCCCCCTCCCCCTCCCCCTCCCCCTCTCCCCCCTCCTCCCCCCCACCCCCTTCCCAGTTCTCCTACCAGTCTTTAGTGTCTCCAACTATATTTTATCTCTGTATCGCCCACTCCCCTGACATCAGTCTGAAGGGTCTCAACCCAGAACATCACCCATTCCTTCTCTCCAGAGATGCTGCCTGTCATAGACATAGAAAATAGGTGCAGGAGTAAGCCATTCGGCCCTTCGAGCCTGCACCGCCATTCAATATGATCATGGCTGATCATCCAGCTCAGTAACCTGTACCTGCCTTCTCTCCATACCCCCTGATCCCTTTAGCGAAAAGGGCCACATCTAACTCCCTCTTAAATATAGCCAATGAACTGGCCTCAACTACCTTCTGTGGCAGAGAATTCCACAGACTCACCACTCTCTGTGTGAAAAAATGTTTTCTCATCTCGGTCCTAAAAGCTTCCCCCTTATCCTTAAGCTGTGACCCCTGGTTCTGGACTCCCCCAACATCGGGAACAATCTTCCCGCATCTAGCCTCTCCAACCCCTTAAGAATTTTATATGTTTCTATAAGATCCCCCCTCAGTCTTCTAAATTCCAGCGAGTACAAGCCTAGTCTATCCAGTCTTTCTTCATATGAAAGTCCCGCCATCCCAGGGATCAATCTAGTGAACCTTCTCTGTACTCCCTCTAAGGCAAGAACGTCTTTCCTCAGATTAGGAGACCAAAACTGCACACAATACTCCAGGTGCGGTCTCGCCAAGGCCCTGTACAACTGCAGTAGAACCTCCCTGCTTCTAAACTCAAATCCTCTTGCTATGAATGCCAAGTTACTTGTCCTGCTGAGTTACTCCAGCATTTTGTGTCTATCTTGTCCTTGCCAATCTACCCACTGCATATACTTCTAACCATAACAGTCCTGATAAGTGCAAGCATTGTCCAGTTTCATTGGGACAAAATCCTACCTTCACACTGAGGAACTGCTTCTTGTATTGTGAGGCATAAATTTAGAACAGGCTTTAGACTTTAGAGATACAGCAGTTCAATGTCTTGGGCTCAGCCATCTTTGCCTACTGTTAATATGAATAGATTTAATATTTGTTAATAATTGTACAATTTTCATTTCTATTCAGAATTGCTCAGAAAAAAAGCAGTTGAGGCATGCATGAAATTGCTGTTGAATATTAGTTTCAATATTTCATTAAAATTAACTCGACAAAGCAACTGGAAACTAAATTGTTACCTTTGTGCAGGTGGACCATGTGGACAAGGATGCTCCAAAAATAGTTTACCTACAGTGTCCTTCAAATGTCAAAGTGTTCAAAAATGGTCAGTATGGAATCTACATTTCCTTTCGAGAATTGAAAGCATCAGATATGGACACTAAGGACGAGGAACTAATTTTTCACATTTTACGTGTTCCGCACTTTGGTTACCTGGAAAATGTCACCACTGGTACGGTATACAAATTATCAGTCAGTTTTCATCTATCTTTTCTGTTATCTCTTTGAAATTTACATCAATGTTTTTATCATTGAGTAGTTTGTTCTTTCTCAACTATGACTGTTTGTTTTCTTCATAATATCCTTTTGTGTGGTAATCGGTTGATAGCTAACTGTGAACAAGATGGCAAGTATAATAGCATAGTTCAGCTGCAACAAATTTTCCTTTCGGGTAACAGGCCATGACAAGTATTAGTATTAGAGTGTAAAAAGAACACTGGGTTTGAAGGTGCTACCTTTTTAAATGAGATGGCTAGCCAAGTTTAGTTTAGAGTTACAGCGTGGAAACGGGCCCTTTGACCCACTGTGTCCGTGCTGACCCGCAATCTCCATACACCAACTGGCGATCACGGTGGCTTAGCAGTAGCATTGCTGCCTTACAGCGGATGCAGTGCCAGAGATGCGGGTTCGATCCCGACTACAGGTGCTGTCTGTAAGGAGTCTAAAGATATACAGGTTTGTAGGTTAATTGGCTTGATAAATGTGTAAATTGTCCCTAATGTGTGTAGGATAGTGTTAATGTATGGGGATCGCTGGTTGGCATGGATCCGGTGGGCCAAAGGGCCTGTTTCCACTCTGTATCTCTAAACTAATCGATCCTACACACCAGGGACAATTTTACGATTTTACCAAAGTCAGTTAGCCTACAAACCCGTGCGTCTTTGGAGTGTGGGAGGAAACCGAAGCTCCCAGAGAAAATCCACGCGGTCACGGGGAGAACATACAAACTCCATACAGACAGCACCTGTAGTTAGGATCGAACCCGGGTCTGGTAAATAAAGTCAGGGTTTTACAAACTAAGTTTGTTCTTTTAGCTAATAGATTGATGTGCTGGTCCAGACACAAGGGCCTGCAGATTCTGAAATGGTGAGTAAGGAAGAAAGTGTTGGAGGAACTCTGTCGATCAGGCTTCATTCAAGGAGGGAATGGATGGATGATGTTTTGGATCGGGACCCTTCTAGATAGACAATCAGAAATGTTGTCTATCCATTCCCTCCTCCATAGATGACGCTTTGGGTTGGGACCCTTCTGCATGGACGACCTGAAACGCCATCTATCCATTTCCTCCACAGGTGCTGCCTGACCCGCTGAGTTCCTCCAGCATTTTGCTTTCATAATGTGCTGATCTAGCTATGTTTATGGCCAATGATGAGTTTCAGATTGTGGATTATATCCAAATTACATAAAATGTAGGTATAGATGCCAAAGATAATTCTAGATATTGGTTTCATTTTTTACTGATAGAAGGTACAAGCAAGTTTTGCATTTACTAGTACACTATCCTTCAGGTCTCTTTTGGTTCTAACCAATACAGAAATGCTCTCAGCACTGAATCTCTATGGATGGTGGAAAGTGAGTATATTTATACATTTCAATTGCCAGGTATGGAGTTCCACAAAACTAATGAAATGTGAGGTAACTGGTGTGTCATTTTTGCCTTGCACACAACTACATCAATAGATTGGTTTAGGTATTGATTTATTATTGTCACGTGTACAGAGATATAGTGAAAAACTTAATGTGTCTACCTGTCAAATCATATCATATGACTCTGTGAACACTCTAGCAGCCTGCTCGATTGACACCCTATTCACCACAGAGGTGGTGTATCCACTGCTGCCACTGAGTTTATTTTCTTCTACACCCACCCCCACCCTAGTACTAAAGATTTACCTTCCTCCAGTTTCCAACCAAACCCTGGCTTTATTTACATCCATATTTGGTATTGTGACTGTATTTCACTCAGCATATCCAATTCCACTTTAACTACAGTACATCTGTATTCCCTGCAGTATTTTTTTATCAATGTTCCCCACCCATTATCAGTTTGTTCCACTCTACCTTTTTGAACTCGTGCACCTCCACGATCTCCACATTTGTTTTATTTTGTCCAATTACAGTTTCACTTTCAACTTTCCCCATTGTGGGTTTGCTTCAATCTGCACACCATCATTATTGAATTCATAACTGCAGGAGAGATCTCACTCAGGGCAGCAGGTGTCGGGCAATAAATGACCATTTCCGACCACAAAGTGCGCAACTATTTTTAGAACACAGAGTGAAACCACATAGTTTGCTGTTGCTTCTCAATATACAACTCTGACTGAATTGACGTTCTTGTGCATTTCATCGTGTTTTGATTTATTATTTGTTAGGAGGATTCATTCACGATAATTTCACACAGCAAGACCTGAACAGCAAGACCATCATTTACATCATCGCCCCCTCCTCAGAGGTGACATCAGATAGCCTGGAGTTCCTGGTTTCAGATCCCACAGGAAATTCAGCTGCCCCTCAAACGTAAGATGCCCGTGTAAGATATCATCAAACTTAAGCTCCACTTCACGAACAGTGGATGAACACATTAAACAACAGCCATCGAAATATTTTGCCATGTAGAATCAACTCTTCATTAAACCGTGTAATAAGGCCCAGTTGCAACCTGCAGACAATAAACCTAGCAAACTAAGAGTAGATACAAGGAACTGCAGATGCTGGTTTACAAAAAAAACAAAAACTGCTGGAGTAACTCAGCGGATCAGGCAGCATCTCTGGTGGATATAGATAGTCAACAATTTGGGTCGGGACCCTTCTGCAGACATAGAACGATTGAGAAAGATTGCTCAAGTTTGGAACACAAAAGTTGGACAATTCCAATCTATTAGAAGAATATTGTTTCCCATAAATCCCACCACAAATAAATGGTATTAAAAGGTTTCACTCTCAAACGTATAAGATTATTAAGGGGTTGGACACGTTAGGGGCAGGAAACATGTTCCCAATGTTGGGGGAGTCCAGAACCAGGGGCCACAGTTTAAGAATAAGGGGTAAGCCATTTAGAACGGAGATGAGGAAAAACTTTTTCAGTCAGAGAGTTGTGAATCTGTGGAATTCTCTGCCTCAGAAGGCAGTGGAGGCCAATTCTCTGAATGCATTCAAGAGAGAGCTAGATAGAGCTCTTAAGGATAGCGGAGTCAGGTGGTATGGGGAGAAGGCAGGAACGGGGTACTGATTGAGAATGATCAGCCATGATCACATTGAATGGCGGTGCTGGCTCAAAGGGCCGAATGGCCTACTCCTGCACCTATTGTCTATTGTCTATTGTCTATTGTCCATTGTCAAGTGTCCTGCAAGCATAGGACATTTGTTAGAATTCTTGGTCTTATTTTTTACGTTCTTCTGAACACCCAGACTCCACTTCATTGGAATTGAATTATCTGCATAGACTTAGAGGCTTGCAAATGTGCATTTCATTTTGCAAAGGTCTCCACAAGTATGTTGACAGTGACCATCTCCTATCTAGAAGAATAGAACATGGGTGATCAGTTAGGGCTCTGGTGTTATCTATAGTGTTGATGGGATAGACGTGAAGCAGATAATACCACAATACGTTCACATCTGGGGGGTCTATTTATATAACACAACTATCAATGAATACATGTGCAGGAAGGAACTGCGGATGCTGGTTTAAACCATAGATAGACACAAAAAACAGGAGTAACTCCGAAGCATCTCGACCCGAAACGTCACCCATTCCTTCTCTCCAGAGATGCTGCCTGTCCCACTAAGTTACTCCCGTTTTTTGTATCAATGAATACAACATGAAGTTCTGGAGACAAACCTTCACCCAAAAAGTGGCTACAATGTGATGCTTGGTGCCACAAGTTAGGGCCGTTGTATAGATAAGTTTTTGAGACAATCCATTAGCTTCATGGTCAATATTATTGAGACAAGTTTTGTTTGTTTTTAATGAAATAAGACAGATTATTGATTTAATGGAATTTACATTTGTGTTTGCTTAGGTGAGAGGTGAGCTAGTTTAACCATTGCATCACTATTCCTAGTAAATATGGAAGTAATCAGAGCTTTGGTCTTCTGCTAATTTTATCGACCTCTGAGCAAAGATAGGATTTTTGTTCTCTGCTGATTTAATCAGCCAGTGGGACTGGCTCATCATTCTCATTACCTTTTCTCAACTCTACTTTCCACTTTTGTCAACCAAACTCCTCCTTGCCTATGTCTCAACATTACTTGTATGACCCATCCAGTTACTTAGCTCATTCCTTCTCAAGTCTACGCATACACAAATGGGCAAATAATTGGATTTACCTATTATTGTAGGAATTGTACTTTTAAAAAACAAACAATCGCTAATGTGCACTGACTACATTTCACAATGATGGTTTTTGTTATATTTTCTTACCGATATCTTTTATGCGCGCTTTAAATTCCTTCGTCGTCCAGTTGTATAATATTTTGTCAGTGAAAGAAATATGTTTAATTTACAGGCTTGAATTCAAATGGTCTCGTATAGAAATGTTAGTTTCGGAGTACCAGGTGTGTGAGGATGCTGGTGTATTCTCTGTGAAAGTCGTAAGAACTGGATACTTGGCGGAATCTTCTTTTATTGGTATTAAGGTAATCTTTTCTTTCCCCTGTCCTCTCCCCTGTTCAGGAACAGCATTGGGGTAATACCACTCTGACCAAAACCAGGAAATTCTCATGATTTGAGAGAGCCTCCAGTAAACTATGCATTTTACTTTAATCCTGGGGACAATGCAGAAAGATCCTAATCAGCCTTGCCTAATAAAGGAACCATTCCCATTTCCTTTATGATCACTTCATCCATTTGGCCTGCTTTCTCCAAAGATATGTATCTGCAATGAGCTGACAGAGGAGGCTACAGAAGTGGCCACAGTTATGATTTTTAAAATACATTTGCACAAATATATGGTTAAGAAGGGTTTAGGGGGGTCTGGAAATACAGGCAAATGGGACTGACCCTAGATGCCAACTTGGTTGTCATGGATCTGGTGGGCCGAAGGGCCTGTTTCTGTGCTGTAACACTCTATGACCCTCCGGTTATCACTGAAAATGTAAGGTCTGGCTCTCCTCAGCCCATGTACACACCCGATCACAAATTTTCTCTCCTAAAACTGACCACATGCCTTTAGCTACACATGCAATAGGCTCGTGTGTGCATTGTGATTTGATGCCTCCCTCCCCCAATTGAGGAACTACTCCCCTATGACTCCATCTCTAGCATCCTACCTCTTGCCATCAACAAACTTTCCATCCAGCCCTGCTGCCTGTGTTTCTCCCCCTCCTATGTTGACCTTATTGCCGAGCCTCGATTTCCATCTTCTCCTGCCCTGCAACTGGAGACCTCCTCATCCCCATGCATTAAATTTGAAGAACTTCCCTTCTATAGTTGCAGCTATCCCTGAGAAGCTTTCATTTCCTTTATCCTGTGATTATTGAGTACTCTCCAAGCCCCAATCTCCCATTCCCTTCAGTGTTGTGATCAACAACTTCCACTGTACAGAACTCTCTTCACCCATTAGAACATTTAAAAGATGTGGTATTGTAGGTTTAAAGGGATAAGGGCCAAACACAAGCAAATGGGACTAGCTCTGATAGGCACCTTGGTTGGCAAAGACAAGTTGGACTGAATGGACTCTTTTCATACTGTATAACTCTCTGACTCTTTTGCAACCTATCTCCACCATAACACCAGTCTTTCGTTCCCACTCTCCTTCAAAGTATGATTTTGTCATACCTAGGTTCAAGTTCCCTCTCCTTTAACATCCTTCCCATCTCTTCCGCAAACTTGTTGTCCATCAACCTTTCCCCAAGGTCTTCATTTCATATGTCACTAAGTTTAACACTTGGAGACAGAAAAGACAATTAACTTGCAAGAAGATTTTGCCATTAAATTTATCTGCACCTCTGCTTCTGCACTGCTATTTTCTCCAACCCTTCATATGTAAATAGCAAGGATTTGATGTGTGGCTTATACTTGAAACACTTTCATGTACATATAGACTCTCCGGCTGAAATCAATGGTAGATTTTCAGAATTGAATTTGCATCCATTCTGATATTCTTAATCTCAAACAGTCACTACTTGATTTCCATGTTAATGTAGGCAGTCACCCCTTGATCATTATTTTAAATGTAATTACTCCTGGTACATCTACTGGTGTATTCAAATGTTTCTGCTGTTCATCATTCTATCTTCTGTTTAGGTTAACAGCATCACAGCCACTGTTGGAAAGGATTTTACTCTCAATTCTGCCAACCTGCTTCAATTTGATCCAGGTAGATTATCTATCTATGTACTAAAACTCTCGTTTGTTTGTTCCTGAACTACAGCTAAAACGGTACACGACAGTGTGACAATTTTAGGCCCACCTTAGTCACCGTCATCCCTTTGGTGCTAATGGAAGAAGTTTCATTGAAATCAGTGTTATATTTTTAAAGTTATTCACTTTTTAGAGTTTAAATCTATCTCCTAGGGAGCGAGGGGGAGGGAGGGGGGAGGGGGAGGGAGGATAAGGGGGGGTTGAGGGGCATGGAGTGGGAGGGAGGGAAGAGGGAGGGGAGAGGGAGAGGGGAGGGAGGGGGGAAGGGGGGGAGGAGAGGGTGCTGCACCAATGCAGGAGAGGTTTGGGCCCAGCGGGTCCACTTGGTCTAGTAATTGTTAAAGGTGAAGTATGTAAGATGTCCCTGTGCAGCACAGCAGTTGGTTCTGATTGTTAGCTGTGAATTTATAACCAAAGTGAACTGCTACCTGTTGATATTGACAGTGAAATGTGCAATCAAAGGCGAGAAGCAGTTGTTCAAAATTATTGTAGGTTGCACTATGAGTGTATTACGTGACATTAGTATTGACTCATGGTGTTTATATGGATTAGTGAGGAGAAGCATCTTCACCAGAGTTATTTATTCACAAAATACTGGAGTAACCCAGCAGGTCAGGCAGCATCTCGGGAGAGAGGGAATGGGTAATGTTTTTCGGGTCGAGACCCTTTTTCAGACTGTTAAATAGATTTGCTCAGAGAAGTGCTTGAGCTGCTGAGGCAACAAGTACTTGAAGATATACTTTATAGTATAATGTACTGTGGATCTGCTCTATTGTTGGTCTATTCTGAGATAGCTTATTGTAAGCAATGTGATAAACATAAGACCTTTCATGGGAATACAGAGGCACACGAGACTACAGATGCTGTAATCTTGAGTAAAATAAACAAACTGCTGGAGCAACTCAGCAGACCAAACAGCATCTGAGGAGAGAAATGGATGATGTTTTGGGTTGTACCACTTCTTTGGACCTTTCTGGGAGGGAGGGAATATGCACTGGTGCATGGATTACACAGACTTAAAGAGCTCAACTTTGTTCCCACAAGGTAAGAAATGGCCACAGTGAAATTGATCTTCATCTGCTCAGGAAAAAGTATCAGGAAATCAACCGTATCTGAAACATTACAATTTATTTTATCCATGTACCATCTCTACCCACCAGGAGGATACACATTGTGTAGTCAGATTTTTTAACTCATTTGCCCAGCATGTGAGGTTCGACCCAAGAAACCAGCATCTGAGAAATCAGAGTTTGATTATCCTCCATGAGTACTGTTTGTTACTTACCCATCGTTTCAGAATTCATTTCAATATAATTGCATCAAATGTCTCAAAGGCAGCTAGCATCATCAAGCACACACACCATGCTCTCTCTTCACTCCTGCTATCAGAAAGAATATGTAGGAGTCTGAAAACTGTAACATCAGGTTCAGGAACAGCTTCTTCCCAACGACCATCAGGTTATTGAACACTACGAACTCTAACAAACTACAAACTGCCTTGGTTGCACTAGGGACTTTGGGCTTTGTTTTGTTTTTGTACTATACTGGGGTTTTTTATTTCTTGAAATTTTTTTTTTGTTTATTATATTTTCTATTGGGTACTGTGTTTACAAACCTGTCATGCTGCTGTTGCAAGTGAGAATTTAATTGTCCTGTTTCAGTACATATGATAATAATATACATTTGGCTCTTTTGACTAGCCACAGGTAACTATTTGGATCTATTTTTATAGGTGTATCAATGAAGAGCTGGAATATAGTAATTGCCAATGATAGATTGGAGGAAAATGAGGAAAATTTTGAAGTATTACTTGTATCGCCAGTGAATACAGTTCTTGGTACCAAGACAAAAGCATTGATCAAAATCATTGATGCAAGAGGAGGTAAAATACTTGAATTGTAATCACCTGATGTGTAAAGTCCAAGTCACCTGTCTTTTGCTGTGTTCCATATTCTTTCTTTCTTGTGTTTTAGGAGGTTGCGAAGTTACAATCAGTGAGAGGGAAGAGAATCCGCCGATCAAGATGTTCAGTGACAGGGTTTCCCCAGATTTTGCAATCCTACCAAATCTTGGAAGTGACCCTATCCACGTGGAAGAAATCCCAGCCACTTACTCGCACAAAGAACCGAAGCAGCCACAAAGAGATGTGTCACAGGATTTCCCTCAGCAACCTATTCCCAAGAAGAAACTCTCAGTGATTAGAAATAAGAAAACGGTAGGATATTGTAAATACAATTGCGTTAAAATAGGTGGGGGGATAGGGGGTTACAGATTTGATATTCATCACCAAGAATTGTGCTTCTCCGAAAGCCGGCATTGAAATTGTGCATTAAAAGTGTGCATTCAATTGTGTTGCAGGCATTTCAGAGACATTAGTTTATCTCATTTAGGACCTGTGATTGATTTCCACTGGGTAAACTGAGCCTGATTGGACTAACAATAGAGGTTTGTAACCCTGTGAGAAAAATATTGGTACATGTTATTTTATACCTCCTTGGATATTCAGATGAGAATTAAAGTTGATGATAAAATTATTCTGGTCCCTTGTGCCAACTGCTTAATTATGACATAGGCACAAAAACCTTTACACCCTATGTAAAGAATTAACTTTGAAATTAAAATTTCATCCATCTAATCTCCCGCTAAATGATTTCTACACCGCCTCTGCCGTGTAGTTCATGGGAGCTGCCGCGCTCCATTGAGCTGTGGGAATTATAATGAAAATCACTGGTCGCGGAGATTTCAGTGCAGGTCTAGCTTATTTCTGCAGGCAACAATATGGAAATTGAAACTCCAAATAAATGTTATTCTGTAAGGAAAATAAAACACTCCCGAGCAGCAGAATTATGATTATACGGTTGATCCTGCTTATGCATGGACTGAGGGAAAATTAATTTCTAAGAAGCACTCATCCCTTTGTTATGACAATTGTCAGTCCACCTCGGCCTACGCGATTGCCCGGTAGCCATACACTTTAACTCCCCTTCCCGTTTCCATAGTGACCTTTCCGTTCTGGGCCGCCTCTAGAGTCAGAGTGAGGCCATACCCAAATTGGAGGAACAGCATCTCATATTTCGCTTGGGTAGCTTACAACCCATCGGTATGATTACCGATTTCTCTCATTTCAAATAACCTTTGAAAGAGGATTCCCTCTTTCTCCGTCCCTCCCCCACCCTAGTCATCTTGTTAGTTTCACTGTTCGTATCCCCTCGTTATCACCTACTCCACAGCCAAAAATGGGCCATTGTGGGCTCCACCTTTCTTTGGTCATCGGTGCTGGCTCTGATTAGTTCCGTACCTTTTCATGCCTCTAGTTTCCCTCTCCCATAACTTTCAGTCTGAAGAAGCGTCTCATCCAGAAACGCCACCTATTCCTTTTCTTTGGAGATGGTTCTTGACCTGCTGAGTTACTCCAGCATTTAGTGTCTATCTTTTGTTGTGAGTGTCTGTTTCATAGAACTTGTTACGTATAAACCTATGGGCCTGTCCCACATAGGCGTTTTTTTAGGCGACTGCAGGTCGCCGGGGTGTCGCCTGTATGGTCGTGAGTCGTCTCCAAAGAGTCATAGTGTTTTTCTGGTCGCCGCTGGGTTTTGAGATGTTTAAAAAATTTCGGCGATTGTTGGTTTGATGCCAATGATCGTAGCTTGAAGTCTCCTGACGTAGGTACTGTCATAGGTTGTCGTCAGGTTGTCGTCTGGTGACATAGGTTGTCGCCGGTGATGACTTCGGTGAATTCCATTGGCGACGACCTACGTCAACCGGCGACAGGTGCTGGCGTCAAAACCGGAGGCCAAAATTACGCGAATTATCTTCAGTTGTTTGTTGTTGATGTTGAGCTGGAATTGTAAAAAAAATTGCACATGGTGTTATTAGTGGGGAAATGTAATATAAGAATGAGCTGTACTAAATTGTTATTTTAAAAAAAACTGTTGAGGTCTCAGCTGCAGGACAGTATTAACTCAGGGCACCACAGTTTAAATAAAAACAATTAGGTATTTGGAGTTGAAATTTGTGAGAATGTTACCAGAAATAAGGAATTAATGGGGAGAGATTGTAGAGATTGAGTTCATTTGATCATGACATTTGAAATAGGGATTGGTTTTGATCGTGACAGAAAAATAAATAAACACTGGATGTGGATTTTAGGGTGAAAGGCAAAATGAATGATATTAGGTAGCAATTCTTTGCAGTGGAATGCACTGCCAGAAAATCAAGCAGAAACAAATTTCATTGGTAACTTCATGTAGTATACATTTTCTTATGATTGAGATGGCAGCCATTCAGCCCATCACTGTTACCCAGACCCATCCTGTCAATGCCGTTCCAGTGCATTACTCTTTAACCTGTTCCCTCTCGAGGTTGGTGGAACTAATACTTCAGCCACCAACCTACACAAGGAGCAATTTAGAGCAACCATTTAAGCAAACAAATCGGGTGATGGGAGGAAACATGAGCACACTAGGGGAAATGCATGTCAAGTCAAGTCAATTTTATTTGTATAGCACATTTAAAAACAACCCATGTTGACCAAAATGCTGTACATCAGTTCAGGTACTAAGAAACGAACATACAACGGCACACAAACATAACAGCACATACATAAACAGTTCACAGCGCCCCCTCAGAGGGCCTCAAATGCTAAGGAGTAGAAATAGATTTTGAGCCTGGACTTAAAGGAGTCGATGGAGGGGGCAGTTCTGATGGGGAGAGGGATGCTGTTCCACAGTCTCGGAGCTGCAACCGCAAAAGCGCGGTCACCCCTGAGCTTAAGCCTAGACCGCGGGAGAGTGAATAGCCCCAAATCGGCCGACCTGAGGGACCTGGAGATAGAGTGGTGAGTTAGAAGATTTTTGATATAGGGGGGGCAAGCCCGTTTAGGGCTTTGTATGTGAATAGGAGGAGCTTGAAATTGATTCTGTACCGTACTGGGAGCCAGTGGAGAGAGGCCAGAATCGGGGTGATGTGGTCCCTTTTACGGGTACCCATCAGGAGTCTCGCTGCAGCATTTTGGACCAATTGCAGGCGGGACAGGGATGATTGGCTGATCCCAGTGTACACTACAGTACAGTATACAGTGTGTAGTTAAAGAGAGAACATTCAGACTCCAGAGATTAGCATTAGAGATCCCGATCAAACCCAGGCTACTTTCAAATGTTAATTGAATGGAAAATATCAGAAGTTTTGGGAAAGAGTAATGGAGTGGGATTAAGAGAATTAAATTTGCATCAATACAGTGAGGACATAGAAACAGAAAGAGGAGAGAGCACGGCTTCTCATCGTTCTATAGGATTTGTCTCAAGTCCACTCTTCCATCTCATTTTTCCATCACTGAATTTTCTTCTTCTCTGTTTTGATCACAATCAACAACTGGGCAGACACTGCCCTCTAAAGGAGAAATGCTCATAAACTCAAAATCCCCATAGAAAGAAAATGTCCTCATTTCCAGGTACTAAATGGTCAACTTCTTATCCTAAGGCCATGTGCCCCCCCCCCCCCCCCCCCTATTTGTGGATTCTGACAACATTGAAACTCCTTTGTAGTGTTTCAATGAGTTTCTTCTCAACTCATGCAACTATAAATCTTGTGTGTCTCATTGAATAACCACTTCACTCTATGAACAACACTGCAGATATATGCTGTGCAGCTTCCAAGTATATTGTACTTCCAAGTATATTCCAAGTATTCGATACTCTAAAAACTCTATATTTTCTGTCAGCAGACATATGCTATCTGAGCCAGAGTGATAATGCATCCAAAACAAAAGCACAATGTAACAGAGCTTTAAATAGGTTTTTTTCCAGAAGACCAAAACGCCAATCATATCAGAGTGTGAGCAAGCATAAGAATATCAATCCTATTCTTGTTTTTTTCTAAAAGCCATGTCCAACCAAGGTGATTCAGGTGTGCACTTTGTGCTGTTGTCTTGGCAGTCACCAGGATATGTATTGTATTTGATGGAATATTACATGTCCAAATATGATCCATGCTACATCGGAAAGAGAAACGCAAGCTGAATTTCCCCAACCAAGCCCAGGAAACCTGAGGTCGATGCTGGTACCTGGTAATGAAGTACTGCTTCTGCTGAAATGAGCACAGCTCAGGAACCAACAATGTACTGAGAGATGCAAGATTGTTGGATAACTGATTTATTTCTTAAATGAAAATCAGCCAGGTTTGCAACTATGGCCTGTAGTTCTGCACAAAGTTTCCTTGCCAATCAATAATCAAATATGTTCTAGATCAGTAAACTTTATTCTCTGGAACTAAAGTTTAAATTTTGCAGATCATCTTGCGCAACTGTCCTAGGGGGACTGTTTGCTAGTGCTGTCGGGGAGGATTTAAACTAATGTGGCAGGGGGATGGGAGCAGGAGCAGAGAGACAGAGGGGTGTAAAATGAGGGTATAAGCAACAGGTAGCAAGGTGAAAAGTAAAAGTGGTAGGCAGACAAATCCAGGGAAAAAATCAAAAAGGGCCACTTTTCAACATAATTGTATAAGGGGTAAGAGAGTTGTAAAAACAAGCCTGAAGGCTTTGTGTCTCGATGCAAGGAGTATACGTAATAAGGTGGATGAATTAAATGTGGAGATAGCTATTAATGATTATGATATAGTTGGGATTACGGAGACATGGCTCCAGGGTGACCAAGGCTGGGAGCTCAACATCCAGGGATATTCTATATTCAGGCGGGATAGACAGAAAGGAAAAGGAGGTGGGGTAGCGTTACTGGTTAGAGAGGAGATTAAAGCAGTGGAAAGGAAGGACATTAGCTTGGAGGAAGTGGAATCGATATGGGTAGAGCTACAAAACACTAAGGGGCAGAAAACGCTAGTGGGAGTTGTGTACAGGCCACCTAACAGCAGTAGTGAGGTTGGGGATGGCATCAAGCAGGAAATTAGAAATGCATGCACTAAAGGTGCAGCAGTTATAATGGGTGACTTCAATCTACATATAGATTGGGTGAACCAAACTGGCAGGGGTGCTGAGGAAGAGGATTTATTGGAATGTTTGAGAGATGGTTTTCTAAACCAACATGTCGAGGAACCAACGAGAGAACAGGCCATTCTAGACTGGGTATTGAGTAATGAGGAAGGGTTAGTTAGCAGTCTTGTTGTGCGAGGCCCCTTGGGCAAGAGTGATCATAATATGGTAGAGTTCTTCATTAGGATGGAGAGTGACAAAGTCGATTCAGAAACAAGTGTTCTGAACTTAAAGAAAGGTAACTTTGAGGGTATGAGGCGTGAATTGTCCAAAATAGACTGGCGATTGATGCTGAAAGGGTTGACGGTGGACATCCAATGGAAAGAATTTAAAGGTCGCATGGATGAACTACAACAAGTGTTCATCCCAGTTTGGCAAAAGAACAAACCAGGAAAGGTAGTGCATCCGTGGCTAACAAGGGAAATCAAGGATAGTATTAAAACAAAAGATGAAGCATACAGATTAGCCAGAAAAAGTAGCATACCAGAGGACTGGGAGAAATTCAGAGTCCAGCAGAGGAGGACAAAGGGCTTAATTAGGAAAGGGAAAATAGACTATGAGGGAAAACTGGCAAGGAACATAAAAACAGACTGCAAAAGCTTTTATAGATATGTCAAGAGAAAAAGATTAGTTAAGGCAAATGTAGGTCCCTTGCAGTCGAAAACAGGTGAATTGATCATAGGGAACAAGGAGATGGCAGACCAATTGAACAAATACTTTGGTTCTGTCTTCACTAAGGAAGACATAAACCGTCTGCCGGAAATAGCGGGGGACCGGTGGTCTAATGAGATGGAGGAACTGAGGGAAATCCAGGTTAGTCGGGAAGTGGTGTTAGGTAAATTAAATGGATTAAAGGCAGATAAATCCCTAGGGCCAGATAGGCTGCATCCCAGAGTGCTTAAGGAAGTAGCCTCAGAAATAGTGGATGCATTAGTGATAATTTTTCAAAACTCTTTAGATTCTGGAGTAGTTCCTGAGGACTGGAGGGTAGCTAATGTAACCCCACTTTTTAAAAAGGGAGAGAGAGAGAAAACGGGGAATTATAGACCAGTTAGCCTAACATCGGTAGTGGGGAAAATGCTAGAGTCAGTTATTAAAGATGTGATAGCATCACATTTGGAAAGTGGTGAAATCATCGGACAAAGTCAGCATGGATTTACCAAAGGCAAATCATGTCTGACGAATCTTATAGAATTTTTCGAGGATGTAACTAGTAGAGTGGATAAGGGAAAACCAGTCGATGTGTTATATCTGGACTTTCAGAAGGCCTTCGACAAGGTCCCACATAGGAGATTGGTGTACAAACTTAAAGCACACGGTATTGAGGGTTCAGTTTTGAAGTGGATAGAAAATTGGTTGGCGGACAGGAAGCAAAGAGTAGGAATAAACGGGTCCTTTTCTGAATGGCAGGCAGTGACTAGTGGGGTACCGCAAGGCTCAGTGCTGGGACCCCAGTTATTTACAGTGTATATTAATGATTTGGACGAGGGAATTGAATGCAACATCTCTAAGTTTGCGGATGACACGAAGCTGGGTGGCAGTGTTAGCTGCGAGGAGGATGCTAGGAGGCTGCAGAGTGACTTGGATAGATTAGGCGAGTGGGCAAATGCATGGCAGATGCAATATAATGTGGATAAATGTGAGGTTATCCACTTTGGCGGCAAGAACAGAAAGCAGAGTATTACCTGAATGGTGACCGATTGGGAGAAGGGGAGATGGAACGTGACCTGGGTGTCATGGTGCACCAGTCATTGAAAACAAGCATGCAGGTGCAGCAGGCAGTGAAGAAAGCGAATGGTATGTTGGCATTCATAGCAAGAGGATTTGAGTTTAGGAGCAGGGAGGTTCTGCTGCAGTTGTACAGGGCCTTGGTGAGACCGCACCTGGAGTATTGTGTGCAGTTTTGGTCTCCTAACCTGAGGAAAGACGTTCTTGCCTTAGAGGGAGTACAGAGAAGGTTCACCAGATTAATCCCTGGGATGGCGGGACTTGCATATGATGAAAGACTGGATAGACTGGGCTTGTACTCGCTGGAATTTAGAAGACTGAGGGGGGATCTTATAGAAACATATAAAATTCTTAAGGGGTTGGAGAGGCTAGATGCGGGAAGATTGTTCCCGATGTTGGGGGAGTCCAGAACCAGGGGTCACAGCTTAAGGATAAGGGGGATGTCTTTTAGGACCGAGATGAGAAAACATTTCTTCACACAGAGAGTGGTGAGTCTGTGGAATTCTCTGCCACAGAAAGTAGTTGAGGCCAGTTCATTGGCTATATTTAAGAGGGAGTTAGATATGGCCCTTTTTGCTAAAGGGATCAGGGGGTATGGAGAGAAGGCAGGTACAGGCTACTGAGCTGGATGATCAGCCATGATCATATTGAATGGCGGTGCAGGCTCGAAGGGCCGAATGGCCTACTCCTGCACCTATTTTCTATGTTTCTATGTTTCTAACTACAAATCTTGACTTTTCTTCTTCCAAAATCCCTACCATATCCAACCTACGTGACTTAACAGAAACGGGCTGCTCCATACATTGGCAGAATAGCTCAGATGATATTGACTGACATGATATATGCTGAACTTAGAAGCCCATGGAGATCTGGGTATAAACTGCTCCACCAGCACCTGGTCCAACGAGACTCAGCCATTAGGACATTGGGCCCAGCGGGAATGTAAATGGGTGAATAAAACTCCTAATGTCTATGTTCTTTATCAGTTCTCTGCACCTAGCTGCTAGTAATGCATGGCCAGGTTAGTGGGGCTATTGATGGTGACACCCTTGCTGACGTTTTGCATGATGCAATGTGATTGTGGCTCGAGGCACAAGAAACTGCAGATGCTGGAATCTGGAGTAGCAAACAATCTTCTAGACGACCTCAACAGGTTGAGCAGCATCTGTGGATGGAGAGAATGTGGACCCAAAACATCGACCATTCCTTTCACCCACAGATGCCGCTCAAATCACTGAGCTCTTCCAGCAGATTGTTTGTTACCATGTTGTTATGGCTCTTTCCACTGACAAAGGCATCATCACAAATGCTTAATATAAACTTAGAAACTCTTCCAGATGTTTTAGAAGCATGAACAGTCTCTGTTGGGAAGCCTGCCAGTATATCACTTTTTATTACTTTTTTATTACTCTTTCTCTGAAGGTATTCTGCAAGGATATGGCCCTTGAGGTATGACACCTGTTTCCAGCAGAGCAGAACTTCCAATGTCCTGTAATGTAGTCTTTCCACAGTTTCCCTGTTAACATCACCTGCTGTTAAGATGCATGAGTCACCAGATGAAAGGCTAAATATCCTAATCAAATCCACTTAAGTACAGATAGTTATGTAAGTGCACGGTTGGCGTAAATCCTGCCGCATTTACCCTCCTAATGATTGGCCTCCGCCAGGAGAATAAAGGCAGCGAGAACATGAAGATATGAGTTTGCCGTGTTAATGCAAGGATTGGTTACAAGTATGATTGTGCACATGAAGCTCTTGAATTGATTTGAAACTAACAAAGTGTGAGTGTTGTAACCAATACAGCCGAGGGGGATGATGTTCTGTCATTCATTGCTGGATCCCGTCTTTGACTAGCAGTACCAACAAATTCCAACATCCTCTACTATTATTCTATGTGTGTGATTTACACATTTCCGACCTACAAACAAATTGGGGATTTAATGTTCAATTTTACGCATTATTACCATGAATCGATTGCTGGTTATTTATATAAGAAAATAACTGCAGATGCTGGTACAAATCGATTTATTCACAAAATGCTGGAGTAACTCAGCAGGTCAGGCAACATCTCGGGAGAGAAGGAATGGGTGACGTTTCGGGTCGAGACCCTTCTTCAGACTGAAGAAGGGTCTCGACCCGAAACGTCACCCATTCCTTCTCTCCCGAGATGCTGCCTGACCTGCTGAGTTACTCCAGCATTTTGTGAATAAATCGAGCTGGTTATTTATAATTGCTGAATGATCTTTCCTTTTCTTGGCTAATGAAAATAATAATGTTTGCCTTCTTAGGATTATTCTGTCATTGCTTTTGGAAAGCGATGCACTCCCGTCCTCAAAGGCCTCCTATTCTATGATGAAAGTGACCAGAAACTGATTCGATGTGATGGACTTTCTTGGAAGTCTTGGAACCTGACTTTTGAGGTATGATGGAGACTTGAGGTATTCTATTTAAAGTAATACTGTCAGGAAGAGGCAGACCTGGATCTAACCACTGCCTATACTGACCTATCTGTGGGCTCCCATGAAAAGCCGTTATAAGTATCCCAGTCTTGCTGTATTGTAAAAAAAAACTAGTGATTTGTGGCATTTTTTGGGGGGGGGGGGGGGGGGGCAGTGTGATTTTTATTTTAAGTGACTTTATAGCAGCTGTGTGTTCATATTTCTGCAAGCTGTTCGAAACATGACCTGTAATTGCTTAGTAATGGGTGTCAGGGGTTATGGGGAGAAAGCAGGAGAATGGGGTTAAGAGGGAACGGTAGATTGGCCACAATTGAAAGGCGGCGTAGACTTGATGGGCCGAATGGCTTAATTCTGCTCGTCGAGGCGATTGAGGCTCCCGACCCTGAAGTCCCCGCCAGGCGATGGAAGATTCCGCGGCCAATTTTAAGCCACGCCGGACGATGAAAAGTCCTGCGAACGGTGCATCGAGGCTCCCGACCCCAAAGTCCCCGCCGGGCGATGGAAGATCCTGCAGCCGATTCCAAGCCGCGCCGGACGACGAAGAGTCCCACGAACGGGCTGACCCAAGGCCCACGATTCTGGATGGACGAGGACGCTGCTGCTGGAGCCCCTGAAACTCGGTCTTCAATATAATTCATCAATACATTAAAACAAACTGCAAATTAGTACCTGTTATATAACATATTCATTTACCCTACCTTTGAACTCTGCTCCGTACGGAGTTCAGAAGATGATAGCTAGTAGCAACCATTTAACATACTCGCTGTTATTTCCATTATACCTCCAATACACAGACTTGCCATTAACACATTTGTTGTCACTACTTCTGAACTCCACTGCTTGCGAAGTTCAGAGGACGCCAGGTAGTATCAATTGTCAGAAGGCTGCGTGTTCAGATCACGTCGGGGTCACCTGTGTAGTGGCCTGGCAGAGGCCAGAGAAAAGGCAGGACGCCAGGCAGTTTTAGATAAAGGTCTTTATTAGGCTGTGAGCTCCTGCTCACAGCGTAGTCCACCTAGGGATGAGCCACGCCACCCCACGGGCTGGCTTTTAACCCCTTACGCCTGTCCGTCAAGTGACGAGGGGGCTGACCCAAGGAGTGGCCTGATCCCCAGGGACCGCCACAATATATTCATTATCCTTACCTTGACACAGGCGGCATTTGCTAGTAACACATTCACTCTCATTATTTTTGTATCCCGTTTCATGCAGAACCGTGAAGTTGCAATCCAGTGTCAGGTATTAACATATTAAGCATTCTTACCTTTGTACTCTGATGCGTGTGGAACCAAGAAGTCACAACTTGTGTATAATGTAAAGTATAAATCCTGTAATTAACACATCAATCTACCTCACATTTGTACTTCCTCAGTTGTCATCTTTATAAATGTCCTGCTGTACCAACTTAATTTTGGAGTTATGATCACACTTTGACTGAGACACTTCTCCCCTTGTGCAAGAAAGCTAACTGGTAATGGTCATAGAGTGCAGAAACAGGGCCTTCAGCCAGGGCCGTTTTTACAGCATTATGGGCCCCCGGGCAAAGCAGTGTACTGGGGCCCCTACCGTTACTCTCCCCCACCCCCCTTTCCCTACCAGCCCCCCCCCCTGTCGTGCCGGCGAAAAGCACTTACCGAAAAGCACTTAGCGATGGACTTAGGGTGCTACATTGTTTTGAAAAGCACTTACAGATCGCTGTGAGAAGCACTTAAGGACCGAAAATGTTGCGAAAAAAGCACTTATTGAACCTACATTTTTATTTATTTATTGCAAGTCACTTAACATACACAGATCAGCATGGGGCCCCTATGCTCGTGGGGCCCCGGGCAAGTGCCCATCAGGCCCATGCGTTAAGACGGCCCTGCCTTCAGCCCAACCTGCCCACACCAGCCAACATGTTCCAGCTACACTAGTCCCACCTGCCTGCATTTGGTCCACATCCCTCCGAACCTGTCCTCTCCATCTACCTAACTGCTTCTTAAACATTGGGATAGTCCCAGCCTCAACTACCTCCTCTGGCAGGTTGTTCCATACACCCACCACCCTTTGTGTGAAAACGTTACCCCTCAGATTCCTATTCAATCTTTTCCCCTTCACCTTAAACCTATGTCCTCTGATCTTCGTTCACCTACTCTGGGCAAGAGATTCTGAGCATCTACCCGATCTATTCCTCATGATTTTGTATACCTCTAAAGGATCACCCCTCATCCTCCTGCGCTCCAAGGAATAGAGTCCCAGCCTACTCAACCTCTCCCTATAGCTGAGACCCTCTAGTCCTGGCAACATCCTCTATTTTAAGCCCAACTCATCCACACTGACGTGTGCACCCTTCTGCATTAACTCCCACCGTCCTGTACCTGCTCCATAGCCCTTTATGCCAAAGCAATTCGTATGTCATTCAAATACTCCTTAAATGCAGCATATCTATCTGTACTTCTCATAATTTTATATACCTCAATCATGTCCTGTCTTAACCTCCTCCACATCTCCAATCTCTCCTCATAACCAAACTGCTTCATCCCAGGCGATTATAATACTCAAACGTTAATACTAATTTTTCTTACTTTCCTAATGTTTGATGTGTTCCCATATTTTCCTATACAAATTAGATGTTATTTCTCTTGATTTGTTGTTACTATCGTATTCCTACGCACAGCTGTTAAATTATATTGCAGAGACACAAAGAACTGCAGGTGCTACAATCTTGGAGCAAAAACATATAGTTCTGGAGGAACTATATGTAGGTCAGGCAGTGTCTGGGGAGGGAATGGCCAGGTAACACTTCGGGTCAGTACCCAATACATAATCAGTATGTTATATATTACTTCTAATTCCATACAGGAATTTTAACTTGAATTTCTTCATCTTCCACCATATTACTTCTCACCTGCAAAAGTAGTATTGAAGTTTGGCGATTCATCACATCAGTGTGGAATAAAGGGGAAAATTAAAATTGAATAAATAACCTTTAAAATTAAGTAAATGGATTATTTGACTTGCGAACTTCTAAATGTTTTATTAGCAATAGATAATAAATGTATTAATAGTTTACCTTTCAAAATGTGCATTTAAGTTGATGTATGTGTTAATTATCAGGAGCGCATTATCAATATATTTCCTGATATTCCCTTCGACCATGAGATTATCGGCAGTGTTGAAAGTTGTGGTTTGCTTTCTTTCTGTGGAGTGGTGGGGTTGTATGTGAAGTTGGGGCTGAGTTAATGTTGGGAACACCTATGATTACTAACATTCAAGAAGGGGAGTTTTAATCTAACAACAAGTGGCCTGTAGTATTAATGACTTCACTTTTAATTTTGCAGTTACTGCTTCTATCACTAATGATATTAATACTCTCGGTTAAAATCCATCACCACCACTTTGCAGTTAGTACTTCCACTAGTTGCAGGGACATATCTTTCCTAAAACTGGAATTTCATTTGACTATCTGCTTTCTGGAAACTTTGGCCCCTTGCAGGAAGAGGTCCTCTCTACTCTCCATTACATTTACCAAGACCTTCAGATTCATATCACGAAATGAGTGTTGTCTTTAAACTTTACTTTAAACCAAAGCCTAAAGTAAAGTCTAAAGACAGCACTCATTTCCTGATATGAATCTGAAGGTCTTGGTCAATGTAATGGAGAGACGTAGAAGTAGAGATACAGCGTGGAAACAGGCCCTACAACCGATTGAGTCCGTGCGTGGTACTCTGTCCACCGAGTACAGTGATCAACCTGTACACTGACATTATCCTACACATTTGGGACAATTTTTACAATTTTACCAAAATCAATTGGCCTACAAACCTGTACGTCTTTGGAATGTGGAAGAAAACTGGAGCTCCCAGAGAAAACCCACATGATCATTGGGAGAACATAGTCAGGATCAAGCCCAGGTTTCTGGTGCGGTAAGGGCAGCAAATTTACTGTTGCATCACTGTGCCACCCCTTCTCATGTTATGTTATGAAGCTGCTGAAGCCTTCAGAATGACTGTCAGTTCCCCTTTAAATGGTGCAAATGTGGCTTAATTAGTGCTATTTAGTTCAATCTGGTTTTAGCTCCTCGTAAATTACTTTTCCTGTAAATATGTATTATGGCACTAACAGCGTTGATTAGTGCATGCTGCTTTCTGCCCAAGGGCATAGGTTAATTACACTTTACAATCCAGCTCCACCTAATTTAGTTGACTAGACTCTATGAAGTCGATATTTTAAATATTAAATTGTAAGCTTGCAATAGATTTACTATTTTTATTTGCAGCATATTTGACAGGGCATGGATCCTTCAGTTATACACTGAATATTTAATGGAAATCTTTAATTTTAGGAACAAAATGCCAAAACATGTCCCTTAGGTTGGACCTTCCACAACAATCACTGCTACTATCTGAACACTGAGCACAAGGCAACCTGGACAAGAGCAGCTCGAGCCTGCAAGGAGATGTGAGACTTAATAAGTTAATGTTGTTAATTTATTTTAATTTGATTGTAGTATCTTAATTTTGCAAAGTCCACCAATTTTGCGTCAACTGGTGGTCCAGCACCTCTTTTAATCTGGACAAAATTATGAGAGCGCACTTGATTCCCCCCCCCCCCCCCCCCCCCCCCGCAGGAAGTCCCCCCATAAATGTGTCGCCTAGGCCAGTTGAGGCGACCGATGTCGACCTCGTCGGGTCCTCCACCAATCAGCTTGTTAAATTTGCGGCTGGGGACGTGCTGGAGCCAGCCAGTCCGTTCCCATTACGAATTTCCAAGGCTGACTGTGCGTCTGCCAAGGTGGACTGTTCCGGTACTATTCGACTCCTCTCGGAGGCCGTGATCTCTATTGGTCTGGCAAAAGGGATAGTCCAGAAAGACTCTGGAATCAAGGATGCTGGAAATTTGGTGTCGTACCTGTACTACTATTGAAGAGATACGAGTCCCAGTTAGAATTATTTGCACTAGGTGGACTATCTCGCCTCTGCTTGCAACCCATTCTAACATTCAGTTGGGTAATATTGCCCACATCGAGAATGGATCATCTTCAGTTTGAGAAGCAGCAATGTATTTGTGGATGCAAACCTATTTTATCACTCCATATGTTCAGTGCAATTGCAATGGATGGCCTCATAAGTGAACACAGTAGTTAAAATGTTAATTTGAAAAATCCTCCTCATTGAACAAAACTTTGCAGCATAGCTCATGCCCATTTTGAATGTGAATTATTAAGTCTCACTTTCAACAGGCACCATGGCAACCTTGTGAGTGTCATCTCAAAACAGGATATGGAGTGGCTGTGGGATTTCAGTGGAAGGAGGCCTTTCTGGATTGGTATGTAAATGCCTTCTTTCATTAAACGTAATGTATGAATGTTGGTATGTGCTCAGTTTCTGCATGCCTGAATTTATAATTCCTCTTCAACAGCTGAGATAAGGATCCTCATGGCTATCCCCGGAACAAAGTTCCTGCCGTATATTACTGTCTAGTGGAGTGGGCATGATGGTTCAGTGGATTAGATTTATTTTCAATCAACCTCACAATGCACTCTCCATTCCAATCAATTAAAAAAAAGTAATGGACTGCTTGCGAGAGAGATGTAGTGGAGCAAAAATATTTTCGTTTAGTTTAATGATGCAAAGCAGAAACAGGCCCTTAAGCTCACTGAGTCTGTGTCAACCAGCGATCACCCTGTCCACTAGCACTATCCTACACACTATGGACAATTTACAATTATACCAAAGTCAATTAAAGTACAAATCTGCATGTCTTTGGAATGTGGGAGGAAACCGAAGCACCTCAAGAAAACCCACGCGGCCACAAGGAGAACAGACAAACTCCATACAGACACCACCCGCAGGCAGAATTGAACAGTGGTCTCTGGCGCTGTAAGGCAGTAACTCTACCGCTGCACCACTTTGTCATTCTGAGCAATTTCACAGAAGCAACTTTCCATGGTTAACATTCTCCAGGGCTAATATTCTCTCTGGGTGATATGGCTATGTGCGTGAACTGATCTTTCTTCCTGCAGCATACTGTATACACAATTAATTAAATTGTGTATATTTATGGAGAATAGGGAGGGTATGAGTGGAGCCAACAGCAATGGGGAGAGGGAGTTGCATTAAGGTCCTGCTAATTTAGCAGCAATATCTCATCATTCCCATGGTGTGTGTCTTTCATCCCTTGGTTGGGCAAACTGACCAACATAGGCAGAAAAATTCCCTGACAACCAGAGGTGTGTGGTAATAGACTCCAGCAATCAAGAGTGAAGGAGACTAGATTGTTGCCTGGACAAGTGTGATTTTGATCTGGGAGTACACTCCAGCTCGGGCTGTAGGATTTGGGGTGGGAGGCATTAGCACTGTGACCATGGCAGATGAGCTGGCTACTGATTGGGCTCAAGGAAGATCAAGCATGATCTGTGAAGAAGTGCAGGTGCTGGCCACATATCAAGGCTTGGGTGGCAGATGATGGAGGACTGGTTGGCTAGGATCATAGGAAAAAAACAGGGTGGTTGGGGGTCATGGGTAGCGAGCATGATGTGGGTGAAGGAAAGATAAGGCGGGCCAAAGACCTTCCTAGAGAGCTGGACAGCAGCACCGCTACTGCTCCTGGCCTTCAAAAAGTGGTTTGCAGCTGGATTGCCTCAGGCTTGGGTAACCCACACGCCAGCAGTTACATTTAGTTCAGACTTGATTAAACAATTTGATTAAATTAAATATTTTAATTGCATAGCCTGTCTTCCCAAGACTCGCATGATCCTCTCTCTGCTGATATAAAAATTGCAACAAGCCCACATATGTTAGATTTGAGTAGCATTTGCACTTCCTAGGGCTTAATCCATATGCCAACTGTTTAGGAAGGGTAATATTCAGCTCCAGATGTTTCTGTCCAACCATCACTGTAGAAAGGCATAAAATGATGGAGTAACTCAGCGGGTCAGGCAATGTCTCTGGTGAAAAATAATAGGTGATGTTTTGGATCGGAACCCTACTACAGATGGAGAAAGGTCGTCATTAGGCTCCATTCTGGCATCTGACAGGCAAACAGCTCATTGCCTTTTTTTGTACAAGATTGCTGTTTGACTTTATGTTCTATTTTAACACATTGCTTCTGCAAAAGGCAAATTAATTATCTTTTATGTGAATAGTGTCATGACAATTGTAAAATGATAGAAGCAGTTTATAAACTAATTATTTAATTGACATTAATAGTCTTCTTGATACTCACTATTTTGTGTTTAATCTTTGCTGCATTCAATAATGAATTATCTTACCTAACCATCAATTATCGAATAATAATTTACTCTTTGACAGTAACTCAACACCAAAAGCCTGTACTGGCACAGTCATTCACATTTTAATAATTTTGCGTGATCTTCCAAATATTTGTAACATTCTCTTTCTGTGGCAATCTTATTGGAGATTTGCACCATAGTCTGGTTTGACTGTGCGCCATAGCTGTGACAGTGTGGCTGAAGTCATGACGTTCCAATTACACTATTCCTCTGCTGTAACCACTTTTGTTGCATCATACAGAAAGCCGTAGAGTCAAAATGTCATGCAAAAACCAACTGAATTTTGGAAAGCTCTGATAGAAACAATTCATCGATGTCCAATGTTATTGTAGTGTATCTTTATGCATTAGCATGTCCTCTCTGTATGCACAGGCATATTCATATTGCCATCCTGTGGTGCGGGAGTATCAAGTTGTGAGCTAACACAAGATAAGGAAGCAAACGTAGGATAGTCAGCTTCTCTTGACCAGTCCAGCATTCAGGAAGATCATAACCAATCTTTTATTTCCATGCCACTTCGTTACACTGATCCCAAATCCCTTGATGTCCTTAATTTCTAGAACTCTGTCAATTTATTTGTCGAGTTATAGTCTTACAGCGTGGAAATAGGCCCTTCGGCCCAACTCACCCACACCGGCCAATGTGTCCCATACCACCTGCCCGTGTTTGGCCCATATCCCTCCAAACCTGTCCAATCCACGTACCTGTATAAATGTTTCTTAAGCGTTGCAATATACTGGCCTTATTGAGATAGTACCTGCCTCTAATATACTCAGAATATACTTTCTTGAATATATTCAGTGAGAATTATCCAGGCTAAAGAGATTTTCCCTCATTTCTGTTGTGAATCATCTTGTCCACACTTTGAGAGCATCAGTCCCTATTCCAAACACACCAGGCAGAGGAAACATGAACTCCACCTAGTCAAGGATTTTTAGGAATTTATACATTTCAACAGCATCACTTTTCATTCCCGACTTTGGAGAATAAAGGTCCAGTCTGCTTATTCTCTCTGTATAAAGCAATCCCAGAAATCTATCTGGTAATCCTTTGCTGCATTCCCTCCATTGCAAGAATGTAATTCTTTAGCTTGGCTGATCAGACTCTTACACACCATTCCAGATATGGTCCCACAATGGCCCTACATAACTGGAGCAGTATGTCAGTCCTGTTTGTTCGTGCTTTGTGACAATGTAACTTTGTGACAGACAATATGGAGCATTCAAGTGAAAATTAATGAAACTGCAGATGCTTGAAATCTAAAACAAAAGCAAAAAGTGCTGAAAATACTCCGTCTTTGACCTTAAATGTTAACTCTGTTTCTTTTGTCACAGATGCAGCCTGACCTGAATAATTCCAACATTTTTTTGTTTTTAATATGGAATATTCAGTTGGTATGCTACATGTTTGGCTGGAATGATACCTTTCTTTTTCCACAGTTGCTGTCTGACTTACTTTTCCACCATTTTCCATTTTCTGTTTTTACATGTCAGTTCAGTTTTTCATTTCAATTGTATATTTGCATATTCTAGTCTGCTGGGTAGGTCCTACCTCATAACTATGACCAATTGGTGCACAAACAAAGTTTAATGTGTGGTAACTATTCCCATGAAGCCATTTTGACTCCACCTATCACATACATTCCTTTGTTCCACAAGTCCCTCCACCACTTGCTCTCATACTGAAAACTATCTTGCATTTCTCTCTTTCACAATTCTGATAAACAGTCACAGACCCAAAATATTGACCATTTCTCTTTCCGTTTATGTTGCCTGACCTGCTGTTTTTTTTTGACATTTTTTAAATTTGTTTCCAATTTCCAGCATTGATAATTTTTATTTTTCTATTTACAATTTGTATTAACAATCTAACAACTCGTAGAATTGTTACAGCACAGAATTATGTCATTTGGCTGAAATACTTGTCAGTTTTTTGGACGTAAGGCATATACATTGTGCCTCAAATATTATAGAAACTAGATTATTGCAAGTCCTTCAAGTCCCACCATGTCTTTCAAGTCCCACCATGAACCTCAAACCTTTTGTATCTCATTAATCTTTGACTTTAGCTAACATCAGAGCAACTTTGTTTTAATCTACACTTAATGGACTGAGAACTCTTCATCAATCAGAATATTAGTTGTACATCCCTGTTAATTGATTCAACTGATAGCCAGTATTGTTCAAATGGTTCATTGTCAAAGTAGGTACATGAAAAACCTTTTTGCACTCCTGTAAATCGTGTATTAAAAAAAAGTAAGTAATTTGTCCATTACATGTCTATCATTTATACATTTCATAGAAGTTAGTCTCATAGTATCTGTGCCACTTGGATTCAGTGAATTATTTGATTTCCTTCAAATCCTTAGGCCTCAGTGACAGGATCAGACCAGGCAAATGGGATTGGGCTGGAGGAGAACAAGTGTCATTCACAAACTGGAAGCAAAGATTCCCACCTACATTGAGGAAGAAAGGCAAGAACTGTGTCCTGGTGAGGAGAAGAGGAAAGTGGCAGGTGAAAAACTGCAAGCGGGGCAAGCCACATTACTACATGTGCTCCATTCATTAATAAATCAACAGTTATTCATGTTGGTGTCAATATATACATGTTGTAATCGTATAGTATTTATTTACTACATTTGGAAGGGCACCCAATAGAGCATTAATATTTTTACTGGCCTTATCATGGATCTTGGAAACAAATTGTAGCAGAATATAGAAGTGCAATCAAATTAGTCGTTACGAATCATAATGCATTATACAATGCATTTCCCAGCAATAATTGTATAGGAAGGAAGTAGATATTGGTTTATACTGAAGATAGACACAATGCGGGAGTAATTCAGCTGGTCAGACAGCATCTCTTGAGAAAAAAGATGGGTGACATTTCAGTACCAGCGGTATGAAACTAGATTTCTCTAATTTGAAGTAACCCTGCATTCCGTCTCTTCCTCCCCCACCTTAGTCGTCCTACTAGTTCCCTTGTTTGCATCTCCTTATCCCTTCGATATCATCTCTTTCCCAGCCAACAATGGGCCATTATGGCTCCACCCTAACTTGGTCATCTATTACTGGCCCTGATTTGTTCTGGCCTTTTCCTACCACCACCCCTCTAGGGTGAAGAAGGGTTCAGACCCAAAACGTCACCGATCCTTTTTCTGCAGAGATAGACAATAGACAATAGGTGCAGGAGGAGGCCATTCGGCCCTTCGAGCCAGCGCCGCCATTCAATGTGATCATGGCTGACCATTCTCAATCAGTACCCCGTTCCTGCCTTCTCCCCATCCCCCCTGACTCCGTTATCCTTAAGAGCTCTATCTAGCTCTCTCTTGAATGCATTCAGAGAATTGGCCTCCACTGCCTTCTGAGGCAGAGAATTCCACAGATTCACAACTCTCTGACTGAAAAAGTTTTTCCTCATCTCAGTTCTAAATGGCCTATCCCTTATTTTTGATTCTGCCCGACCCACTGAGTTATTCCAGCACTTTGTGCCTATGCTAGCAATAATTTTTGAATTAAATTACTGGACCAATTTTGGATTTACTGGACCAATTGTGACATTTAGTTGGGGATTTCAGTTGACAGTGTTTCAACACATTTTATTCACAATTATTACATAAGAGATGTATAAATTAATACATGACAACTTGTGAGGATCATAAAAGGTACTGTGGGGATAAATTTGAGTGTGGCCGGTGTTTGAACAGTTCACTAATAGTTTTAATAGGCCACATTCAAAGATGAGGTCCATCCCTTCCATAAGGTCTTTAAAGCTTGAAACATAAGTGGTGCTCTGACAGGGCCACATTTCCTGGTTAGTAACTTGGTGTGTAAACTATAAAACTGCACCGTGCCTGGTCATAACCATCACTGACATACCCTTGCTGCGGTCAGAATATCGAGGCCTATGTTTTTCACAGTTCCACAATTATTATTTTTCCCTCTTCCCTGTGATCATTCGCATATCTAATAAAACACTTTTACTTATTGGTGCAAAAATATAATCATTTTTATCGCTTGACATTGCAAACTTTCCTGTCGCAAGACATCAGATCACACTCTGAACCATTCATGGATGCATATTTAATGCACCTTTGGGCACGTTTTTTTCCTGATAAGAGATGATAAATCAGGAGTCCATGAAAGCGCAATTTTTGATGATGATTTAGCCGCAAGTGACGTGATGCACTGGGATTAGTTCCTGGGATCACACTTAGTATTCTGTAAAATATCCCATACATAGCACCCAAGACCAATACAATCCAATCCAATCTGAAGCCAGGGGTGGCACCAAATCTCTGCTACCTAGTCCCTACAAAGAATCAATCAAAGGACAAACTTTCCAATGAAGGACTATATTGTTTGAATGTGTCTGTTCAATGACTTCAGTGTATGTCAGAGTTTTGCACGTAACTGTCTCCACTTTTCTTTAAGCAGAATTAATTTAATCTGTATCCTAATGCCAAAGTCTCTTTAATTCTGTGAGTATTTTAATATTTTCCATTTTTGGTATATTTAAATAAAATTTTGATGAACTTTACAACTTTTTCTGTATCTGCATAATTATTTCTTACTAGAGATTTAATCCCATCATTTACAATAACAAAGTCTACCAGTATTATTGAGAGTTGTAGAGTCACAGAGCTATACAACATGGAACAAGCCCTTTGACCCAATTCATCCATGGCAATCAAGTTGCCCAACTAAGCTAGTCCAATCTACCTGTGCCTGGTCTATATATTCTTTTAAAACCATTTACATGTCCAAATTGCTTTCAAATGCTCTTATTGTTCCTCTGGCAGATCCAAACATTCACTGCCCTCTTTGTGAGAAAGTTGCCCCTCGTCCCTTTTTAAATCATTCCTCTCTCATATTCAAAGTATGCTCTCTAGTTTTTGACTCCCCTACACTGGGGAAAAGATTGTGGCTACTCACCTTATGAATACCACTCATGATTTTATATCTCTATATAAGGTCACCCCTCAGCCTCCTAAGCTTCAGAAAAAAGTCCTGACCTATCAGCCTCTCCTTATAATTCAAAGCATCATATTTGGTATCATCCTTAAATTCTTTCCCCACCCTTTCCAGATTAATGACAGTATTCTTATAACAGGTTGACCAGAATTGTACATAGTACACCAAATATGGCCTTACCAACAAATTGTACATGTATAACATGACTTCCCAACTCCAGCTTCCTCTGAAGAAGGGTCTTGACCTGAAACGTCACTCATTCCTTCTCCAGAGATGCTGCCTGTCCCGCTGAGTTACTCCAGCATTTTGTGTCTATCTTTAGTTTAAACCAGCATCTGCAGTTCCTTCCTACACATCTGTCTATCTCCAGCTTTTAAGTTACTGATTCATCCTCAATGGAATTGTGGAGGTACTATGTAGTTAATAACCTTTAACCATTGATTTGACCCAAAATCTGTGTGTGAACATAGAAAATATAAGCAGGAGTCAAAAATATGGTCACTGGAGCTTGCTTTACCATTCAGTAAAATTATGGTTAATCTGATATTTCACCTCAAACCCAATCCCCATAAACTACTGTGGTCAACAATGATGCTAAATTTTCAATTAAAATGCTTGCTTACTGTGACAGATCCATATTCAGTTCTAAAGCTGTGCTAACCTCTTTCTAAATATAAAGAGGACCAACTGGGATGTGTTTGAACACCGGGACCTGGAGGTGTTCACAGACAGTGTACTATGTTACATTAAAAACTGCATGGACACTGTCACAGTGGACAAACGCATCCGGGTCTACCCCAACCAGAAGCCCTGGATGACCCGGGAGGTCCAGCGGCTGTTAAAAGAGAGGAACACTGCTTTTAGGTCTGGCGATAGGGCTTTATACAGCATGGCCCGAGCTAACCTGAAGAGAGGCATCAGAGAGGCCAAATTAGACTACAGGAGGAAGATAGAGGACCACCTGGACAGTAACAACAGCAGGCAGGTGTGGCAGGGGATCCAGTATCTAACCAACTATAAGACCAACCTTGGAGCTGCTGAAGGTGACGCCTCGTTGGCAGAGGAGCTGAACCTCTTCTTTGCTCGCTTTGAAGTGGAGCCACCCGAGACAGCCATATCACACCACATGGTCCACAGCAGCCTAACCCTCAAGATAGAGGAGCATGAGGTGAGGCGCACGCTGCGGGCCATCAATCCAAGGAAGGCTACTGGACCCGACGGCGTCTCTGGACGCGTGCTGAAGGACTGCGCTGACCAGCTGGCTGGAGTCTGTACGAGGATTTTCAACCAGTCTCTGGCCCAGTCCACTGTTCCATCCTGTCTGAAGTCCGCAATCATAGTCCCCTTGCCCAAAAAACCCCACATTTCCAGCCTCAACGACTACCGGCCAGTCGCACTCACACCAGTGGTGATGAAGTGTTTTGAAAAACTGGTCCGGGGTCATATCACATCACTCCTGCCCCGAAGCTTTGACCCCCACCAGTTTGCGTACAGAGCGAATAGATCCACAGAGGACGCTATAGCCACAGCCCTCCATGCTGCACTGTTCCACCTGGAGCAGCCGGGGAGCTACGTGCGGATGCTCTTTGTGGACTACAGCTCTGCCTTTAATACCATCCTTCCCCATAAACTGGTGGACAAACTGGGGGACTTGGGACTTCCACACTCCACCTGCATGTGGATAAATAGCTTCCTGTCAGCTCGCAGCCAGAGAGTCAGAGTGGGCCATCACACATCCACGGCCCTCAGCCTCAGTACCGGCTCTCCACAGGGCTGCGTGCTGAGCCCCCTGCTCTACACCATCTATACACATGACTGCACCCCCGCCCACCACAGCAACACCATTGTCAAATTTGCGGATGACACTACGGTGGTGGGACTCATCACCGGAGGGGACGAGTACGCCTACCGGGATGAGGCGGAGCAGCTGACAGTGTGGTGTGGAGAAAATAACCTGCTCCTCAACACCTTAAAGACAAAGGAAATAATAATAGACTTCAGAAAGAATAAAACGGACATGGTACCATTAACTATCAGAGGGGACTGTGTGGAGAGGGTGGCGGATTTCCGCTTCCTGGGAATCCATATTGAGGAGGACCTGACGTGGAGCGTGAACACCTCTGCGCTGCTGAAAAAGGTCCAGCAGAGACTGCACTTCCTGAGGGTGCTCAGGAAGAATAACATCACTCAGAGACTGCTGTTGTCCTTTTATCGGTGCTACATTGAGAGCATCCTAACATACTGTGTATGCGTATGGTACGCCAGCTGCACAGCGGCTCAGAGGAAAGCGCTCCAGAGGGCCATTGACAACGCCCAGAGGATTGTCGGCTGCCCTCTACTTACCTTGGAGGACTTACACAGTTCCCGCTGCATCAAAAAATCCCAGAGTATTATAAAGGACATTTCCCACCCCGGACACTCCCTGTTTGAACTGTTACCGTCAGGCAGACGGTACAGATCTACAAGGACAAGGACAAACAGACTTAAAAATAGTTTTTACCCCACTGCTATAAAGGCACTAAATGTAGCCGCCAAGGAACGCAGGGGCGATACATAATAAGAGACTGTGAAATCGACAGAAGGATGTAGGGTTGGGTGTTTATGCGTGCTATTTTCATGATATTTATTTTAGTTGTTTATCTTTTTTAAAATATTTTACCTTGTATGTATCGTTAGCTTTTAGAAATGTTTGAATGGTGCACTGACTGGCTGACATTTTACAATTTCGTTGTACATGGTTCATGTTACAATGACAATAAAGGAACTATTCTATAACTATTCTATTCAGTTCTAAAGCTGTGCTAACCTCTTTCTAAATATATCAAGGGATTTCTTTTCTGCAAAAAAAGCAATTATCTTCTGAAATGTCTGATTGTGCAGATTCATGGATGATTTTACGTAGGTGATTATGCAAAAGAACCAGAGGAGAAATTCGGTAAGAATGTCTCCGATCCGGTGTTTGTAATGAAAGTGAGACTCTTGGCTTTCAATACTGTGTAGTCGACAGACATTGAAACATAGAAAATAGGTGCAGGTGTAGGCCATTTGACCCTTCGATCCAGCACCGCCATTCAATATGATCATGGCTGAACATCCAAAATCAGTACTCTGTTCCTGCTTTTTCCCCATATCCCTTGATTCCTTTAGCCCTAAGAGCTAAATTTGTACATGCCCTATTTAAAACTGAAATCCCAAAGTTGCTAGTAGTGAAAAAGTGGTTGCTTTGGTTGCACTGTTTGTAGCTGCTTTCATCCCTTCAAGTGGAATCATTCACCGATGTGATGTCCTTATGATGTAGCTCCTCTGTGAAATACTCTGGTAATCTGTGCGCCTAAATGAGATTTTAATACCATACCTTCATGGTATACATCACTAAACATGTCTAGATTATGACCTGTAGAGAAACTATTCTGCTGTTTGTTTCTTGCAAATCTTCCAATAACCTCCAGTTGTGACACAAGTTCAGCTCAGTTTCACAGTTCTGTTTCTGGACAGCTTCATTTTTGCTTCCATTCAGATGTCCAACCTGATGTCCAATTTAATGCCCCCTTATGGATGGCAGGATGTTGACATGAGAGGCTGCAGTCTGGGGTAACTCACGCTGGCAAATGGAAGCTGTTCCAGTCCTGCTATCAAATAAAGACACATGTACACCACATGTTTTGTTACAATGCATGGAAAATCACAATTCTATTTCCCCTGCAAGTAAAAGTTGCAAGAAATTGCCAGGTCTTGCAAGCTTCTCGTGTCAAAGACTGAGAAAGATGGACATGTAGGCAACTCGGATGCATCAGACAACGTCTCTGGAGAACTTGGATAGGCAACGTTTCAGGTCGGGATACTTCTTCAGATGCAGATACTCCAGTTAACTGCTACAGGGACTTCCATATAGTGTGGTTTCCATCCAAGAGGTGAAAGCAAGAATGTACTTTAGCAGCGAACAATCTGCTCTGTTAAATGCCTCTTCCAATCATAGCATTGAATGATCTGTACCTCCCAAAGCCACAACCTTTACTACAAAGAAGCACAAAGGCAGCGAGTATATGAAGATTCCAATACCTGAGGGTTTCCATCCAAATTATACACTCTCCATACTCATGCACATATTTTACCTGTCCTTCATCCCCAATAGTTTAAACCCCAAATCACCTTCTCAATAGCACAGTAGTGCCTTCACTAGATGGACTGTAACAATGAGAAGGGGTGGTTTACATCTGCCTTCTCAAGGGCAATTAGGGTAGACAATAAATGCTGGCTTTACCTGTGATATCTGCAAGCCTAAGCCAATAAAGTAAAGATGGTTGCAAGCATAGCGAGTACATGAATCAGAGAAAGTGAAGGTGTCCAGGAATGGAAAAGAAATATATGGAAGGGTGAGAGCTGTGTACTCCCAGTAAGTTGGCTGAAAGTTGTGGAGGTATAACATGAGAAGAAGATACCAATATTCTTACCTTAACAACCTTGGGGAGGGCATTCCTTTATCATATCATATCATATCATATATATACAGCCGGAAACAGGCCTTTTCGGCCCACCAAGTCCGTGCCGCCCAGTGATCCCCGTACATTAACACTATCCTACACCCACTAGGGACAATTTTTACATTTACCCAGCCAATTAACCTACATACCTGTACGTCTTTGGAGTGTGGGAGGAAACCGAAGATCTCGGAGAAAACCCACGCAGGTCACGGGGAGAACGTACAAACTCCTTACAGTGCAGCACCCGTAGTCAGGATCGAACCTGAGTCTCCGGCGCTGCATTCGCTGTAAAGCAGCAACTCTACCGCTGCAGCCTTGTCCTAGATTTCTCTCCTGAAGATTTGGAATCTGCAACCAGCAAGCACCTCTCCAGGGTGGGGAAAGGCCTCTTACAGCAGTGACGGATAATGCATGTACACAGGCCAGACATGACTACTGCAACAGGTTGATCACTCTCTCGACTGGCATTCTGTGTTCTGGCAACCCCTGTGTTTTGAATCTGTGGTGCAAGTCTGTACTAATTAGCTAATTCTAACTAAGATCTAACTAAGAGCTAAAATGAACTCAGATCTGTACCAATCTGTAGCTAATTAACCTACAAGTGCAATTTTTGGCATAGTCATAGAGTAATCGGGTGATACAGTGTGAAAACAGGCCCTTCGGCCTAACTTGCCCACACCAGCCAACATGTCCCAGCTGCACTAGTCCCACCTGCCCGCATTTGGTCCATCTCAGCCAACAGCATTTATCACATAGAAATTTAAGGTTATGGACATTTCTCAGAACCCGTATGTGATCCAGGGGTTGGCTACACTTAAAAATAGTTCTCCAGCTCAGAGGAAGATGATCAAGGGCAATTTCTGTGCTCCAGATTCTCTGTGGTCCAGCATTTGTCAGACCTCAAGGGTACCAGATGAGAGAGTTCTATTGACTGTCCTAGTAACACATGCTGTTTTGTATCTGCATCCATTCCAGATATCAGTCGAACAACAAATGATTTGCTGGAGGAACTTTGTGGGTTGAGCAGCATCTTTAGTCTTTAGACTTTGGAGGTACAATGTGGACAGGCCCTTCGGCCCACCAAGTTCGTGACAACCAGTATACAACCCCGTACAACCCCGTACACTAGCACTATCTTACACACTAGGGGCTATTTACAATTTTACCCAAACCAATTAACTTACAAACCTGTACATCTTTGGAGTGTAGGAGGAAACCCAGTTGGTCACAGGAAGAACATACAAACTCAGGGTACAGCCAACACCCATAGTCAGGATCGAACCCAGGTCTCTAGGCATAAGACAGCAATGCTATCACTGCGCCACTGTGCCACCCAGCATCTGCGTGGAGAAACTAATTGTTGATGAATCAACGAGAAACCCTGCATCAGGAATTCCTTCCCCATTTTCAGTCCCAACTTATGATTTTGACCTGTTATTTCAACATCTCCTTCCCCATGCATTAATTATTTTCTTTTTTAATACATTTGTAATAAATGTGTCCAGCTTCAAGTTTCTGGGCACTCACATTTCGGAGGACCTAACATGGTCCAATAACACTGCTGCGCTGGTCAAGAAGGCACAGCAAAGACTGTTCTACCTAAGAACACTGAAAAAGTCTGGTCTACCCCAACAGCTGCTGATGACCTTCTACCGCTGCACCATAGAGAGCATCCTAACGCATGGCATCCCTGTGTGGTACCTCAGCTGCACGGAGGCAGAAAGGAAAGCTCTACAGCGGGTAGTCCATTGAGCTCAGAGGGCCATCGGAACACAGCTACCAGACTTGGAGGATATCCACAACACACGATGCCTAAGAAAAGCCACCAGCATCCACAAAGACTCTTCACACCCCTGCAACAGTCTGTTCGAACTCCTTCCACCGGGCAGACGATACAAGGCCTTCTACGCCCGCACCTCCAGGCTCAGGAACAGCTTAATCCCCAGGGCCATACCTGCTATGAACCGGTCCTGCTGAGCCAGATGGTCACAACGCATAGTGATCCGGCACAGATCAACTTGCACTTTATCCTGTCTAAAACTGTTACAATTGTTTCGTTGGGTTGCTGTTGTCTAAATTAATTAAATTATTGCATCGTATGGGAGGCGCATTCCCAATCTCGTTGTACCCCTGGGTACAATGACAATAAAGATATATTGTATTGTACTGTATTGAATTGTATAATTCAGCCCCGCAATGTCCAACAGTGGAAGACCCTATACTGAGGCCTGTCCCCACCAGGCTTTTGCGTTGCCTTTGCACTGAGCCTTGAGAGCGTCCCTCAGCATATACTCCTGCAGTTTGGAATGGGTGAGTCGGCAACATTCCCTTAAGGTCATCTTGCTGTGTAGGAAAACCAATGAGTTTCGGGCAGACCAAAGAGCATCTTTCACCAAATTGATGTCCTCTATTGCACAGTTGAATGGGATATACCGTGACAAGGACGCTTGCATCTTTCTACAAACCCTCTCATCAAACCCATAAGGCATTTTTCCAGATGAACTGGGCAGTCTGCTCATGGAACCACATCAATCCATCAAGTCCTTGTTCCACAGTGCCTGTAGGATGTTCCATGCTTGTCCATGAAGGATGTGTGATGCGCCAATGCCCAGCTGAATGGTGCTAAGTCATATAGTGATAGTGTGGAAACAGGCCCTTTGGCCCAACTTGCCCACGCTGGCCCACATGTCCCATCTACAATAGTCCTACCTGTCAGCATTTCGTCCATATCCCTCCAAACCTGTCCTTCCTTCAATATGCTTGAGGGATGCACCCCCTCAAACAAGGGAATGAACATCGCCCCAGGGGCCACATTGGTGCTATCTGCAAGGAGAAAGGTGCTAATATTACTGAGTACAATACTAGCATTATTACACGTAGAAACATACTAAGAAATTGTTAAGAGTTTTGCATGGTTTTTGTGTTGTATCTACTTTTCATTATTTTTGAAAAGTTTAAAAAAATCTGTGGAGGAAATGGACAGACGACGTTTTTCGGATCGTGATCCTTCAGTGTGAAGAAGGGCTCCAACCCGCCGCCTGTCCATTCACTCCGTAGATGCTGTCAGACCTGCCGAGCCTGTCCATTCACTCCGTAGATGCTGTCAGACCTGCTGAGTTCATCAAGCCTTTTGTTTCTTGCTCATATCACTTGATTTGGCTATATCACATTTGAAGTCTCCCTGCACCTGCTTCACAACTCACGCGGCGACCTTAAGAAATATGTGTCTTTGCCATTTGCAATGCCACCACTACACGTGGTCTCTTTAAGTTATGTGAGAAGTGCGGAAGTGTCAAACGACCTCTGTAGTCTTTTGTGTCTCCCGGATAGCTATGCAGGCAATGAACAATACATGTAGTACAGGTTAGACTTGAATTGCTAACCTATTTGTGTGGTCTAGATTTCACCAATCGTTGAACTGCAAGTGCCATCGCGGAGGAAGATAGTCAAATGTCCTTTAACATATTGTACGGATGTCTTACATCCCAACAATGAAGCAGGTGGTTTCAAATCGCCAATATGTTCTTTTTCCCCCGATATTTAATCTCCGAGGAAAGCTATTTTTAAAAACACCAATATCTTGTGCAACAATATTTAAAGAATTTAATGTTTTTTTAAAAGAAATGAATAGAATCAAAATAATCAGAAATAGAAACTGCAGTGCCGTTCGCTTTCAACACATTTTGCAGAATGTAACACACAAGCTCCCCACCCCACAAGTCTAAAGGTGAGCTAATTTATAATCCTGAACAAGGATTGTAATTGTAATTATTTTTAAAAGCTCGGGAAATATTAGGGAAACCTGAAAGGTAAGGCAAACACCTCCCCCTACCACGGCTCCACCTTGTTTTGTGTTCGTTCAGTCACGTAGGTTTTGTTTGCGTGCAATGAACATGCATGTGATTACCTACAGGGCGGAACAATATTTGCCTTTATTTGCATGGGTTTTGATTCGTTTTGCACTAATTTTTGGTTTGGTATACATTTTCATTACGATTAAAAAACATGTTTTTGAAATAACAATGCATCTCTGCCACACCAGATGACTAATATCGGAATTTTTTTCTTCGGTGAATGGAATGGAATGGATTACTTTATTGTCACATGTGACGAGGCACAGTGAAATTCGTTGCTTGCATAACCAATGTAAAACATTTGATGATGGGGTTGGTGTCAAGTCTCCAATTAGCAGGATTGGCAGACGTCGGGGGTGCGGGGAAAGGCAGCATTCGCGCTTCTTCCTGTCGGTTTCTTGGTCGGGGCCAGTGAGCAGCGGTGAGCAGGAAGTGGGGAATCGCCGCTTGTCTCCACGGCAGCCATACAGAGACACAGAGAGAGCAAGTGTGTGCCGCGCTTGTGTGAGCGCTGGCGGGCGGGGAGTGGGGAGCGGGGAGGTGGAACGCGACCCCGGGAGCAAGCTGTCACTCAACGCACTGCAAGCGGAGCCGCCGAACCGATCAGTCGCTTCACCGACAACCCTGACACACGCAGACAGGAAATCTTACAGAGGTACAGTTGCTGCGAGCGCCAATACGAGCAGTTTCCAATTTTCATGGCGATATGTTTTTTTTTGTTAAATGGTTGAGCGCACTTTCCCTTGGCGCTGTAAAGGGTCTGGAGAAGGGTCTCGACCCCAAACGTCACCCATTCCTTCTCTCCCGAGATGCTGCCTGACCCGCTGAGTTACTCCAGCATTTTGTGACTGAACACGGGAAGATCATCATAGTGCAAATACTCAGCTGGTCGGGCTGCAACCGAGCAGAACCAAACAGTGAATGTCGAAAGTCGTTTTCGTTCGGCAAATAATTCGGAATTTAATTTTCAGTAATTGCTTTTCACGGGATACAGTGTGCTTTTTTTATTTTAACCAAGGACGTTTCTACATACGACTGAAAATCAATTGAACACGTTTTACTAAACGGGGCGGATAGGATATTGCCTTGGATTAAGTTCCTGAGAGCTCGCCTCCGGAGTCAGTCCCTCACTAAAGACGAGAAAGGATTGCTCACAACAAGAGCTGGTTATGGACAAGTTTCCGAGAGGATGGGGAGTAGATGCGGATAGCTGTGTGGGACTCTCCTGCTTCCTAATACAAACGCCCGAAAGAGGGAAGCCGGATGATTCTTTCGAATATCATTGCGTTGCTTCCCAAAGTCGTTGACACGTTTGTACCGAGGATTGGTTGAGGATTGGTTGAACAGTAAGGGGACTGAGGATGGAGAATCCTCTCCCAAGTCGCAGTTATTTCATCCACAAGCAAGTGCGCTTCTTAATGCCTCGTCCGAGTGGCCAACATAATCAAAGACTTGGCCCAGTCTGACGAAAGGTCTCAACCTGAAACATCACTTATCCTTGTTCTCCAATGATGTTGCTTGACCCGTTGCGTTACTCCAGCACTTTGTGTCCTTTTGTGCATTAACCAGCACCTGCAGCTCCTTGTATCTACTTGTTCCACCCCAGTCATTCCTTCTTCTCCCTGCTCTCCTCCAGCAGAAGGTAGAGCATGTTCCATATCGGTAAACTGTATGTGCGTGCCTCTATCTAGAGCGGAAAACAAGGCGTGAATTTAGTGTGAACGCTGCCATGGCAACATTTAAGTTGCTCTTTAGCTTCGTGTTGTTTTCCAAGCAACCTGACAATAAAGCTCCAAAGGCAGTTTTCAGCTGCCAGCCGCCATGCATTGGCACAGAAATTTGGATTTTGACTTAACTGCACGATGTTTTAAAAGAATATTTCTGCTACTCGGGTCTGCTCTGCCAATCAATTAAGTTGTTTGGATGAGCGTTTGACGGCGCTGGAGTTTAGAAGGATGAGGGGAGACCTCATTGAAACTTACCGAATAGTGAAAGGCCTGGATAGAGTGGATGTGGGGAGGTTGTTTCCACCAATAGGAGAGTCTAGCACTAGAGGACACCACCTCAGAATGTACCTTTAGAAAGGCGATGAGGAAGAATTTCTTTAGTCAGAGGGTGGTCAATGGATGTTTGTAAGGCGGCGATTGCTAGATTATTGATTAGTAAGGGTTGTTTACTGTTTCAATTACAGTCATTGAAAGTAGGCATGCGGGTGCAGCAGGCAGTGAAGAAAGCGAATGGTTTGTTGGCATTCATAGCGAGGGGATTTGAGTATAGGAGCAGGGAGGTTCTGCTGCAGTTGTACATGGGCATTGGTGAGACCACACCTGGAGTATTGCGTACAGTTTTGGTCTCCTAATCTGAGGAAAGACATTCTTGCCATAGAGGCAGTACAGAGAAGGTTCACCAGATTGATTCCTGGGATGACAGGACTTTCATATGAAGAAAGACCGGATAGACTCGGCTTGTACTCGCTGGAATTTAGAAGATTGAGGGGGGATCTTATAGAAACTTACAAAATTCTTAAGGGGTTGGACAGGCTAGATGCGGGAAGATTGTTCCCGATGTTGGGGAAGTCCAGAATAAGGGGTCACAGTTTAAGGATAAGGGGGAAGTCTTTTAGGACCGAGATGAGAATGTTTATTTTCACACAGAGTGGTGAATCTGTGGAATTCTCTGCCACAGAAGGTAGTTGAGGCCAGTTCATTGGCTATATTTAAGAGGGAGTTAGATATGGTTCTTGTGGCTAAAGGGATCAGGGGTATGGAGAGAAGGCAGGTACACGATATTGAGTTGGATGATCAGCCATGATCATATTGAATGGCGGTGCAGGCTCGAAGGGCCGAATGGCCTACTCCTGCACCTATTTTCTATGTTTCTAAGGGTGTCAGGGGTTAAGGAGAGAAGGCAGGAGAATGGGGTTGAGAGGGGAAGATAGATCAACCGTGATTGAATGGCGGGTAGACATGATGGGCCAAATATCCTAATTCTGCTCCAATTAAATGATGAAACCAGAGCGCCCAGAGTGAACCCACGTGCTCACAGGGAGAATGTGGAAGTCGCAGTATGTCCTCACAGTTTGTACCCAAGTCAGGATCAAACCTGCATCGCTGGTGCTGTGAGACAGCGGCTCTATCATTGCGCCACTGTGACTTGTGTGAGTTTGATTAGTAACAGCTTTTACTGTATCATATTTGATCATATCTAATTTATTATTTTTGATCATAATCTGGCAACAGACGTGAGCCCTCATTTTTCGTCAGTACCTAACCCCTGACAAAAACAAAGCATCTACTGGGTTGGTCGCCTGTGAGACACTCCCATTTGGTATCATGCATCAGTGGTTTTGCAGTTGCAACCAGTTTCCTGTACGACACTTTTCCATTTGCAAATCTTTGAGTTTCACTTCTGTTGCATTCTTTGTGTTCCCCAGTTTGAACTTTTGTCTCTTTCGCAACTGCACTCTTGTATTAGTTACAAATGAGCATAACACAAGTCAAATGACGCAAAAAATATGCCGAGTGGAGATTTTAAATCCTCCAATTAATCCAGTCACAAACTCAAGCTTGAATGTGGTTATCCATAGTGTATTTGTTATGGACTTCGGGTTACACCAATCATTGGCTCAGACTCCCTGGTTAGCAATAGCATGGCATAAATGTGGCAACTTTTTATGTGCATAATGGGTGTAGATTTTAATTTAAAAATGGCTAAAGCCTACTTTTGTTATTCATCTACTTTCACTTCTGCATATATAGACCACAAAACAATATAGAATAGCACCAGGATGCTCAGCCCACCAAGGCTGCACTGATGATGGCACGAATCGAGCTCATTTTATCTATCTGCACGTGGTCCACGCATCTCTGTATCCTGCCTGTTAATGTGCCAGTTTAACAGTCTCGTAAATGTTGCTATCTTATTTGTTTCTCCAACCTCCTCCACCCAGGCACATATAAAACATGTCCTTGTACATCTTTAATCTTCCTCCCCCTCATCTTAAACATATGCCCAATAGTATTTGCTATTTCCATCTTGGTTAGGGGGGGGGGGGGGGGACTCTGACTATCTAACTCTGAATATCTGTCTACTCGCTTTATCCCTCTCACAATCTTATATAGTTCTATCAAGTCTCCCCTCAACCTCTTCTTATAGCCAATACATTCCAATTTGGGCTGTGTCTTGGTGAACCTCTATTGCTAGCTGTGGGCAGAAATACCTTGTGTTTAATTATTAATGCATTAATGCTTCTCGTACACAGAAATAGAAAAGCAGTTTCTTTGTTTCAGGAATTTCCTTTTTCTATTTAACCTTAAATGATACTGAGTCCAAGCTTGAAATAACTAAGGGAGGGCGGGGTTATCTTACTCTTCCTGACCCCATCCCCACTCAAGAATGCGTGGGATAGGCAGAGGTTTGGATTGGGGATCCAGAGGTAAATGCACTACACCACATCCATTTTCCTTGCTGTATACAGTGCGCTCCATAATGTTTGGGACAAAGACCCATAATTTATTTATTTGCCTCCGTACTCCACAATTTGAGATTTGTAATAGAAAAAAATCACATGTGGTTAAAGTGCACATTGTCAGATTTTATTAAAGGGTATTTTTATACATTTTGGTTTTGCCATGTAGAAAGTACAGCTGTGTTTATACATGGTCCCTCCATTTCATAGAAACATAGAAACATAGGTGCAGGAGTAGGCCATTCGGCCCTTCGAGCCAGCACCACCATTCAATATGATCATGGCTGATCACCTATTCCTGCTTTTTTTCCCATATCCCTTTAGCCAAATATAACTCTCTCTTGAAAACATCCAGTGAATTGGTCTCCACTGCCTTCTGTGGCAGAGAATTCCACAGATTCGTAACTTTCTGGGTGAAGACATTTTTTCTCATCTCAGTCCTAAATGGCCTACCTCTTATTCTTAAACTGTGACCCCTGGTTCTGGACTCACCCAACATCGGGAACATTTTTCCTGCATCTAGACTGTCCAATCCTTGAAGAACTTTCAGGGCACCATAATGTTTGGGACACATGACTTCACAGGTGTTTGTAATTGCTCAGGTATGTTTAATTGCCTCCTTAATTTACGTATAAGGGAGCTCTCAGCACCTTGTCTTTCCATCACCTTTGAAAACTTTTATTGCTGTTTATCAACATGAGGACCAAAGTTGTGCCATGAAAGTCAAAGATTCCATTATGAGACCAAGAAACAAGAATAAAACTGTTAGAGACATCAGCCAAAGCTTAGGCTTACCAAAATCAAATGTTTGGAACATCATTAAGAAGAAAAAGAGCTTTGAGCTTACTAATCGCAAAGGGACTGGCAGGCCAAGGAAAACCTCCACAGCTGATGACAGAAGATTCCTCTCTATAATAAAGAAAAATCCCCAAACACCTGTCCGACAGATCAGAAACACTCTTCAGGAGTCAGGTGTGGATTTGTCAATGACCACTGTCTGCAGAAGACTTCATGAACAGAAATACAGAGGCTACACTGCAAGATGCAAACCACTGGTTAGTCACAAAAATAGGATGGCCAGGTTACAGTTTGCCAAGAAGTACTTAAAAGAGCAACCACAGTTCTGGAAAAAGTGGACAGATGAGACAAAGAGTAACTTATCTCAGAGTGATGGCAAGAGCAATGTATGGAGGAGAGAAGGAACTGCCCAAGATCTAAAGCATACCACTTCATCTGTGAAACACGGTGGTGGGGGTGTTATGGCCTGGCCATGTATGGCTGCTGAAGGTACTGGCTCACTTAACTTCGTTGATGACACAACTGCTGATGGTATTAGCATATGAATTCTGAAGTGTATAGACACATCCTATCTGCTCAAGTTCAAACAAATGCCGCAAAACTCATTGGCCGGCGGTTCATTCTACAGCAAGACAATGATCCCAAACATACTGCTAAAGCAACAAAGGAGTTTATCAAAACTAAAAAATGGTCAATTCTTGAGTGGCCATATCAAACACCCGAGCTAAACCCAATTGAGCATGCCTTTTATATATGCTGAAGAGAAAACTGAAGGGGACTAGCCCCCAAAACAAGCTTAAGCTAAAGATGGCTGCAATACAGGCCTGGCAGAGCATCACCAGAGAAGACACCCAGCAACTGGTGATGTTCATGAATCGCAGACTTCAAGCAGTCATTGCATGTGAAGGATTTGCAACAAAATACTAAACATGACTACTTTCATTTACATGACATTGCTGTGTCCCAAACATTATGGTGCCCTGAAATGGGGGGACTATGTATAAACACAGCTGTAATTTCTACATGGTGAAACCAAAATGTATAAAAATGGCCTATATTAAAATCTGACAATGTGCACTTTAACCACATGTGATTTTTTTTTCTATTACTAATATCAAAGTGTGAAGTACAGAGGCAAATAAATAAATGATGGGTCTTTGTCCCAAACATTATGGAGGGCACTGTAACTGCAGCAGACAGTGTCTTTCAGATCCACACTTGCCTTGTCGAAGCGAATGTGGCAGAATCATTGCAATAAGTGAGTTCGGTATTTTGACTGAGCATGCACCGGTCATAGGTCGCAGGGGCTAAACATTCTCGCCGGCTGATCTGCTGCGTGTATAAGGCCCGGGTTTCATCCGTATTTTCCAGTTTTGCTTCGTAGAGGTACGAAAATGCTGCTTTAAAAAATATTGATTAGGTGTATTTATGGTTAATTTGTACAAGACTATGATGATTTTGTAAGTTTTATTGCTTTATGCTTCGGTGAGTGAGCGAGATTGTTACGATTTTCTTTTGCTGTTTGTGCAGCGATTAGCCGTCTGCAGAGGTCAGCATCCAGCGGAGCGGTTTGTCTGATCGAACCCTCCCTATAATATCACCCGGTAGACACAAAACGCTGGAGTAACTTACCGGGACAGGCTGCCTGTTTCCGATTGCCAAACCCGTAACCTGACAGAGCGGCACCCGACAGGTATAGGCCCGCCTGACCCGGGGACCACTCTCATGGCAGCGCTGGCTGTGAGGATTGAGCTTGTCGGAAACGCGCATTGGGGGTGTGATTGAGGGAACAAGACCCAGACAACCAGCTACAGGGAGCCAGCGCTGGCGAACAAAGCCGCTGCTGGCACCGCCATCCCCGGGAGCAGCGTAGGGCTGAAGTGGAGCGAGGTTTGTGTGGAATGAGGGCGAGTTTGTGCAGCGGCCATGTCTGCTCTGGGAGGCGGCACAAATGACATTGCCTGGGGTGGGAGGGAGCTCTAACCTGCAATGAAGCACCAAGCGTGGGGATTTTTTAATGTATTAGAAGGAGCTGTGGACACTGGTTTACACCGAAGATAGACACAAAATGTTGGAGTTACTCAGCGGGACAGGCAGCATCTCTGGAGAGAAGGAATGGCTGACGTTTCAGGTCAAGACCCTTCCTGTAGGATCTCGATCTGAAACGTCGGCCATTCTTTCTCTCCAGAGATGCTGCCTGTCTCGGTAAGTTACTCCAGCATTTTGTGTCTACCGGGTGATATTATAGGGAGGGTTTGATCAGACAAACCGCTCTGCTGGATGTCGATCTCTGCAGCTGTTTAATCGCTGTATGAACAGCAAAAGAAAATCGTAACGATCTCGCTCACTCACCGAAGCATAAAGCAATGAAACCTACAAAATCATCGTAGTCTTGTACAAATTAACCATAAATACACCTTATTCATATTTTTTAAAGCAGTATTTTCTTACCTCTATGAAGCAAAACTGGAAAATATGAGAATGTTTAGCCCCTGCGACCTATGATGCTCAGTCGAAATACTGAACTCGCTTATTGCAATAGACTGCCAGAAGGCATTACCCTTTCCATGTCTTTAATGAGGAAGAAGAGGGTGTTGGCCATGATTGGGGAAGTTTCCACAGCATTGCCTGATATTTTTAAAGATGATGTTATCTTAAATCTAAACCTTCACCTACCTACTCCTTGTCTCCTATTTAGAGGGTGTCAGTATATAGCTCCTTTGTTGCTCTTGCCACTCTCCGTTTCCACCCACTTTCCCCTCAGTCCCACTCTCACTCTGCCTGTACACTTGTGTCTTTTTGCTTTCAGATCACCATGAACTTCCACTCTGTGATTTCCTTGCTGCTGATCTCCAAGCTATTGCAATAGATCTGGCACTCATGCTTGGCACCTCTCTGCTTGCTGTAGAATGTGGATCAGAGGCAAGATCTGAATGACTAGCCTGCAGTTTGTCCATTGATGAAGGATGGATTGAATACTAACTTCCAAGTGAATGAGATGAGGTATGAGTTCTCCCTCAGCTGACTCGGGTGAGGGTTTGGATGGAGCAGCCCAAAAAATCGAAGAGTAATGGACATTTACAATGAGGTTCTTGGAGCATTGTCAAGCTGCCTGAAATCCACATGTGGTATGTTGAAGGGCCATTTGTATCCATCTTCAGACTTGCACAAGGCTTTGCACAAATTGTGGATCTAATTCAGCCAGCACTGTGGCACAGCCAATGGAATTGCTGCCGCACAGCTCCAAGTTCAAATCTAACAGCTAGTGCTGTCTGTGTGAGGGTTGCACATTCTGCAGGGAACTGGCTTAGCTTCTTTCAGATGCTACATTTAGTAGAGAGTAATCTGTTTCTCTTCCCACCGATCCTGCCTGATCTACTGAGTGTTTCCAACATTTCACCATCTGCGTTTTTTTGATTTTTTTTCATTCCCATCTAGCTTGTTTCCATGTGCATACTACTCTGCTGCTCAGTCTGAGAAGGAATGTGCAATGGCCTCAATTGTGTGATCCGATATTGCAATCCGAGTTAATTCATATTAGTAGAACTGGAAATGATTCTACCTGATCTGTTTTCCAAGCCAAGATTATTATTGTTCAAGGGTACTATCAAATTTTGAGCCAGTTTCCAAGTATTCTGATAAAAGGGAATGACTTGAAACAGAAATACTGTAGTGTGTGGAAAATGGACAGGGGAATGTGATGAGACACAAAATAATGGACACAGTTTGATGCAATCTTAGGTCAAAGACGAGGGGCATAGCTTTAAGGGGCAAAGTTTAAAGAAGATGTGCAGGGCAGGTGTTTTTTACACAGTGTTGTGGGTGTTTTTTAGTTTAGAGATACAGCGCGGAAACAGGCCCTTCGGTCCACCGAGTCCGCACAGACCAGCGATCCCCGTACACGACACACAAACTAGGGACAATTTACATCTAAACCAAGAAAATTAACCTGTACGTCTTTGGAGTGTGGGAGGAAACCGAAGATCTCGGAGAAAACCCACGTGGTCACGGGACAAACGCACAAACTCCGTGCAGACAGCACCCTTAGCTGGGATCGAACCCGGGTCTTTGGCATAGCAAGCGCTGTCAGGCAGAAACGTTATCGCTGCATCACCATGCCTCAGGCAAGGGTACCTGAAATATGCTACCAGGGATGGTGCTGGAGACAGGTACGATAGTGGTGTTATCCACTTTGGTGGCAAGAACAGGAAATGGCCGATTAGGAGAAGGGGAGATGCAGCGAGACCTGGGTGTCGTGGTGCACCAGTCATTGAAAGTAGGCATGCGGGTGCAGCAGGCAGTGTAGAAAGCGAATGGTATGTTGGCATTCATAGCGAGGGAATTTGAGTATAGGAGCAGGGAGGTTCTGCTGCAGTTGTACAGGACATTGGTGAGACCACACCTGGAGTATTACGTACAGTTTTGGTCTCCTAATCTGAGGAAAGACATTCTTGCCATCGAGGGAGTACAGAGAAGGTTCACCAGATTGATTCCTGGGATGGCAGGACTTTCATACGAGGAAAGACTGGATAGAATTGGCTGGAATTTAGAAGATTGAGGGGGGATCTTATAGAAACTTACAAAATTCTTAAGGGGTTGGACAGGCTAGATGCAGGAAGATTGTTCCTGATGTTGGGGAAGTCCAGAACAAGAGGTCACAGTTTAAGGATAAGGGGGAAGTCTTTTAGGACCGAGATGTGAAAGTTTTTTTTCACACAGAGAGTGGTGAATCTGTGGAATTCTCTGCCACAGAAGGTAGTTGAGGCCAGTTCATTGGCTATATTTAAGAGGGAGTTAGATGTGGCCCTTGTGGCTAAAGGGATCAGGGGGTATGGAGAGAAGGCAGGTACGGGATACTGAGATGGATGATCAGCCATGATCATATTGAATGGCGGTGCAGGCTCGAAGGGCCGAATGGCCTACTCCTACACCTATTTTCTATGTTTCTATGTTAAGAGGGTTTTAGGCAGGCACATGAACATGCAGGGAATGGATGGATGTGGATCATTGGCTGGCAATAGTTTACCTTGGCATGATGTTCAGCACGGGCATTGTAGACTGAAGGGCCTGTTCCTGTGCTGTACTCTATGTTCCTTTGGGATATTTGATTAAATCATCTGTTGAATTGCAAAACTTCTATTATATTATTTTTCTTATAAAGTAAGCATGATAAAAGTTTAATCAGTAATAAACAATGAATGTGTGACAAGCTTAACAATGCTTCTAAAATATACTTTTATACAATGTACTGAAATGTTCTGACTAATTATTAAAGAATGTAGCTGTTGTGCAGGGAATCATTCATGTTTTCTTTTTCTTCTTGAGGTAGATGTCTGCAGTTTGACCTTCTGCAATGAAGGTCAAGAGCAGGTATGAGAGATATACAACAATGAATAATGTGAATGTTTGTTCAAATAAAGCAGGCCATGTTAATATAGACTGAGTGAAAAACTTTGATTTTTCTTATTTAACTTTTCTTACCAGGAGCAAAGTGTGGCACATATCATGAAATTCCAACTGACAACCAACAAGGCGACGTTTTTGTGATGGGTCTTCGATTTCATTTTGTCTACGATCCTCAAGGCTGGTCCTGTGTCGGTATAATCACCTTCATTTGGCTATACAATACATACTGCATCCCCAAACTTATACTCTACCCTCACTATGAAGAAGAACATGTCTCAGCTGCTGTAATAGTCGGTAAGTAGCAATGCTTTGAGTGAGCACAAACTGCTGGAGTAACTCAGCAAGTCAGGAAGCGTCTCTGGAGGAATTAGCAGGCGACATTTTGGGTTGGGATCCTCCTTTAGACTGATTTTATTCAGGAGGATAAAATGAAAAAGAAGTCGGGGTGGGACAGAGCCTGGCGAGTGATTGGTGGATACAGGTGCAGGTGTGGAGAGTTTGATTGGGTGATGGGTGGACAAAGGCGAGAGTTAAAACAGACAAACAACATATAAGATTATTAAGGGGTTGGACACGTTAGAGGCAAGAAACATGTTTCCAATGTTGGGGGAGTCCAGAACCAGGGGCCACAGTTTAAGAATAAGGGGTAGGCCATTTAGAACGGAGATGAGGAAAAACTTTTTCAGTCAGAGAGTTGTAAATCTGTGGCATTCTCTGCCTCAGAAGGCAGTGGAGGCCAATTCTCTGAATGCATTCAAGAGAGAGCTAGATAGAGGTCTTAAGGATAGCGGAGTCAGGGGGTATGGGGAGAAGGCAGGAACGAGGTACTGATTGAGAATGATCAGCCATGATCAATAGACAATAGACAATAGGTGCAGGAGTATGCCATTCAGCCCTTCGAGCCAGCACCGCCATTCAATGCGATCATGGCTGATCACTCTCAATCAGTACCCTGTTCCTGCCTTCTCCCCATACCCCCTCACTCCGCTATCCTTAAGAGCTCTATCCAGCTCTCTCTTGAAAGCATCCAACGAACTGGCCTCCACTGCCTTCTGAGGCAGAGAATTCCACACCTTCACCACTCTCTGACTGAAAAAGTTCTTCCTCATCTCCGTTCTAAATGGCCTACCCCTTATTCTTAAACTGTGGCCCCTTGTTTTGGACTCCCCCAACATTGGGAACATGTTTCCTGCCTCTAATGTGTCCAATCCCCTAATTATCTTATATGTTTTAATAAGATCCCCCCTCATCCTTCTAAATTCCAGTGTATACAAGCCCAATCGCTCCAGCCTTTCAACATACGACAGTCTCGCCATTCCGGGAATTAACCTAGTGAACCTACGCTGCACGCCCTCCATAGCAAGAATATCCTTCCTCAAATTTGGAGACCAAAACTGCACACAGTACTCCAGGTGCGGTCTCACCAGGGCCCGGTACAACTGTAGAAGGACCTCTTTGCTCCTATACTCAACTCCTCTTGTTACGAAGGCCAACATTCCATTGGCTTTCTTCACTGCCTGCTGTACCTGCATGCTTCCTTTCATTGACTGATGCACTAGGACACCCAGATCTCGTTGAACTCCCCCTCCTCCTAACTTGACACCATTCAGATAATAATCTGCCTTTCTATTCTTACTTCCAAAGTGAATAACCTCACACTTATCTACATTAAACTGCATCTGCCATGTATCCGCCCACTCACACAACCTGTCCAAGTCACCCTGCAGCCTTATTGCATCTTCCTCACAATTCACACTACCCCCCAGCTTAGTATCATCTGCAAATTTGCTAATGGTACTTTTAATCCCTTCGTCTAAGTCATTAATGTATATCGTAAATAGCTGGGGTCCCAGCACCGAACCTTGCGGTACCCCACTGGTCACTGCCTGCCATTCCGAAAGGGCCCCATTTATCCCCACTCTTTGCTTTCTGTCTGTCAACCAATTTTCTATCCATGTCAGTACCCTACCCCCAATACCATGTGCCCTAATTTTGCCCACTAATCTCCTATGTGGGACCTTGTCGAAGGCTTTCTGAAAGTCGAGGTACACCACATCCACTGACTCTCCCCTGTCAATTTTCCTAGTTACATCCTCAAAAAATTCCAGTAGATTTGTCAAGCATGATTTCCCCTTCGTAAATCCATGCTGACTCGGAATGATCCCGTTACTGCTATCCAAATGCTCAGCAATTTCGTCTTTTATAATTGACTCCAGCATCTTCCCCACCACTGATGTCAGACTAACTGGTCTATTTAATACCTGTTTTCTCTTTCCCTCCTTTCTTAAAAAGTGGGATAACATTTGCTATCCTCCAATCCACAGGAACTGATCCTGAATCTGTAGAACATTGAAAAATGATCTCCAATGCTTCCACTATTTCTAGAGCCACCTCCTTAAGTACCCTGGGATGCAGACCATCAGGCCCTGGGGATTTATCAGCCTTCAGTCCCATCAGTCTACCCAAAACCATTTCCTGCCTAATGTGGATTTCCTTCAGTTCCTCCATCACCCTAGGTTCTCCGGCCCCCATTGAATGGCGGTGCTGGCTCGAAGGGCCGAATTGCCTACTCCTGCACCTATTGTCTATTATCTAAAAGAGTGTCAGAAAATGAGAAAAGGGGAGTGGAATGAAAAGTCAATGGGAGGGTTATAAGGGGAAGGGAGAAAAGGGGGAAGAGGGGTGGGATAGTAGATATAAGTGCGCACCAGGATAGGGGAACATTGGAAAGAGGGGTCTTGTGTTGGAACATAACTGGACATTTGTTGTCGTGTACGCGGGTTGGCAATACATGATATGCAATGCAAAATGTTGAGGAGACTTCTCCATTCAGATTGGTCCCGTGTTGGATCTGTTTGGAAGTGCATGAATTCTGAACATTTTGTAGCACTGATGAAATTTTACCAAGAATATCGGACATGAGGGTTTTTATTTTTCTACATGCTAAATTATTTATCAAAGACATAATTACAAGTGACGGAGTAAGCCTTTTACTTTGCAACTATTTGATTTCTGGATAGTTGCCAGCACTGACTCAATGGTTCAATAGTGCTTTATTTGTCACATGCAACTGCACAGTGAAGTTATTTTTGCATATATCACAGACGCTGGCGCCGCCATTGTTGGTGGCATTATTCAAAGTCCGGGCGGCCCGCGCGCTCAATGTACTGGAACAGTTCCCGCGAACGGACGTCCCTCTCCTCTCCCCATCCGGCCATCCTTGCGACCCGAGGGCACCTCCTGCAGCCGTCCTTGAAGGCGCTGGAGGCATTACCCTGGTTCACCCTCCTTACTGGCCCTTGTTCCTAGCACCGGACATAACCAGCTCCCTCCCAGTTACCCTGTCCGATGAGACTTCGTGGGTTCCCGGTCCTGCCCACCGACGAGCCGAGGGTAGGTTCTCGGTCCCACTGAGCGACGAGTCTTTGGGGAGGCCCAAACGGGTGGGTACCCAGCCCCGTTGACCCAGCCTTTGGGTGAAGTCCCGCCAACCAATGAGCCTTCCGGGTGGGCACCGCGGCACCTCTGGGTGGCCTCCACTGTGCAGCGCCTCAGGAAGGCCTCAATTGATCTGCATGTTCCTATTTGTACACCGTGTTTAATGGTCACAATGCTAGACAGAATGTGGGAGATAATTAATGATCTTGATGAACCTGGTACTGGAACTGTCCCGAGAATGTTGGTAAATTAACAAACCTCGAGGGCACACCTGTAAAAAAAAAAAACAGATTGAAAACAAATAACGGTGAATAGTAACTGGCATTGGAGTGGCTTTTGGATCTTTACTGAAAAAGAAAGATGATGACTCAGTGGCAAGAGCTGCATTTAATAGAAGCATGCAATAAGCTGAAAGCTGACTTTTAAAATAAAAGATAATGGCATTTTAACTGAAATAAGTTCAAAACGAATGTCTCTATCTTTTCAGCGTATTACTTGGTGTCATTTTTCTGTGTTGCATCTCTGATGAGAGCCTCCATCGCCGATCCAGGGAGACTGCAACAAGACCCAGAAATACCATATTCAGGTATGGCCCTTCGTGTAGGTTCTGCCGTGTCAGCATGGATGAGTTGGGCTGAAGTGATTCTGAGCTGAATAACTCTGACTCTATCAATGCCGTTCATTAAGCACATACTGTACAATGTGCCATAACCCCGGCCAATATTTTGGTTCAAATTAAATACACGTTGCTTTTGTGTGATTCGCAGTGCTGCTCTGCCTCTGTTTTAAGTTACAATAACAGCTAATTGCTTCGATGGTTTAGTATTTCCCTTTTCATTTGACATTTGACAGCACGGCAATGGAATTCTGTTTCATCTGGTGAATTCTGACAAGGTTAGTTGTGAAAACTACAAAGCTAAATCTAATATGATCATCTGCCATATGCAGTGGTGAAGTAGTCTTTGACATTACCACCCTGGGGAAAAAAGATTCTGTCTACGCTATTTTTGTCAATTACCGTGGGTTTGGAAGGTGCTGTCTAAGGATTCTTATGGAGTTGCTTCAGGGCATCTTGTAGATGGTACAAAGTGCTGCTGTCTGCAGCTCAGTGGTGGAATGAGTGAATGGCTATGCATGAGGTGAGCTGCAGTGTGGTGTAGTTAAGTTGCATGTCGCTAAAGCTGCACTCATCCAGACAAGTGGAGAAAGTTCCATCACACTGCTGACTTGAGCCTGAGACTGACTTCTTCAGTCTGAAGAAGGGTCTCGACCCGAAACGTCACCCATTCCTTCTCTCCTGAGATGCTGCCTGACCTGCTGAGTTACTCCAGCATTTTGTGAATATGAGCCTTATAGATGGTGGGCAGGCCTTGGGAAGTTGGTGGATGAGTTATTTGCCGCAGGATTCCTAGCCTCAGTTCTGCTCTTGTAACTGCATTGTGCATTTGGCTACTCCAGTTTAGTTTCCAGTCTACCAAGCACATCCGCGATTAGCAAGTGTTCAGCAATAGTCCACCGATCATAACATGCAAGAGGTGTTAAGTTTTGTCGCCATTTTACGCGCTTTAGTTGTTATTACCTTTCCCCGTTCCAGGCAAGCCCCAGACTGCTAGTGGGGTCTCCAGCCATTGTCTTCCTTGGACGTCTGAATCAACTAGTGAACTGATGTCCAAGTCCTCACCCGTCCACCTTTGTTTCCCGGGAGCGCCTCCCACAGCCAAGCTCAAGGGCGCGGTGGGCCAGACCTCGGTTCCCTCTCCTCCTACCGGTCGGTCTCCAACCTCGCCATTGTGTCCGACCTCATCACTGGCTCCATCCTCTTGGTCTCTGGTCATCAGGGGACAAGCAGGGACCGGCTCGCCGAGCTACCCCTTCCAGGCCGTTATCCGCCGGTCCTCTGAGCAGGGGAACTACCCCCTACAGGCCTCAGTCCACCAGGTTGCGTTTGTCCATGGGGGAACAGCGCAGTGGCTTCCCCCTGTAAGCTGCAGCCCTCTGGGTGCTTCAGCCACACGCGGCACAATGTTCAGAGGTGGGCAATGGTGGAAACGACGAGTATTGATGTTCCCTGAGAGTGGTAACGAGTTGATGAGTTTCAATTGATGGCAGGCTGACTGGATTGTTTCAGTCCCCCATGAGAGTGGGTAGGGGCTTGCAATGCCTCACACAAGCTGCATCATGTATAAATCTCAGAGAGTCTGTGATGTCCTATTTCTTCAATAGACCTGCACTCTGGCTGGAACAAATTTTATTGAACGCAGTCCATTTTTAAAATTGCAGGTGGAAACGTGGAAACCCAGTAGCTGGGCCTCAATCTAACTTTTGTTGGCTTCTGATGCTATAGATCAGATTCTATGCCAGCACCTTCCAAGCAAGCAGTTTTTTATGAACGTATGACCAGAAAGGGTTGCCTGACTTAAGCCTGGAGTCAGCGTGTCCAAAATCTTCATAACAGCTGCAGTTCAGGATCGACCATGATCTTTTTCCACACTTGAAATACAGCCAGATGGACCCCTTTTAAGTTCATACGTTATAGGAGCAGAATTAGGCTATTTGGCCCATCAAGTCTACTCCATCATTCAATCATGGCTGATCTATCTTTCCCTCTCAACCCCATTCTCCTTCCTTCTCCCCATAATCCCTGACACCCGCCAACCTATCAATCTCCACCTTAAAAATATCCACTGGCGGCCTCCACAGCCGTCTGAGGCAATGAATTCCACAGATTCACCACCCTCTGACTAAAGATCCGGATGTGCTGGCTCTGGAGAGGGTCCAACGGAATGACAGAGTTAACATGTGATGAGCGTTTTTCAGCACTGGACCGGTACTCGCTGGAGTTTAGAAAAATAGAAGGAAGGGACCTCATTGAAACTTACCGAAAAGTGAAAGGCTTGAATAGAGTGGATGTAGAGAGGATGTTTCCACTGGTAGGAGAGTCTAGAACTAGAGGGCATAGCCTCAGAATAAAATAACATATCTTTGGAAAGGAGATGAGGAGGAATTTCTTTAGTCAGAGGGTGATGAATCTGTGGAATTCACTGCCACAGATGGCTGCAGAGGCCAAGTCATTGGGTATTTTTGATATATATTTGATTGGTAAGGGTATCAAGGGTTACGGGTAGAAGGAAGAATGGGGTTGAGAGGGTTGATTAAATGGCAGAGTAAGCTCGATGGGCCACTTGACCTACTACTGCACCTGTGACATGAACTCATGAACTATCTATCATCCCCAACCACTGCTACCTAACTCCACCCTCCCCCTCCAACATCTGGCTTCATCTGCCCATCATCAACTGGATCCGCTTATCGAATATAAGCCCCTGCTCACCCTTCTGGCTCACTTCTTTATATTGATTCTCTCCCATGTCCACTGTTTATCCTGATCCTGTTATCGACCTGAAATGTTGATTGTGTATGCACACCCTTAGATCCTGCTTGACCTGCAGAGTTCCTCCAGTAGTTTGTTATTTGTACTCAAGATTCCAGCATCTACAGTTTCTTGTGTCCCCACTGGTGGTTATTGAAATTGCCAAGCATTTGCTTCTATTGACTCTGGTGCAATAATATTCTGAACAATGTAACAGAGCCTGGTGTATTTTTAGCTTGCAATACCAAAAATAAACTTGCATCTATTTAAATAAAATCTTATTTTTGAAAATCCTGCGGGGAAAAATAACTTTGCTTTAGCGAGTTTGAAATGCTCTCGCCCCTAACCCAATTTTCCCCGTTTGCACAGTTGTTTTTACAACATGACTTTCTATAGCTCGCGTTTTTTTGGGAATGCATCTGTTGTTTAATAGTAGAGCTACCTGTAGTTCTACATCTTTACTTTGTCTGTGGGATGATTCACCATTTTCTTTTGGTTAAACAACCTGGATGATGTTTTCAGTCTTTCAAAGGATGGCAAGATGGAGAACATGCGTGGTATCCAATGTAAAGATGTGTGTGGAAGGACGGTTTAATGGCGAGGCGAGTCCTTAGATTTTTTTTAGATTTAGAGATACAGCGCGGAAACAGGCCCTTCGGCCCACCGGGTCCGCGCCGCCCAGCGATCCCCGCACATTAATACTATCCTACACACATTAGGGACAATTTTTAAGTTTGCCCAGCCAATTAACCTACATACCTGTACGTCTTTGGAGTGTGGGAGGAAACCGAAGATCTCGGAGAAAACCCACGCAGGTCACGGGGAGAACATACAAACTCCATACAGATGGCGCCTGTAGTCAAGATCGAACCTGAGTCTCAGGCGCTGCATTCGCTGTAAGGCAGCAACTCTACCGCTGCGCCACCGTGCCGCCTGTCCTCTGATGAGCGGTGAGCTGCGCGAGTTCACTAGTCACCCACTTGCGGAGCGTGCTGCTGCTGCTTTAATGTAACACCAGGCTCAGTCTCCTATGGGGATCTGGTTCCCAGCCGACCAGTGAATCTCTGCCCAGCACAAGCAGCAGTGTAGTGCAGCTGGTAGAGTCACTTCTCCAGCAACCCAGGTTCAATCATGACGTTGGGTGCTGTCTGCGTGTAGTTAGCACATTCTCCCTGTGGCAGTGTTGGTTTCTTCTGGGTACTCTAGTTTCCTTTGATATTTCACATGGCACGTGGGTGGTAGTTTAATTGGCCACTGTAAATTGTCCCTCGTGTGTTGGTAGTTGTAGAATCTGGGGTGATTTGATGGGAATGATGTTTTCCCTGTGACTATATGGGTTTCCATCAGGTGCTCTGGTTTCCTCACACATCCCAAAGACATGCAGGTTCGTAGATTAATTGGCTACTGTAGATGGCTGGTGGAATCTCAGGGAATTGATGAAAATTTCGGGAGAACAAAATGTCATGTGTTGAATAGGCGGGAGATGGTTAGTACAAACTCACTGGAGCATAGAACCTGTTTCTCTGTGTATCACTCTTTGGAGTCAGTTTAATTCAATGTCCAGTGTGTAAGAAGGAACTGCTTGCAGATGCTGGTTTAAATCGAAGATAGACACAAAAAGCTGGAGTAACTCAGTGGGACAGGCAGCATCTCTAGAGAGAAGGAATGGGCGACGTTTCGGGTCGAGACCCTTCTTCAGATTGAAACGTCACCCATTCTTTCTCTCCAAAGATGCTGCCTGTCCCGCTGAATCACTCCATCTTTTTGTGTCTACCTTAATTCAATGTCCCGCTGGATAAGATTGTTAAAATTGCTTCTAGGCATGTTGTTGGACTACTTTTGCAGTTGGTTTTGCAATCCCGGGTATGGTGGATGGATAATGATAGTCCTGACCTCTGCCTCCTTCTGTTTTTCCTTACCATTCCTGAGACGTAGTTAGGTTGATCGGTGCCTTACTATTGGCCTTGCTGTGAGAACCTAGCTCAACATAACCATGTGTGGTACCGTGATGCATCCAGTTGAGCTGCTACCTGACTGCTCCAGAGATCTGGGCTCAGTCCTGATCTCCAATTCTGCTTCAGAACTTGTGTTGTAAACTTCACTTTTTCTGACATGTTTTTTTCCATTTTCGTTGATGTGGTTGAAGGCTGTTGTTAGAAGAATTAAATATGGAAAGAATTTTACAGTATCACAAGATGTAGAATATATTGTTCATATCTCTTTGAAGACTAATTGCTGACAAATATTTAGGAACATTGATCTTTTTAAATAGTTTTCATTCCATAAGTTTGTTAAATCTATTCAAAAAGAACTGAACAATCATTTGTGAATATTGTCTCTCATTGCTTGGTCCATTTTGATGGAATTGCGAGAAATTATATATTGATAATCTGACAATAATCTAGTGATTTAAATTACGAGTTCTCTGTTGTTGTGGGAGCTGGTTGCACATCCCCAATCTTTTCCACTCCTTATTTTAATTTCATGTTTCATGTATCTTGTGTTCAATGACTGTTGGCCGATCAATTTCTCTCCTGGGATAACTAAAGTTCTATCGTATCGTTAAGCCATAATTCCCATACTTGCGTCTACAAAGGTTGACCTTGACATTTACAAATATTCATGAACACCCAAAAGCTATGGAATTTTTAAGGTTATTAAAATCTAAAAACTTTAAAAAATCAGAAATTGATATGAATTAGAAGCACTATTAAATCGATTTCAGTAAATTTTTGATAAAAAGCATATCACTTTATGCTTGTGTTTGTAATCACAGTTGTTTCATAACAGTTCGGCAGGCGACTTTTTTTTAGCCAGGGCGCTAGGAGATCGTGAAGCGCAGCTGGGGAATGCTTATGTTTACGGGTGTTCGTTGGCTGGGTTCAACCATCAGTGATCAGCTTATCAGAAATTGAGGATGGACAACTTTGCTTTGGGTGTCTTAAACTTCCAACTTTTTGCACAGGCATAAGCTGGCAGTCCTTCATCAGTCCTTATGCCAACTTTAATGTAGATAAGATGGCCAGAGATTGACTAGAGGAAAGAAAATTTAATTTTCAAATTTAGAAAAGTCAAATGAAAATGCCCGCATATAGGAAGGAATAATAAAATATTTTGCATGCAAAGAAATAATGCAGAGCATTTAAAATAATAATACGACTCTGGTGTACAGGATAATAAAGGTAAAATGGGCAGGTTCATTGCCTTAATATTTCCCTAGGAGGCTAATAACAGGAAAACAACCTAAGATAATTAAATTAGAAAGGATGAAAATAAATATTAAACCAAACACATATAGAAAGATGGGACCCAATGGCATGCACATGTGTACGTAAGGAGGTGAAGGAAGAGATACTGCATTGGGTATGAGTAGGTGTTTGGAGAAATGGGAATAGTGCCAAAGGATTGGAAGAATGCCAATGTTGACTTTTGCATCAAAAAGGGAGGAAGAACAAATTTGGTGCATGATCATGCTTTATGATAGTAGTGGGAAGGCGATTCAAATCTTGATCCAAAGACCTAACAGAAAAATATCCGGCTGCCTTGGAAAGGAAAGTTAAATTGAATGGAGGTACAAAGAAACTGTGACATGGATTCACAAATTTTTAACAACCTCCTAAAGTGTAAAGAGTGCACTACAGTTTATATTTTGAGGAATAGCTTTTAATAACAGATATGTTAAACCTACCTTCCTCAACTTTTAATGTAGTGTTATGGGCATTTTGCAAGGCAACTGAGGGCATCAGTGAACATTGTTTGCCTGCTGAAAGTTTTCCCTTGCTCCCAATGGACAGGCAATATACATTTGACTCCAGGAAAAAAAAACCATGACTCCTTGTAATTTTGAGGCTGTTCGGGATGGAGGAGTGCATCAGAACCTAACATTTATGGACAGAGAGCAGGAGAGGAGTCGCACAATGCTGAAACAAGCCCTTGAACGCACTGTATCCATCAGTCCTTCTCTATACTCATTCCATTTTCCTGCACTTGGTCCATTATGGCACTGTACAAATCAACACAGTTCGCTATCTCTTAAAAAAAACTGACGACATGGACATGCCCCAATTGCAGAGCAGTGCTCCAGAGGAAACTATGCACAAGAATGATGCTGCAGCTTCAGCCCTAATGTGCACATCACATCAGAGGTACAGGTATGATTTATACTAAGTAGTGTCCAAATGACTTGCTGGAGTTTAGTGAAAAGTCCCAAAAATGGTCGTTATCGGATTACACTTGGGAGAAAATTTTGATTTATAATTCATACAACGCAGTAAACAGACTAACATTGCAAAGATCGCTGCATGTTACAAAGACTTACTAGGTATAACTCAAAAACATTTACAACAAGCTGAATGTCAGAAATTAGTACTTCCATCAGGAAAGAATGTGCAGACAATTGTCGGGGAACTCTGAAAAATTAATGAGTTGTTTAACAGGGAGAGGGATGTGAATATATGCAGATAATCAAGTAATTCAGTTAAAATCTGGAGCAATGCATTTAAGGTGAATTCCTTTGGTGATCTGTGCTTGAGCCGGGCAAATATAGTCAAGGAAAAAAAAAATGTAGGTATGATCTAGTGAAATGTCCTAACTTGGAAGATGAATCATATAAACGGCCATGGCTTACTAGATCTCACATTTGCTAACCATTTTAACTCCACTTACTATTCCCATGCTGACCTTTCTGTCCTGGGCTGCCTCCATTGCCAGAGTGAGGCCACACATAAATTGGAAGAACAGCATCTCCTATTCTGTCTGGGCAGCTTACAACCCAAATGTATGAATATTGAATTCTCCTATTTTAGGTGCCTCTTTGGATGGCACAACACTCCACAAGCGAGTTATCAGGAAACCCCAGACTAGACATCAAAGCCCCACATTGGCAGCTTTTCAAGTGACCATGTCTCTGACATCTTTCACTTTATTGCCACCAGCTAGGCCGCAGGCCTAGTCTGCCTCCTGTCTGCAGGCAGCTCCTTCAAAAGAATACATTATAGTTCTCTGGAGCAGAACTCCAGTTCTGGCATTGTGATTTTCCGTGTCTGCGGCCAAGCTGTGCGCCACCTGCCACACATACAGTCATTATCCACATCCATGTTTAAATCTCCATCAGTATCTGTGTTAAAACTTCGCAGGTCAGGCAGTACCTGCCACACATACAGTCATTATCCACATCCATGTTTAAATCTCCATCAGTATCTGTGTTAAAACTTTGCAGGTCAGGCAGCACCTGTGGGAAGAGGAACAGTTAGCATTTCAAGGGGGAGATTTGAACTGATGAATGACCTCTGACCTGAAATATTGCCTCTTTTTCTTTCCACGGATGCTGATGGCCCAGCTGAGTGTTTCCATTATATTGTGCTTTTATTTCAGTTTGGCAGTTACTTTGATTTTTTCACAGCTGCTTTTTTAATTTAATCTCTTGTGATCTTGACAACCTCTATTTAATTGCCACTCACTTTTCTTTTGCTCAAATTCCCCAGCTTCTCTCGTCTGATCTTGGTGATTAGAGTTTCTCATCTCTGGAATCATTTGAGTATATCTTTCTCTCGACAAAGAACCTTCCATCCTTGCTAACATATCGCGATTAGAATTACGTAAATTACTTTCGCTGTGACCTAACATATGTCACTGAAATGATGCCATCCCTACATTTGTAAATGGCATCGCTGTTTATGAACCCGAGCATCTCGCGTGTCTTACTCATTGTTCACTCAAATGTTTCTGCACAGATGTGCCCAGGTCCCACCATTCCTGCACACCCTTCAGAGCTGCCAAACAGACTATATTGCCTCTCCTGGTTCTTTATGCCAAAATTAGTCTTTTCATGCTACTTTCTGTAAAGTTTTATCCGCCACTCGTCTGCTAATTCTGAAAGTCTATCTATGACCTCTTACACTCCATACAAATATCTCACTGTTCATCACACCTGAACTTCTGTCACATATGGATTCCAAAGTTTTGTCCTGCCACCTACATTGAAATCGTGAATATATATTACTGATTTTGGAGAGTACCTCTGTATATATTCATCCAGTCTGAGTAACAATCATATGATATGATCCTACTTTTTATCTTTTAACCAATTTCTAAACCATATCAATTGACCACTCTTAGTTGCTCCTAGCATATAAGAATCGGGGGCAGTTGATGAAAATGACGGAGAATAAGAGAAGAAAACTAGATTTAATGTAACATTAGTGTTAATGATAGTTAATGGTCGACATGGGCTAAGGGCATGTTTCTGTGTTATATTTGTCTATGCCTTTGTCTCCGTTACGGCAATTCCTTACATGTACTTCCCTCTTGTCCTGCAATACTCCAAGATGCTTATATATTTCTGACCTTGTAAATATTCCTAATTTTAGATGTCGCACAGTTGACGACCTGCCTTTCAAGGTCAGATGCCGATGTTTACAGTTCTCTGCCATGACGTCTTGCCCTCTGCCTCCATTCTTCTTTTTAGATTGTTTATTATCACCTCTGATATCAGTTCTAAGCTTTCCTTCTGTGACGACGGAGGTTATTTTACCCAGTTCAAATGGATGGATTTTAGTTTGAAGCCAGCCATGGCTGTAGCCAGCCATTACATTAATGGAGTTTCTGGGCAGTGGTCTGGAATAACAACTGCACCAGATTTCCCTTTTGTTTTCCAACTTCTCCTTATTCAGGAACCTTAAAAGAAACTACAGCTACAATATCTGAGATTAGAATATTAGCTTCAGAACGTTAGCACCAGTGATAATTGTTCACTTGTTCACTGAGGCTTCAGAGGAATCTCTAAAATTAAATATATAATTTGGCATCTTGTTCTGACTATGTATAAAAAAAGTACAAGAATTCTATACAGACAACCCCCGCTTTCCAGAGGGGTTGCATTCCCAGAAAACCGTTGGTATTGTGGTTTTCCATAATGCAAAACCACATCATCTGCACATGTTAAGAAATGCCAGTTGCATTGAATTCAAAATTTGGCACAAATTTTGCGAGTTAATTTTTATTCCGCATCTCAGAATATTTGCCAGTGATCTTCAGGCAGGAAAACTTCACCTATCAATCCCATCCGCAAATGTTGCGTGACTGCCTGATTGACTGAGTTACTCAAGCACTTTGGGTTTTGTTCAAAACTCTTGCTCTGGGGCAAGGGATAGAATTGCTGCCTCACAGCGCCAGAGGCCCAGGTTCGATCCAGACTATGGGTGCTGTCTTTACGGAGTTTTCACCTTCTCTCCGAGATCGCGTGGGTGCTCCAGTTTCCTCCCACACTCTGGAGACATGCAGGTTTGTGGGCTGATGGGCTTCGGTGGGGATTGTAAGTTGTCCCCAGTGTGTGGGATGGTGATAGTGTATGGGGTGATCGCTGGAAGGCACAGACTCGGTGGGCCGAAGGGCCTGTTTCCGTTAGGGTTGCCAACTGTCCCGTGTTAGCCAGGACATCCCGTATATTGGGCTAGAATGGTTTGTCCCGTTAGGGACCGCTCTTGTCTCGCGTTGGGCCCGGGGGGTGCTGTGGGCCCAGACAGTGTGGGCCCGGAGGTTGTGTAGAGACTCCCGGCACGGGCGGCCGCCATTGGTGGAGCGGGAGCGCGTGGCCACTAGCTGGGTGAGGTCACGTGGGGCATTGACGTCACCTTGTCCCTTATTTGGGAGTGAGATATTTGGCAAACCTCTAATTTCCACCCTAAACTAAATTAAAACTAAACTAAATCCAACATCTGCAGTTTCTTGTGTTTTCCTTTTTCAGTGAAATATGACATTCAGCTGCTGATTCAGGTGAAGAGGATACGAATGTGAAACATTCCTCAGGGAGTTGAATATCCTTCTATTTTATAACAACAACCTTCTTACCCCTTTCCTGCAAACCTCCCTCACCACCCATCCCTTCAACAACACGCACACACACCACCAGACTTTGTGTCTCCATAACCTCAGCTAAAATGTAATTTACATCTGACATGATGAAGGATATTTGCAACGTGCAAAACCTATCACCAGTTAACTTGGCACTGGTTCTTACAGCTTATTGCTCTATCAGCACCAAATCAGGAGAAGCATGATCAGGATAAGGCAAGTTAGTCATCACTCTCTACCTACTTTTGCTGTTGTACAGGGCCTTGGTGAGACCACATCTGGAGTATTGTGTGCAGTTTTGATCTCCTAATTTGAGGAAGGACATCCTTGTTATTGAGACAGTGCAGCGTAGGTTCACGAGGTTAATGCCCGGGGTGGCGGGACTGTCATATGAGGAAAGATAAGAAAGACTGGGCCTGTATTCACTGGAGTTTAGATGGATGAGAGGGGATCTTATAGAGACGTATAAAATTATGACGGAACTGGACAAGCCAGATGCAGGAAAAATGTTCCCAATGTTGGAGTCCAGCACCAGTGGCCACAGTTTAAGAATAAAGGGGAGACTATTTAAAACTGAGGTGAGAAGAAACCTTTTCACCCAGAGAGTTGTGAATTTGTGGAATTCTCTGCCACAGAAGGCAGTGGAGGCCAATTCACTGGATGAATTTAAAAGAGAGTTAGATAGAGCTCTAGGGGCTAGTGGAATCAAGGTATATGGGGAGAAGGCAGGCACAGGATTAGCCATGATCACAATGAATGGCAGTGCTGGCTCGAAGGGCCAAATGGCCTCCACCTGCACCTATTTTCTGTTTCTATGTTTCTATTTGTAAATTCCATAAGTGTGAACCTCCGTTGCTGTAACACAGAGGTTGCCTGTGTTGTAATAAACTGTCTTTGCTGTAAAGGTTAGGTTAATTGTCACAGAGAGTCATTGTTATCTGGAATTAACTGCATGAGGAGACAGTGGAATCAAATACAATTGCTATGTTTAAGAGCATTTAAATATGTAAGGCATAGAAGTAGGTGGTCCTAATGCAGGCAAATGGGTTTAGTGTAGATGGGTAAAAAGATTGGTGTTCACAAGGTAGGCCAAAGGGCCTGTTTCTGTGCTGTACAACTCTATTATACGATCATGTGATAGGAGTAGAATTAGGCCATTCGGCCCATCAAGTCTACTCTGCCATTCAATCATGGCTGATCTATCTCTCCCTCCTAACCATTTTCTCCTGCCTTCTCCCCATAACCTCTGACACCCTTTCTAATCAAGAATCTATCTATCTGTCTTAAATATATTCACTGACTTGGCCTCCACAGCCTTCTGTGGGAAAGAATTCCACAGATTCACCACCCTCTGACTCAAGAAATTCTTACCTCGTTCCTAAAAGAACGTCCTTTAATTCTGAGGCTAAAGTCTGTTGTCTGGTGATTGGTGGTTATTGCAGTTGGCTTTAGCCCTTTACTGAATCTTTCCATTCTTCAGACTAGATGCAAGGAGTGAATTTGGAAGATGCGCACAAATTGGCCCTCTGGTTGCTTAGCAACAGAGAAACAACTTAAAATTATAATGTTTTCAGGAAATGGCTGAGTTATATTTGGATGGTGAGCCATCTGTATTTAACGGATGAAATGATGTAATCAGTATATTTTAACAATGTTCCAAAACTTGAACTTCGTGGAGGGAAAAAATAATCAGATTAGAGTTGTGTAAGAAGGAACTGCAGTTGCAGGGTCTATAGAAGGGTCTCGACCTGAAACATCGCCCATTCCTTCTCTCCAGAGATGCTGCCTGTCCTGTTGAATTACTCCAGCTTTTTGTGTCCATCATCAGATTAGCGTTGGTTGTTACAGACTTAATCCCAGCATCATTGGTTCACATTGGTTGCAAAGGAATATTAGTGGTCTCTGTTATTTGGCTTATTTCACCTAGCTGGCAATAAATGTCTGCAGCTTTCCCCAGGGTAGGTTTATATTGGATTTAGTTGATACTTGGTCATTGTATAAATAGCATCCTGTGTTTTTTTATGTTATGCCAATTTTTCCTTATGACATAGAAGGAGACTCTTTGGCCCATCGGATCCATGCTGGCTCTTGGAGCAATTCCACTATCTGCCCCATTTATTACCTTGTAACATATTCTATCGTGTGCATAATAATTCTCACTCCCCCTACCTCACCTTTTTTCCTCCCAGCCATCTGCACTCAGGGTTAGTTGCAGCTGTCAGTTAACCTGCCAAACAGGTGCGCGTGGGTCTGGGCGCGTGGGTCTGGGCGCGGGGGTCTGGGCGCGTGGGTCTGGGCGCGTGGGTCTGGGAGCACGGGTCTGGGCACGTGGGTGTGCGTGACAAGGACTTGCTGATGCTGGAATTTTGTGTGGAACACAAAGTGCAGCCGTAACTCAGCGAGTCAGGCAACATCTCTGGAAGACAAAGATAGGTAATGCTTCAGGATCTTTCTTCAGACATCTTTAAGATGTGGGTGGAGATGGGAGCGTCAGGGAAACATCTGTGCAGTCATGCAGAGGATATGCAAACTCCACAGCTGAGATTAGAACTGAGAACTGAGATCTGTGGTAGCAGCACTATCCTCTGCACCACTGAGTTGCTGTTACAGTTAGTCATAGAATTCTACAACAGCAAAGCAGGCCCTTCAGCCCAATTTAAACACGCTGACCAAGATGCCCATCTATACTCGTTCCATTTGCCTGCATTTGACCCTCTAAACCTTTCCTATCCATACACCTGTCCAAATGTCCCTTAAATGTTTTATTATGAAGTTGTCTCAACCTCCACTTCTGGCACCACATTCATTATGCATGCGTGTGATATACAAATAGGAAGGAGAATAGATTTTATTGCCTTCCATTACAGTGAGGAATGTGGGGAATCCGCTGTGGTGGATGATTATGTTAATTTTTAAGTAGTTGTGTGTCTTGTTCCTTTTTTTCGTATGGCTGTATGGTAATTCGAGTTTCACTGCACCTTAATTGGTACGTGACAATAAACAGACCTTTGAACCTTTGTAGTAATAAAATCGCAACTCAGGTTCCTATTAAATCCTTCCCCTTTTACCTTAAACCTATGCCCTTAAGTTTTTGATTCCTCATCGCTGGAAAGAAGATTAAGCTTTCACCCTCTCTATGCACCTCATTATTTTATACTCCTCCATTAGATCATCCCTCAACCTGCTCAGGTCCAAGGAATTTTGTCCTGGCCTGTGCAACTGTCTCTATAACTCTAGTCCTGGCAACATCCTCGTAAAACTTTCCTGCACTCTTTCCAGCATAATGGCATCTTTCCTATAGCCATGTGACTCAAACTGTACACAATACATCAAGCCTTGTGCTATTGCAACTTAATGTCTTAACCTCAATATCAATGCCATTACTGATGAAGAGCAGAGTACCAAAAGCTGCCTTCATCACCCTATCCACCTATGATGCCACTTTCAGGGATTCATGTACAGCAAACCCTTGTCATAATGGACCATTGAGGGGGTTGGGGGGGGGAGGGGGGGGGTGGCGTCTGTTGTTGCCGATTGTTCACTATAACCGAGTAAGGATTGATTGGAGTGACTGCTTATAAGTTTCAATGCCTTGTGAATTTTAATAGCGTCTGCAGTACAACAAGGAGCCTGTGTTCTTAAATTGACAGTCTGCTATAACCGAAATCTGTTCTAAAGAAGTCTATTATGACGTGTGTTTACTGTACTTGTTCTACAAGTGTTTACTGTACTCTGTTCTACAACACACCCCAGGGGCTTACAATTTATGGTGAAAGTCCACACCTTGGTTTGAGATTAGAATTTCTGCAAAATGTATGACAGATTTGTGCAGTCACTGTGCTAGCTGAGGTTGATGAGATGAGATGCTGCACGAATGTGACACAAGGCTGTAAAGATGTGGGGTGCTGTTGCATTGTACAAGAAACCATTAACTGTGTATGATGCCTTTTAGAACCTTGGAATCAATGGATCTTATTTAAGAAGAGGGGTCTCTGACTGGAAATGAGATGCTGTTGGTATTTTGTGCCGTTTTCTGTTTCAATCAATTCATATTGAATTACTCTTTGGTGATTATTGTTTTCTTGGCTGAAAATTAGAAGTCTGGGTCACATGCTGACTAAAGACCCATGGCACATTTCATTTGTGACCCTGTGGAAGGGCCAATATCCTGAGCCCTCGCCTGTCAGTGATGTTTGAAGGGGAAGCGATCTGATCTGCATGTTCAGTGAAAGACTTTTTTTAAGACAGATATGTAATCCTCTCTTCCATTCTCAGGAAATTTTTGTTTTTATATGATCTAGTTTCTTTCACTAGCATGTCTTCTACATTGCTGCATGTCAAGCAGACATGTCATGTAAAGTTCTAATCAAGTAAAGGGCAGTACGGTGGCGCAGTGGTAGAGTTGCTGCCTTACAGCGCTTGCAGCACTGGAGACCCAGGTTTGATCCCGACCACGGGTGTTGTCTGCACGGAGTTTGTACATGGGTTCTCTCCAAGATCTTCGGTTTCCTCCCACACTCCAATTACGTACAGGTATGTCATACTGGTATGTAGCTAAATTGGCTTGGTATAAGTGTAAATTGTCCCTAGTGTGTGTAGGATAGTGTGTTAGTGTGTGGGGATCGCTGGTCGGTGCGGACTCGGTGGGCAGATGAGCCTGTTTCCATAATGTATCTCTCAAGTAAACTAAACTAATCGTTCAAAGTGATCAGATGAAACCTAAGATGCAGTGACCTGGTGCCAAATCATATAATCTCATTAGTCATGATTTTTGTATTCTCTTTAAAATAATACCTGTTGCCATTCTGGTGGTTGTTGCCCGTCATTGTATAATAGATTGTATATTATTATATTACATTAATATTATTATATTGATACAATCTTCCATAGTCATTGCAAGTTAATAACAGTGGCACCACTGTCCAGAGCAATATAATTATTTTTTTAAATAATTATCGTTGTACGGAGTTCTAAGCAACAGATTTAAATTTTTTTTTTGCAATACTACTCAATCAGGGGTTAATGACCTCTCCTCTTAATTCTGAAAGTCGCTCAAAAGTTCTGACAACGGGTGTTCGGCCTGAAATGTTACCTCTGTTTTTCTTCCCTCAGATGCAGAGTATTTTCAGCTTTTTTTTTCATTTTAGATTTCCAGATCTGAAGTTTTCTTCAGATGAAAATGACTTTTCTTCAGATGACTAGGTGAAAATGGGGAAAAATATCTAGGCGTTCACGAGATGTCCTGTGCGATTTTATATTTCCTCACAGCAGTCGCACGTTTTTTTGCTTATCTCCTCCCTCTAGTGGTACAACCATCCAATGACATGTTCCTCTGGAAAACCAAGTCAAGAGTTAAAAGAGTGTTTTATTGTCATCTGTCCCAAAATGGATCATTGAAATTCTTACTTGCAGCAGCAGAACAGAGATGTAAACATAATACTCCGTAAAACCCGTAATAAACATGAAAAAGTTCAGTATTTATAGAGAAAAAAACAGATTAATAAATAAATATAAACAAACAATCCTGACAAATAAATAAACAATAAATATAGCTTGCAGTAACATCATACAGACAAAAACAAAGTATACATAAATTATGCATAAATTATGTTTCAATTGCATATACAATTTTAAAATAAAGAAGACTGCAAAAAATAAGAGATAAGTGAAAAACATCAAACACGAGGAAAAAACAAGTCCATAGTCATGCTAGAGATGGTCCATAGTTTTCCATTGTCAAGGTAGGATTAGGGTTATGCAGGTGATTCAAGAACCTGATAGTTGTAGGAAAGTAGCTTTAGACTTTAGAGATACAGAGTGGAAACAATCCCTTCGGCTCACCGAGTCCATGCCAACCAGCGATCACCCCGTACACTAGCACTACCCTATGCACTGGAGACAATTTACAATTTTTACCGAAGCCAAGTAACCAATAAACCTGTATGTCTTCAGAGCTGTTCCTGAACCTTGTGGCATAGGACCTCAGGCTTCTGTACCTTCTGCTTGATGATATCAATGAGAAGGGGGTATGACTGAGATGTTGGGGATTCTTGATGATCCCTGAAAGTACAATATCTCCGGGAGGTAATGATATGAACAGGTCTAGTTACGCACCCATTCATTTTCATATTGTTACCAGCTATATTAATGCTAATGCTTGTCAAATAAGTTCATTGGCAAAGAGCACAATGTCATGAGTAATAGCATTGCTTAAAGGCAGCCTGTAACTCTTTTGAAGAGTTGCATTGTGACTGGAAAGAGTGGTGGGAATTATGTCCGAATTGAACTTCTGCTCTACTACTTGACTGAATATCAAGAAAGCCTGCTGCAAAGTTTTCCGATTAAAAGCATGTGTATAAGGTGGCAAACGAGATAGGTCTCCTGCCCCTGTGAGGGATCGCATTCCCTTGTATACTCACGGGAGGTGCTAAAGGTAGCAATAGTTCATGTCAATGCCAAAAGTTTAGTCCCATATATCCAATTATATTGCTTGCTGATATGTTGATCTGAGTTGTCAAAGGGCAAAGAGTTTATTGCTGAACCTAAAGCAGCTTCACCAACACCTAGATTTATTGCAGCCCTGACAAACCTCTCCCAAGAATTGCTGGCAGTCACAAACATTGCCTCCATTTGCAGCTCCCTCATGCAGGCACCTCTTCAAGAGTATTTAATTATCATATGCACCAGGGAGAGAACAATTAAATTCTTATATGCTGCTGTTTTATGGACATTAAATAAAACAGCAAAACGTTGTATTATTGTTTATTGTATATTTATTTGTGGTACTGTTGTATGAGATACAAAGTGCAAATAGGTCCATTCTGTTCACAACATCGATGCTGACCATCCATACAATATATATATATTAGACTAAGTGGACCCGTTGGGTCCAAACCTCTCCTGCATTGGTGCTGCATCCCCTTCACTCCTCCCCCTCATCCCTTCCCCTTCACCCCTCCCACCCCTCTCTCCCTCCCCCCTCATCCTCCCCCCCTCCCTCTCTCCCCCCCTCCCTCCCCCCCCCCAGCCCCCTTCTCCCGCTCCTCCCCTCCCGCCCCCTCGGCCCAACCGTGCAGCCGTTGTCGGGCAGGAAGTTCCCCCGTGGCCGTGTGCCAGCAAGGGGGGAGAGGGGAAAAGCAGAGATGTCGGCCCCGTTTCTCCTGCGGAGCCGAAGCGTCTCCTGCAGCTCGGCTGCAATCTGCGGCGGGGAATGGGGGAGACGGCATGGACCCGTTGCCGGGCAAGGAGCGTCTCCCGGGGCCGTGGGTGGGCGAGAGTGTACAGGGAGAAGGCACTGACCTCGGCGGCATTTCTCCTGCTGCGAGCGGCGGGCGACGTCCATCTTGTTGGACCCTCTGCCAGAGCCTCTGTGGCGCGCTGCAGTATGGGAGGAAGGGCGGGGCAGACCGGGACGGGCGCTGGTCCTCCCGCTGGTCCTCCGGGAGGGGGGGGGGGTTTATTAAAATTTATAAGGTAAATTGTTTTTAAATAGTAACGAAAGTGGGTTTATTCACACCATAGGGGAATGATGAGTAGGGTGGGCCAAAAATTGGGGCGCTATCGTGTACCGTTTTGGCTATGGTATGGTACACACATACACACAAACAAACTGAGTTTTAGAGATAGATAGATAGATAGATAGATAGATAGATAGATAGATAGATAGATAGATAGATAGATAGATAGATTGATAGATAGATAGATAGATAGATAGATAGATAGATAGATAGATAGATAGATAGATAGATAGATAGATAGATAGATAGATAGATAGATAGATAGATAGATAGATAGATAGATAGATAGATAGATAGATGTATATTAAAAAACAGACAATAGTAGTGCAAAGACAAAAACAATGTTCCCGTCGACCTAGTTCAGAGTTCATTTGCAGGATGTAGTATTTAACAGTCCAATGGTTGAAGGGAAGAAGTTGCTCCTGAACCTGGACATTAGTTTTCAGACTCCTATACCTTGTTCTCGATGGCAGGAGTGAAATGAGAGCGTGACCACAACTACCAACTCCAAGACTGATGCTTGATGTATAGTATTTTGAAGGAAACAGATAATGGTCTAAGCAGTGGGGGATGCCCACATTCTGCTGTGGAGGAATCATGTGGGAATGTTAACCGAGGCTGCAAACGGAGGCTAATAGGCAAGTCTCAATAAATGCTTCCTGCATTGGGAAACCTGTGGACAATATATTATACAATGAGTAATGCAGCCCCAACTTGGCTTGCGTTTTGTACAAAGGTTGGAGCTCATCCATGTCAACATGTTCTCACCTCCAACATTTTGTCAGACCCACATCTCACCAATAGAACCCCTTGCTCCACAGCAGAGCTCTGACTGCAACGTTAGTGTTTCTGATTGGCTATGGTTGGCAGAGTCTATCACATAGATGTTCTTGAGGGTAGTATCTTTCTTGTTTCCAAATACACAGGACAAGATGTTAGAAATCCAAAGTGCCAAATGTCAACTTTCTCCCGGTGGTAATGGGAGGCTTATTCACTGAATCAGATTATGGGTCCAAATGCTATTCTGGAGATTTGGGCATCCAAGTTTGGGCTAGCTCTCCAGAGCAGCACCTTTGAGGGTGTGCATGGAGGGAGTACTGCATTTTTGTGGGTACTGTGAAATGCCTTGGGATGACTTGAAAGGGGTGTGAAAGGAACTATTGTTTTTCTTCTTGCATCGGAATTGTTGTGGTGCTGGTCAGAGATTTTCCAGCAACACAGGATCATTCTCTTTCAGGATGACTGCACTCCTACCCCATTCCCGTATCCTGGGCAGATTGCTGCGACCCAGCTCTAGGGTGCAGTCAGAGGTTGTCTCTGTCGGCCCAGATTGACCTCATCTCAAAGGCCTTTGAGATCTCTGGAATTGGCATCTGCCTTAGGCTTTGGTATATACTGTAAATACTTTAGTTTAGTTTACAGATACAGTGAGGAAACAGGCCCACCGAGTCCGCGCTGACCAGCGATCCTCATACACTAGCACTACCCTACTCACGAGGAACAGTTTACAATCTTTACCGAAACCAATTAACCTACAGACCTGTACATTTTTGGAGTGTGGGAAGAAACCGGATCTCTCAGGGAAAACCCGTGGTCACGGGGAGAATGTAGAAACTCCAAACAGACAGTACCCGTAGTCAGGATCGAACCCAGGTCTCTGGTGCTGTAAGGCAGCAACTCTACTGCTGCGCCACACTGCCAGTGATAGAAAGGTAAATGGCTCATTAGTTTTGTTTCCGTAACTGCAGTAAACTTTGGAGCAACTGCATGGGGGTTGGTCGGAAATCTCATGACCTCAAACAAAGTACACTGCAACCACTGAAGTCCATTTGATGCATGGTCACTGTTCCAACACAGGGAATGCACCAGCCAATTTCTGCAAAGAAAGTTGTTGTGAAGTGAAGTGTGACTTGAAGTGAAGTGTGATAATAGTCTAGATAAACTTTATTTACTTTGGTTGTCGGTTGAGATACTGGTGAGAACCAAAGGACAGTGGAGTGGCACAGTTAACCTCACATTACTAGTGACCTTGTTGTAGTCATGACTTCCGGCGTTGTCTGTCTATTAAATTTATGATCTGCTTCTCTCTACATGGGTTTCCTCTCACATCCCAAAAACATGTAGACTGGTGGGCTAATTGGTCACTGTAAATTGTAGGTAAGTGATAGAATCTGAGGGGGAGTTGATAGGAATGTCAGGAAAATAAAAGTAGTGGAATTAAGATAGGATTGGTTTAAAACAGGTGTTTGGACTTGAGAGCCTGGTTATTTGCTGTACTTCTCTGAAACTATTATTCTCACTTACTTGTTCTTACATTTGATAGAACAAAACAACTCTTTGCATGTCATTCAAAAGATAACCATCTCTGATTGTACAGCACTCCCTCAGTGTTCCACTAAAAAAATCAGTCTAGATTTTGTGCTCTGATCTCTAGAATGAGTTTTAAATCTACACTAATTTGGCATGCTCTGTAGTTCAGTTGGTATATTAGATGCCCAACCAGAAACATTGGCAGTCCATTCCCTCCAAAGATGCTGCCTGACTCGAGCACTTTGTGTTTTTGCTCAAGATTCCAGCATCTGCAGTCCTTTGTGGCTCCATATCACTCAGATAATATATCAAACATCTCTCGTTGGAAATTTCCATATATATCTTACATTTGATAGAACAAAACAACTCTTTGCATGTCATTCTGAAGAAGGGTCTCGACCCGAAACGTCACCCATTCCTTCTCTCCTGAGATGCTGCCTGACCTGCTGAGTTACTCCAGCATTTTGTGAATAAATACCTTCGATTTGTACCAGCATCTGCAGTTATTTTCTTATACTCCATATATATCTTGGAACTCATTGTGAATTCTTAAGTGGCTGAGTAGCAACAGGCATTATATGGTCTAATTTAATTCCCCTCTCATTCACTCTTCCAAGAAACTGGAAATAATTGGCAAATTAATCAGCAACTATGTTTTATTCATGAAATTATTTTTTTGAGCCAGCCAGTATTCTTCCACTTGCTTTCTTTTAAAATATTATCATCTGCAGGTTTTATTTCCAAACTTTATTGCAACACCACCTTGCAGGTAGTCATATGAAATGGTCCACAAAGGAGGAAAGAAACTATTTTTGTGGATTATTTTGCAACCTCCACATGTTATGTTTTGTTTATGCATTGATATTGTTTTAATAGTTCTGATTAATAATATCTTGCATCAAATCATGCCCTAAGGTTGAGATAAACAAATGGGGTTTCTGCAGAAATACCATCTTTTAGGAAGGATTGATCATGAGATTCTTTTTTTAAAAGTCTATTTATCTTTGATTCTCCAGAAAGAGAAAACTGGGAAACCTGTGATAAATGTAACAAGATGAGACCAAAGCGATCACATCACTGCAGTCGGTGTGGACACTGCGTCCGGAAAATGGATCATCATTGCCCCTGGTAAGCAAGCTTTTACTAAGCTTTGTATTCTGGAAAGAAACAACATGAAATAAAAACCACTCACACACAAGGCCTTCACAGTAAGGAGTTTGGTTATACACATGAAAGAGGTCACATTTATTAGCAAGAAAAAAAACTACAGATGCTGATTTAAATCGAAGGTAGACACAAAATGCTGGAGTAACTCAGCAGGTCAGGCAGCATCTCAGGAATGGGCGACGCCTCGGGTTGAGACCTCTCTTCAGACTGACAAGGGGTCTTGACCCGAGGCGTGATCAGTCTGAAGAGGGGTCTCAACCCGAAGCGTCGCCCATTCCTTCTCTCCTTGGATGCTGCCTGACCCGCTGAGTTAGTCCAGCATTTTGGGTCTACCTTCGATTTAAACCAGCATCTGCAGTTTTTTTTCCTACTAATAAATGTGACCTCTTTAATGTGTAGATCCAAGCTCCTTAGTGTGAAGGCCATAGCTATGTTGGGGAGGCCTTATTGTTAGGTCCAACTTCAGACTTGTGAAACAGACACGCCCGCTGATCTCGGTCATCTTTTAATTTCACGTTTTTGTGGTTTTTGTGTGCCTTGTATGTTATGCCTGTCGACAGACTAATTTCCCTCCAGGGATGAATAAAGTTTTATCGTATCGTATCGTGGAAAAGATGTACCAAGTGGTGAGAGGAAAAGGTTCAGGATTCAAAGCCCCTGGTGAAATGCAACATCTCTGCTGATTCCTGTGAATGACCGCATGTAACCGGTTAAAGTAGTGAAGGGACTTTAGGGATGGAACTAAGAACTTTGAGGCTGTGCATTAGGAGTACCCAGAGTAAGTGGAGGGTGGAGTGAACCAACTCACGACTGGCTACCCACTCGCCCTGCATCTACCCCTGCCCCTTCTGTGGAAGAATCTGGTTTCCACAGCAACCTCATTACTCACCTTTGAACCCACTAGGTTGGAGAAGTTAAGTTATCCTTAATCCCGAGCGATTACCTAAGAAAACAACCCAAGCAAAAAGAGAGAGCAGAACATAATGAAAATTATGGAGGCAGTTGACGTATGATGGTGACAAGCCTCGAGAATAGAAAATAGAAGAAAAAAAACTGGAGGAGCTCAGCGGATCAGGTAGAAGTTATGGAAGGAAATGGACAGACAGTGTTTCAGTCTGAAGAAGGGTCCCGACCCAAAATGTGTTTTGTTCATTTCCTTCCACAGATGCTGCCTGACGTACTTTTTTGCTCAATTATTGAAGCATCTGCAGTCTCTTGTGTCTACAATAGGAAATAGATTTAGGAGACGCAAGAAGATATAGAATGTTTCTAATGCTTGATTAATTTTGATTAGGAGAATGCCAAAATTCAATGAAAATCATTTGCCTATAATGTAGTCCCAAACTGATTCTAGTAATCCTTGTTGAAAGAGGTGCTTCTCACCGATCACTGCTGACGCCACAGTGTTCTTGCTCTTGTTCTTGCTATTGTGGGCGTGCAGCGTAGGTTTACTAGGTTAATTCCCGGAATGGCGGGACTATCATATGTTGAAAGACTGGAGCGACTAGGCTTGTATACACTGGAATTTAGAAGGATGAGAGGAGATCTTATCGAAACGTATAAGATTATTAAGGGGTTAGAGGCAGGAAACATGTTCTCAATGTTGGGGGAGTCCAGAACAAGGGGCCACAGTTTAAGAATAAGGGGTAGGCCATTTAGAACTGAGATGAGGAAAAACTTTTTCAGTCAGAGAGTTGTGAATCTGTGGAATTCTCTGCCTCAGAAGGCTGTGGAGGCCAATGGGTAGAGCTCTTAAGGATAGCGGAGTCAGTGGGTATGGGGAGAAGGCAGGAACGGGGTACAGATTGAGAATGATCAGCCATGATCACGTTGAATGGTGGTGCTGGCTCGATGGGCCAAATGGCCTCCTCCTGCACCTATTGTCTATTGTCCTCAAGACGGGACACTCAGACAACTACCTGCCTGAACTTGAAAACGCCACTCACTCAGGCTGCGAGTTGCTGTGCTCGATCCTCTGATCTCTCTTATCACATCCGTTAGATGCGATGGAACTCCGCTCTATCCCCATCAGTGTATCAGTTTGGCTGAATATCTTCCCGGCAGATTGGCCAACGACCTTGATACCACAGTGTGACCTCTGGGTGCAGAGAGCTGTGCAAGCCAAAGGGAGGAGGGGCAGCAGGTTCTATCATGTCTACTGGGCGGTGATGTGAGAGGAACCAGGCTATTCAACCTTGAGACCTAGATCCCAACACACCATTTGCCCCCCACCCCCGCCAAAACTACCCCTTTATAGACGGCTTCTCCACACTGAGCTGTGGAATGGTTCATTGCTGTGAGAATGCCAGTGAACGCTGTGGGTTATAGGCAGTTCTTCAGAAGAGCAGCAATATTTGCACTTGTCTCTATGGTGGATATGTAATGACCCTTCTTAACACTGATTCCATTTGCAGTCTCGTTCTTGAGAATGCATGCCGAACCAGTATGCGATGAGCTCTCATGTGCAGTTACCAGTATACATTTGGCACAGGAACTCAAATAATAATAAGTCCAGCATTGCTGAAAAATGGATGCAGCATTTTATCAACGTGCCCAGGTTCAATTTTCTGTGTGTAAGAAGGAACTGCAGATGCTGGTTGAACCGAAAATAGACACAAAAAGCTGAAGTAACTCAGCGAGACCGGCAGCATCTCTGTAGAGAAGGAATGGGTGACGTTTTGGGTCGAAATTTCACCCATTCCTTCTCTCCAGAGATGCTGCCTGTCCCGCTGAGTTACTCCAGCTTTTTGTGTCTATCTCCAATTTTCTGTGTTCTAGGTTTGCTTCATTTCACATGGTTTCATATATCAATTATAATGGTAAGATGCCCAATTTGCATCTTTCTAAATAAGAGTCTGAAGAGGGGTCCCGACCCGAAAAATCATCGATCCATTTTCTCCGGGGATGGTGTCTGACCCATTGAGTTACTCCAGCACTTTGCGTCTTGTTTTCGTATCCTTCTAAACAGCTTATGCATGTACTGTACATTCCGATATAATTTAGTCGAGTATTTTTCCTCCCTTTCTCTCCATCCCTGCAATTAAAATTGAAAAGCTAATGACACTCCTAAAATGGCTTTAGAAATCAAGGGCAATCCAGTGGCGCAGTGGTAGAGCTGCTGCCTCACAGCTCCAGAGACCCAGGTTTGATCCTGACCTTGCATGCTATCTGCACAGAGTTTGCAAATTCTCCCTGGGACCACATGAGTTTTTTCTGGATACGCCAGTTTCTCCTGCATCCCAAGGACGTGCGTGTTTCTAGGTTAATTGGCCCTAATGTGTTGGATGCAAAAGTGAGGACATAGAAAGGGATGACATAGAACTAGTCTACGGGTGATTGATCGTCAGCATGGACTCGGTTGTCCGAAGGCCCAGTTTGCACACTGTATCTCTAAACTAAACTAATCAAATTGATCTAAAATACGCTGTTCAGTATATTTCTGTTTTAATTTATTGGTCTTGTTTTTGCTCCTGTGGATATAAAGCTTTTAACTTAGTTTGCCTTTCTATATCCATCCCAATTGGTATCCAAATTCTTCAAACTTATATGTGAAATCTTTCTTTTAGGATAAATAATTGTGTTGGAGAAGACAATCAATGGCTCTTCCTACTGCTATGTTTCTACACACAGTTTTTGAGTCTCTTCACATTGATCCTCAATTTTTGCCAATATTACTACCTCCAGCCTTTGACAAAAGTAAAAGAGGTGAGATGAATAGTTCAAAGTGTACATTTTTTTTAAATGTATTGATTTTTTTGTTATCGATGTGGACAATGTTTACAGATCTGTTATGTAGCTCTCAGTAAGAATGTATTACACTACTGTTAGTCCACATGACAATTAAACACTACTCTCTCTCTTAACTCTCCTTGCATAGTAATTTGAGTTTTCTGTTCGTTTACTTATTTATCTATTTATTCACTTCTCTATGTTCTAGAAATCCCTGTAAAGCGTCTTTGAGTGTTTGAAAAGCGCTATATAAATGTAATGCATTATTATTATTATTATTATTATTATATCTAAATTATCTGTCTTACACTGAAAGATCCACCAAAGTGCAGATCTTTGGATTATGATAGACGTCTGTCAAATTTAAATTTACGGAAATGTCGCACAAGACACTAGGAGCAAATAAAGAAGCAATTCTGTTCTTTAGGTCTTTGTTGCTAATTTTGTTTACTCGAGATTTTTAAAGAAACGAATTGAAAGCATTATTGATCATCAAAAAATTAGTACACGTAACTTGGGCAAACACTGATATTGTAGTTTGCTCAACTATCCTGCCAATCCTGCCCAGATGCCAGTAGAAACAGGTGCAGAGTTAGATTGTTATAGCAACTAAATTACACACAAGGAGGCACAGTGGCGCAGCGGTAGAGTTGCTGCCTCACAGCGCCAGAGACCTGGGTTCAATCCTGACCACTGGTGCTGTCTGCACGGAGTTTATATGTAATTCCTGTGACCTCATCGGTTTTCTCCAGGTGCACCAGTTTCCTCCCACACTTAAAAGACTTACAGGTTTGTAGGTTAATTGGATTCGGTAAAAAAAAAAAAAATTGTCCCTGGTATGTAGGCTAGTGCTAATATATGGGGGTGATCACTGGTTGGCACGGACTCGGTGGGCCAAAGGGTCTGTTTCTGTGCTGCATCACTAAAGTCTAAAGATGGTCAACTGCCCCAAATCTCAACTTACTGCTCCCACCTTACAATGACATATCTTCCATTAACCTCTGTTATGGAAAAGAATGACCTTGCAATGCTCCCTAGTCTTCAGCCAGCTTGCACTTACCACACAAATACAATATTCAATGGACATATTCCGTCCCAATCCCCATAATGCATGGTTTCCCTCAAAGAACAATGGCTCAGGGACTGGAGATTTGGAATTGCTGCTTGGCACCATATTGTGATTGACGTTTCCAACTTAGAATGTTTGTCAAAGTATTTCATAGTTTCATCCAAGAGAGTGGGTGTGGTCTTCCTGACTCTATAGCAGTGCCTGTCCAACATACATGATCTCAAGACCATCTCCTTCTAACATTTAATTGGGTTTTGAATGTATTAAGAACTTCAAAATCTTATTTTAGTAAAAAAAAGTGAAATAAATCAGTGACTAAATTTGAAATCAAAAGAAATTAGTTAAAACTTCTAGTCTTGAGTACATGGGTTTGTAATTCAATTAAAAGGTAATGTCATATTCATTTGGTTTAAAACAAGACAATGTTTTGATTCTATTCAGCAACCTACACCTTGAAAGTCTTTTGATCTTTACCCAGATGTATTTTCCTTTTTTTAATGAAGATAATCTTTCAACATTTATTCAGGTCCAAACGAACAAGGATCAAAACATTACGAACAGCGATAATTTCTTTACTTTCATACAGACGCAGAAATTCAGCACACTATGGGTTTGTATTTTAGAACATGGAATGGCTAAATCAGTGAATGACTTTGATAAAATGATGAATGTTCTCATAATAACCATTTTTCAATCCATGTTCTCAAGGTTCAAACTTGGGTTATTTTCTCTGGAACGCTGGAGGTTGCAGGGAGATCTAAAAGAAGTATATAAAATAATGCGAGGCATAGATACGGTAGACAGTTAAAATCTTTTTTCCAGGATGGAAAATACTAGGGGGCACATGTTTAAGGTGAGAGGGACAAAGTTTAACGGAGAAGTGCAGGGCAAGTTTTTTATTAGAAGGTGGTGAATGCCTGGAATCTGCTGCCGGACGTGGTGGTTCAAGCAGATACATTAGTGGCATTTAAGAGACTTTTAGATAGGCAGAGGGATAGGGGTTATGTGCACATAGATAAGTGATGATCTTGGCACCATGTTCGGCATAGACATTGTTGGTCGAAGGGCCTGTTCTTGAGTTGTGTTGTTTAATGAACTACATATGTTCTATGTTGAATAAAGTTGCATTTTTATTCCCTTTCCAAAAAGGAGCTCTTTATGTTTAGGCATGAATTAGCCTTGCTGCGGATATCTACCTTAATGGCCTTAGTGATGATTGGAGGGATGTCTGGCATCTTTTTCAGTCAGCTGACAAATGTACTGACAGTAAGTAAGGTTCCTGACATTTTACTGCATAATCTAGCTTGTTTTAATACAATAATGTTACAATTTTAGAAGGTTCAAATCTGTACTGAGGCATTGTGCTTTTGCAAACCAAGATACTTATTACAAGCTTGTGTTTATTATTGTACACTAAACATTTTCTACCTGCAATATAAAAACCTTGTATATTAATTTGTTTGTATACATCTTTCTCTGTGAATGATAAGGAACATGATGATACACCATCGTTCTATTTCACATTTAACACTGACAAAACAGATTAAACAGTGGCGCAGCGGTAGAATTGCTGCCTTACAATACCTTGAGATACAGGGGGTTCGATCCTGACCTCGGGTGTTGTCTGTATGGAGTTTGTACATTCTCCCTGTGACCAAGTAGGTTTTCTCTGGGTGCTCTGGTTTCTTCCCACACTCCAAGAAGTACAGGTTTGTAGGTCAATTGGCTTCGGTACAAATTGTAAAATTGTCCCTAGTATGTAGGATAGTGCTGGTGTATGAGGTGATCGATGGTTGGGTTGCACTAGGTGGGCCAAAGGGTGCTGTATCTCTAAACTAAACTAAACTAAATTATTTTACAAATATTACAAATGTTTATTAAATGAATTGTTTGAAATCTACAGGAAACTCCTTGGTTAAGTGGAAATGATCTTGAATATACCAGTACTACATGACTGAGCAATTCAGTGCACCCTTGTTGGACCCTTGTTGGACAAGCTTATATCGGTTCCATGAGCTATTCCATAATTATTGCCTTCCAGTAGATACAGTTTCTCCAGCAGTGACCGAACTTCAAAGCTCTTGGCAATAAAGTCACCGAGGACTGATAAAGTCACTGTGGAATTACATGGATGTGATAATGTTTTTCATTTGTATTCCTTTTGTTGCCTTCCTATCTTTACTTGCTGAAGGCGAGAATCATGTAGATGCATCCAAAGGATTTTTTAATCTGCAAACAAGAAAAATGCTGGGAATCGAGGGAGAAGCTTAGGCCATTCCATTATAAAATGGAGATGTAGTGTGCCTGATAGTCACACCTGAGGATGAGGGGTTGTGCATTTAAACAGAAGAAGAGGTGTTAATGAAAGTTAAGCAGATGTGAGGAAAGTGGCAAGTGGAATGCACTTGTATAATACAGAAAGAGAGGGCTTCATGCCAGGTGATGGGGAAAACTCAGATTTGTCTCACCTTCTCTCTACTCAGACCTCTGATACTTTTGTGCAATTTTGCACTGAATCTGTTTCTGCTCGGTGCTGTAAAATATGGCCTCCAACCAAACGGTCACCCAGGGATGACCCTAACTGAACCTTTGCCTGCCTTCTAGCCATCCCAAGTATTATCCTTCCAATGCCCTTCCTCTGTTTTATCTCTGAACAAGGATTTTTAAATAGCTGAGAGGTAGTACTGGCAAACATCAGATTTGCAAAATCTGGAAGTTGGATAATAGGTTACCCTCATTACATTCTGAGATTCCTACTCATCCATGTTGCTTTCTTTAGCTTTTTTGTCTGTTTTCTATGTTACCGATCATGTCACTTATATTTTGTACTATTTATGAGTAACGAATGGTGAAAAGTTTAACTATATTTTTAAAATAATGGTCAAAAACAAAGAGTGAAAGCAAGCCCTTTTCCTATGGAAGTGATACAGTCATCCCACAAGGTGGAGCCATTTAATCCTCGGCACTGTATACATATAACAACATCTAAAATGTTGCCAACTGTTTTGGCAAATGCAAACTGTAGACTATTAAGTCTGAGAATTTGACTTTCTGTAACAACTGGTCTGGGGAGAATGTTGATCTGGGTGTCCGTAAAAAAGCATAAATAAGTGTAAAATCTGAAAGAACAGTATCATACAAAAAACTGAGTAGAGACACAGAAGACTGCAGATACTAGAATTTGAAGTTAAAAAAACTCTGGAGAAGCTTAGTGGGTCAGGCAGCAACTGTGAAGGGAAAAGGAATAGGGAGGTTCAGAAGCACAGTGGTAGAGTTGCTGCCTTGCAGCACCAAAGACCCGGGTTCGATCTTGGCTGTATGGAATTTGTACGTTCTCTCATCATGTGGTTTTCTCCGGGTTTCCTTCTACAACCTGAAGGATGTGCAGGTTAATTGGCTTTTGTAAAATGTAAAGAGAAAGTACAAACTCCATACATCCAACACTCATAGTAGGAGAGTGTGCAGGATAACTCTAGTGTGGTGACTGCTGGTTGGTGTGGGTCTTTAATGGGCCGGAGGTCCTGTTTCCACGCTGTATCTCTATGTAAATACTTTCTAATCCAGGCAGAATTCTGGTAAACCTCTTTGCACCCTTTCAAAAGCATCCGCATCCTTTCTGTAATAGGGATAAGACCAGAACTGCATGCAATACTCCAACTGTAGCCTAACCAAAGCCCCGGAGAGCTACATCATGATTTCCAGACTCTTATACTCAATATCCTGTCCAATGAAGGCGAGCATACCATAGGCCTTCTTTGCCACTCCATCTACTTGTGTGCCACTTTCAGGGATCTATGAACCTGGACCACAAGGGCCCTCTGCACACCACAGGGCCTTGCCATCAGCCATATACCTTCCCCAAACATACAACTTTCCAAAGTGGAAGACCTCGCTCATGCTTGGATGAAAGTCCATCTGCCATTTCTCTGCGCATTTATGTAGTTGATTTATATCCCACTTTGACAGCCTTCCTCACTGTCTGCAACTCCAGTAATCTTGGTGTCTTCGGCAAATTTACCAACTAAACCATCTACATCCATGAAGAAATGTGATTCATTAGAGACTGCAGACACTGGAATCTTGACCAAAAGAGACAAACTGCTGGTGACCTCAATGGGTCAGGCAGCATTTGTAGAGAATGGACGTTTTGCTTTCAGGTCAGTTACAAAGAAGGTTTCTGACCCATATCGTCATCTGTCCATTCCCTCCACAGGTGTTGCCTGACCCGCTGAGTTCCTCCAGGACTTTGGTTTCTGTTCAAGAGACGGGATTAACTGGATATCTCCATCCAAGAAGCAATCCAGGCACTGAATGATGTCTTTCTAAATTCAATGAACATCAGTCATGCAGAGAATTCCATAGTCAAATTGCAAAAAGATAAAAAGGGACTAGAAAAAGCAGAAATATTTAAGTTTGATATGTAACTAAGTCTCCTTAGGCTGTCGAGAGATACAAACTTGCAGAGTGTTGATCATCATCTTTCACTTCTCCTTGGATACTTTGAGTCCAGAGGAATTGTCAATAAGTAGAAACAGATAAATGTGACAAATAAAGCAGGGAAGAAATGAATATTTTTAGCTGCCAGGACAGGTATGGATTGATACAAGCGCGGAAGTGTAGATTTTAAAAGGCAAGTCAAGCGCAGTATATATGAAAAGGCTTAATAACAGAGGCATTCACAAATGGGCATCAAATGGATCAATTATTATTTGTATTTATTCATCTGCTGAGAATCTGGGCCCTCTTGCAAGGTGAGGGCATATTGTCCTGCAGCTAAGTGGCTGGCCTGGCTATTTCAGAAGGCATAGTTGGGTTTGACGCATGCATAGCTCAGACTATGTGTGGATGGCAGATGTTGTCTGTTGAAGAACATTACTGAACTATAGGGTTTATTACACCATTTCATCCTTACTGTGGTCATCTTTTGTTTGAATTAACCATGGTAGGTAGCCTAGTTAGACACTAAATGCTGGAGGAGCTCAGCGGGTCAGGCAGCATCTCGGGAGAGAAGGAATTGGTGACGTTTCAGGTCGAGACCCTTCATCAGACTAGTAGGTATCCTACTCATTTGAAGAAAGGGCCTGACCCAAAACATCACCTATCCATGTTCTTCAGAGATACTGCCTTACTTGCTGAGTTACTCCAGCTCTTTGTGTCCTTTTGTGTAAGCAGTACCTGCAATTCATTGTTTCAACTGCTGGACCAGCTCTCTGTCCTCTTGTAAGCTGAGAGCTTCCAAAAAGAAGTAAAATTGTAAGCACAGGAAATTGTGTGTGATTAGGAAAAAAAAACTTGTTGGGGGTTGGTGGGAGGGAGTGGAGTGGTGGTCGTGTGGGAGGGAGTGGTGGTCTTTGAAAAGGGCAGAACAAGTTACCAAATAGGTTCATGATTTGGTATCTGCAGCTTTATAAATACAGGCAAAATTTCCATTTACTCAGCAGCTTTATCACAATAAGGGGGTTCACAAAAGGCTTAATGGCCAATAAATTCCCAGTAAGTTACATGTTAGGGCAGATTATCAAAATGCTTGTGAACAGCCAAGTTTGAAGGAGCAGATGAAAGGAGGTCAGAAAGGTTTAGTGAGGGGACTATTGTGCTTCACCTGCTGGTAGCAGAGGTAGCTAGGCCTTTAAGGTTCTACATGATCGGCTGCTTTGGAAGATTAGATCACATGGGATCCAAGGAGAGCTAGTTGGATACAGAATTGGCTTCATGGTGGGAAGCAGAGGGTGGTGGTGGAAGGTTGTTTTCTTTTGGACTGTGCCTAGTGCTGTGCCTCGGATCAGCAATAATCTTATCGTAGAAGCACCACACATGTCAGTGTTTTCATTCAACTGAAGTTTTGTGGATTTATAGAAATTGCAGGAGGTTTTTTTAGAAGAGTTTTCTGTAGTATGCTTTAAATTGCTGCAATAAAATAAAATTAGCCTGTGAATGGAGCTAATTGTAGAGGTCTCACAAGTGGGTTGGTGGTGCAGCTGATGAAAATACTGCCTCATTGCTTCACGAGCTGGGTGTATTCCTGACCTCCACTGCTGCCCGTGAGGAGTTTCCTCCCAAATCACAAAGATATACAGGTTGGTAGGTGATTTGTACTTGGTGGTAGAATCTGGTTGGAGTTGATGGGTATATGAGAATATTAACAAAAATTAGTGTAAATGGCTGTTTGATGGTTGTTTTTGTGCGGCAGTATTCATTGGCCTTGATGTTTTAGCTCTACAACAAGCATGAGGTAGGAATGGTACATAAAAGTGTTACTGAAGAGCAAAGCTGCCAGAAATTGATTGATTGAAAGATACAACATGGAAACAGGCCCTTCGGCCCACCAGGTTCACGCCAACCATCGATCACATCAAAATAGTTCTGTGTTATCCCACCTTTCACATCCACTCCCTACACACCAGGAGCAATTTATCGAAGCCACATAACCTACAAACCTGCACATCTTAGGGATGTGGGCAGAAACCAGAGCAACTGGAGGAATCCCATGTGGTCACAGGGAGAATGTGCAATCTCCACAGAAACCGCACGCAGGGACAGGATGGAACTTGGGTCTCAGGCACTGTGAGGCAGCAGCTCTACCAACTGTACATCGTCAAATACACTTGGTATTTAATGGGATGAATTGTCAGAGCAATGTAAGAAGCTAATATCTGAACTGCAAGGATATCCAAGGTGATTTTTATTTCATCCATTTATTCAGACCACCATCATATGGAAGCCGACCATTGTAAAACCAGAATATTTGGAATATAAACTATAGAGACTCAGTTCAAGATCGCATAAGTTATTTGTTCAATGTAGGCCTCTCCCTATTTTACAGCGGATGTTTAAATTATAATTTTAAAATTATGCTTTCTGAATGCATTCTGATATCTTGAATTAATGATACTGTCTACTTTATTTTTATCAATAGGATGTGACAACGATAGAAAGAATGTCAAGTTGCCCAGATGAGATGTGAGTACAGAATAATGTTATGCTTTATGTCTGAATGGTGAAATAGTAATATATTGAATTGGTAGAATATTGAACATGAATAATATCTTTAATTCAAATGAATTTTCATACATTAATGTGTTAACTACTTTGCTTAAATTACACTTTTGCACATTTGTTGCCTGGAAACGAATTATCCAATTATTGAAATTAAACCACTTTAAATTAACATTAGTATTGGGAGGGTTTTGTGAAGTGCTGGTCAGCTCATTACGGGAGGGACATGGAGGCTTTAGGGAGGGTACAAATGAGGTTTACCTAAGATACCATCTGGATTAGAGAGAATTGGCTACAAGGAGAGATTCGACAAATTTGAACTGTTTACTCAAGAGAATTGATGGCTGAGGAAGTCCTGGTAGAACTTTATAAACTTACGATTGACATAGACAATAGACAATAGGTGCAGGAGTAGGCCATTCAGCCCTTCGAGCCAGCACCGCCATTCAATGCGATCATGGCTGATCACTCTCAATCAGTACCCCGTTCCTGCCTTCTCCCCATACCCCCTCACTCCGCTGGTCAGAATCTTTTTCCCGTGCTGGAAATGTCAAATACTGCAGGTTATAGCTTTAAGGGGGAAAGTTTAACGAGATGTGCAGGGAGAATTTTTAACACAGAAACGTAGGTGCCTGGAGGCTTTCAGATTGGCATATGAATATGCAGGAAATGAAGGGATATGGATCACGTGCAGGCAGTAGGGATTCGTTTGATTTGGTATCATGTTCAGCACAGACATTGTGGGCTGAAGGCTCTGTCCTGTGCTGGACTGTTCTATGCATTATTACTGGGCACATTTGGATTTTTATGTACAGAGTCAACTTCTAATTAACCAGGAACAGGGCACACCAGAGAATAAACTAAACTCACTGCCTATTGCTGAAATAATTTGCAAAGATTAAGGGAGACACAGTTGTGCAAATGTAGAGTTGCTGCCTAACAGCGCCAGAGCCCCGGGTTCGATCCTGACTGTGGGTGCTGTCTGTACAAAGCTTATGCATTCCACTGTGACCATGTGGGTTTTCTCTGAGGGTTCCGGTTTCCTCCCACACTCTAAAGACGCGCAGGCTTGTAGGTTGATGGGCTTCAGTAAAATTGTAAATTGTCCCTGGCGTGTAGGATAGAAGTAGCATACGGGCTGGGACTTTCATTACAAAGGAAGAGAACTTCCATTATTATGTATGTTTCTGCACTGTTAACAAGCTCGCTACCATTTATCATGTCCCCAGTATATTAAAAAGCTACTGTTTTGAAATATGCAACTGTAAATACTGTACTTTTATAACATATATGGAAAATATATTTATTTTCAATGTTGACGCACAATTTTGTTTCAAATAAAGAATCCCAGCTGGTGGAAATGTTAGAATTTAATTTTAAATACACATGAAGTCATGATGAGCCAGTGGCTCTGTATTGGTCAAACCATTGTTCTAAAGATAGACACAAAATGCTGGAGTAATTCAGCGGGACAGGCAGCATCTCTGGAGAGAAGAAATGGGTCGAGACCCTTCTTCAGACTCGACCCGAAACGTCACCCATTCCTTCTCTCCAGAGATGCTGCCTGTCTCACTGAGTTACTCCAGCATTTTGTGTCCATCTTCAGTTTAAACCAGCATCTGCAGTTCCTCCTTACACAAACCATCGTTCTAATCTGACTGCAGAGCTCAGTGGGAGTGCTGCTTCTTACTAATGCTGTTATCTGCAGATTTAAGCCCAGAAAGCCTTGGCAGCAAACGTTCTCAGAAGTGTTTGGCACGCACTGGAAGATCGTGTGGTTCATCCCATTCAGGCAGAGGCAACCGCTGCGAGCCACCTACCATCACGCCAATCACGTTTAATAGATGGAAGCTGCAAAGAGGAGTCCTCCTGTGCCGAAGTACTTAGCAACCTATCAGCAGTACTCCAATCCTCTCATTCAGTTTTGAAACCTGACACCTATTTTCCTAGCAACAGTAATGCCTTCCAAGTAATATTCCTGACAGCATTCTTTCTCTGTTAATGGCCACTGTAGGTTATATTTCAAGGTCGTCAAGGAGTACTGGACACAACCCTTTGAAAGTCCCACTATTGTCTTGGAAATATTTATAGATAAAGTGGGGATTATGTTTATTAAATGTGACTTCTTCCACCAATTTTGGCCTGATTTGTATCAGAAGATTACTCGGACGTCCATTTTGGTCAAAACAAATGAAAATAACTGACTTTCATTTTCTTCTAGCATTTTCTTTAAAATATGAATATTGAAACATTTTTAGTCTGTGTAAGATCACAGCAAAATTGTAAAATTTGATTTGTACTGAGGAATAAGTCTGATTTTGGATGTGGAAATTATTTTACTTGAAGCAGTTGCAATCCATGCATTGCTTATACTATGCAGGCCACGAAACTATGTTTTAAGGTCACATGCTAGACCAAGAAATATGTTTTAGATTAAGAGTTTGGATGCTTTCTTAAAAAACAACTTAGTTCTGGTTTTAAAATATATATTTTTTAAATGTGTCGTTTCACATGTGGTTTTTAATATTTTGTGCATTCGGATTCTGCAGTTCATTTATACCAATATTTACAGTAATTCTTTTATGCAATGTGGTTAACCTGGCTGTCTACTGTTTGTTACTATTGAGTGTTACAAGGTAATTTCTTCCGTAAAAATGAAACACACAATTACTGGAGTCAGAATCTTAGAATGTATTATAATTAATAAGGATGATGTGATGTCAGGTGTATCAGATTGGGTGGTGAATTATTATGTAATGTGGCCAGTCCTGTGGGAAGCAGTTTACAAGGTAGCAATTCAAAGTGAAAATTTGTTTTATCAAGTGCCTATAATTTAGTGACTTTTATCATTTGACTTGTTCTGAATAGGACCAAAGATGTTATTTAGCTTACGACAAGTGCAAATGGTAAATTAACGTTTTTTAGCAAAACCTGCAGTAAATTGTTGTAGTGACTCTGTTGTATCCTAATAATTGGCGTATAGATCAATTATGATGTTTCTGTAATAATCGTGTGTTTTTAAAATTTGTCAAAATTGTGATGTATTTTTGTTTGATTATGGAATTTGGAGTAAACATTCTTTATAATGTTGTGTGGACTGCAGCAGAAATTTAATTCCCATCCTCTAAGTAGTCGATTCTTGAATGAAACTAAGATATACTGATTCTAGGCATAGCAGTGATACTGGAAAAATAAGGAGTTAAGGATAATTATAGGAAATCTGCTTTGCAAACTGTACAATCTCAACTTCGTTCTCAGCTTCGAAACTTTTATGTTAAAATAACTTTGGTGTTTGATTAAAACACCAGTAACTGAGAGTTAGATATAGCTCTTTGGGCTAATGGAATCTAGGGATATGGGGAGAAAGCAGGAACGGGGTACTGATTTTGGATGATCAGCCATGATCATATTGAATGGCCGTGCTGGCTCGAAGGATCAAATAGCCTTCTCCTGCACCTATTTCTATGTTTCTAAATATTTAATTAGGCCATGTTTTTCCCATATTTCCAACGATTATGAGGGTGCTATTTTGAGTTGAGGAAGAAATGACAGATTGCAGCAATTCTGCTGAATCACTCTTCACAAAACCTCACCCCATTTGTCTCATGCTTGAGTGCCTGATTGGTCTCATGATATACATTCCTCCAGATTTGTGAGAATTGTAGTGAGGACCCAATGCAAATTGATTTTGCTCACCTATTTTATTCAGTGGCATAAAAAACTTTTTATGTTTTATGTTTTAAACTTTTATGTTGCTTATATTTATGACAGATTGTGCATCTAATTGTGAACCGCCTGGTCCCGATGCTTCTGAGAGTGTTGTTTTAGATTTACTCGCCTGAGTCATCCTCGGCGTCGGCTTATCTGAAACAGTCCGTCTCAGGAAGTGATACAATTGCACAAATTGGATTCTCTTTTCAACACAAAATGAGCACTCCGTTGCAAAACTGGATTGCAGTTTTAATGCTGATTTTCTCAGTTATCCAGTCTGACATTTCGTGGAATTATAAGGGTAACTATTTTTGGCATTGTCAGGAGCAGAGTTCTCTTTGATCTGTTAACCATTAAACATTATAACTTAAACAACATCCACGGTTCCTCACAGACTCTGCATGGTTTGAAGTTCCAAGTGACAATTGTACAGTATCAAATTGACCATTTTTTACATTGTTACATGTCCAGGGAAAGTAGTAAGGGTGACAGTCCACCAGTTATTAGTTTTGGAAGTTCCAAAATGATTTTTGCAAAATTCCCCTCTATATATTCACTCAGAAGTCTGCAAGTCTTTAGAGTTCTCTTTCTCAAAAGGTGAAGCAAATAGAATTGGTGAATATTTTTAAGGCAGAGTTGGACACACTTATGGTTAGGAGATGCAAGGTTACCATGGGTAGACAGGAGTGACAAACATTTATCCATATTCACTGTTTCTTGTTAGCCAGCCAAACTTCTTTCTACACCAATATGTTAACTCCTATACCATTAGCTTTTATGCTCTGATCTTTATAAGGGAGATAGTATTTTCTTAAAGTTTTATTAATAAAAGTGTTAGTAAGTTTTTCAAGGGAAGACAATCATCATGGGAAGCATTCGGTGACCTTTAGGTTCAGCGCACAGTGATCTAAATTGTATTGAAGTACATTATCTAACATCTCATGTCCTATAAAAATAACTATTATTGCCTTTTCTTTCTGCCCTAGCATAAGAAAGATCTGTACATCACCTGGGACATTGTACAACTGCAAAGAAAAACAGCAAGCTGGCACAATGTTAAAACCAATGTTGTATTTATTTCAACAGGCATTAAACCCATTTGATTAAACTGAGAGGCATGCCTAATGAAATCCAACAGTACAAACACTGTTCCTCAGCACTAATATCGATCTGCTTGATTATGTTTATCATTTGTTGAACAGAATAGTAATTGTATTAATTGGAGTTGTTAAGATATTAAGATAACTCTTATTGTTCTGGATCTTTGTTATTGCACTTCACAAGGCTGCTCTCCCTCTAAATTCATTTCCATGTGGTCTATAGGGCATTCAGCTGTAGATTGCCCTTTGTATTATTTGCAACTGTGTAATTTTTAATTTGCACAATAGTCATGTTAGTTTACGCCTTTTAAGTGTGCTTTAGTCTTGAAAGTGCAAGTTGATTTGCTCCTGATCAAAGAGCTTGCTGCCTTCAAATTGCACCATGGAAAAGATTGGCCTAGCTGAAATTATAAACTTATGTCTAGAACGTGCAAAGGACTGAGTTGTGGGTGTGCTGAGAAATGGATATCAAGCTAACAAACTCTTCCTTTGTTTCAGTTTCAGTTTAGTTTATTGTCATGTGTACTGAGGTGCAGTGAAAAGCTTTTGTTGCGTGCTAATCATTCAGCGAAAAGACAATATATAATGACAATCGAGCTATTCACAATGTACAGATATATGATAAGGGAATAATGTTTAGTGCATGATAAAGCCAATAAAGTCCAATCAAAGATAGTCCGAGGGTCACCAATGAGGTAGATAGTAGCCAATAAATTCCAATCAAAGATAGTCCGAGGGTCACCAATGAGGTAGATAGTAGCTCAGGGTTGTTCTCCAGTTGCGACAGGATGGTTCAGTTGCCTGATAACAGTTGTGAAGAAACTGCCCCTGATTCTGGAGGTGTGCGTTTTCACACCTCAATACCTTTTGCCCAATGGTAGAGAGGGGGAGGGAGTGACCCTCTTTGATGAAGTAACAAATGCCATCTTACAAACGGTCACCTTGTGGAAAATGCAAAACACTTGAACAAAGGCTGAAATCATCATTAAACATGTAAGTTTCATGCCACTTTTGGAGCAGGTTACTTGCATTAGTAAAGAATCATATCATATATATATATACAGCCGGAAACAGGCCTTTTTCGGCCCACCAAGTCCGTGCCGCCCAGCGATCCCCGTACATTAACACTATCCTACACCCACTAGGGACAATTTTTACATTTACCCAGTCAATTAACCTACATACCTGTACGTCTTTGGAGTGTGGGAGGAAACCGAAGATCTCGGAGAAAACCCACGCAGGTCACGGGGAGAACGTACAAACTCCTTACAGTGCAGAGTACATTACAATGAGAGTACATTTTCAAAATGTCAGCATTAAATATTAATATTTGTAATCCAATTTTCTGTTTTTTTAAAAAATTAAGTAGAGTAAATGTTCAGATGTGGAACCAATATTTCTCATTGCTTCATCATATTCTAATGGGGGGGAATTGCATCAAAACACAGGATTTTCTTCCAACATACTTTATTTTTCTCTGAGAAACTCTGCTTTATTGCCATGAAAATGTTTCCACTGTGAGCAAAATCCAGAGCTGGAATCTTATGTTAGATCTAAGACATCAAGGGTTTGGCCATGATAATTTGTAACGCGATTCAATCCAGTAAAAGCTTCAAAGCTTTTGGATTCTTGTCCGGAATTCTTGTTGGATTCTGGAATACAATTGCACCTTTCATTTATAGTTGGAAGATATTCTTGAAAAGATCAAAGATCGTAAACAACCATGATTTTTCCAAAACTAGCAATAAAAGAACAAAACAACAAAAAAAAAGTATCAGAGGAATTATTATAATGCAGTGCAAAACCTTAGTATAGGCTCATGTTCTCCATTAGAACAGTACAGCACAGGGCTGCCTCCATTCCCTGTCTATCAATGTGCCTATCTAAAAGCCTCGTAGCTGCCTCTATTGAATTTGCTTCGACTGCAAACACTGGCAGCGTGTTCCACACTCACCACTCTTATATGGGTAGAAAAAACGGTGCCACGCATATCTCCTTCAAACTGTGCTCCTATCACCTTAAAGCTATGGCTGCTAGTCCCTGACATTTCCATCCTGGGAAAAATGTTCTGATTGTCTAACCTATAATTGCCTCACATAATTTTATGTACTTCTATCCGGCATCCCCACGACCTTTGATGTTCCAGAGAAAATAATACAAAATTGCCCAACCTCTCCTGATAGCTAATACCCTCTAATCCACATAGTATTTTAGTAAACCTCTTTTGCACCAGATCTAAAGGCTCCATATGCTTCCCGTAATAGGGTGACCAGAAATGCACACAATTCTCCAAATGTAGCTTAACCTAAGTCCAATAAAACTGCGAAATGACTTCCTGACTCTTGCACTCGATGTCCAAATCGATGAAGGCAAGCATACTGCATGCATTCTTCATCACTCTATCTATTTGACTGTCTGTTCCTGACATATATCAGTCATGTTGAATCACTGTCCACAAAAATATCCCGTTACAATTCTCAGATCCCTCCTTAGATACATTTGTAATTTACAATGACCTCAATGTGTGTTGGGGTAATTTGCGATTTCATTTGCAGTTTCATTTCCAATTTGGCTGATTCTGTTGGATGTCTGGGTTTCTACAGCAGCACAGTTCACTACAGTTCAGTACAGTTACTTTTATAGCCAGAATAGCAATAGACAATAGGTGCTGGAGTAAGCCATTCGGCCCTTCGAGCCAGCACCACCATTCAATGTGATCATGACTGATCATTCTCAATCGGTACCCCATTCCTGCCTTCTCCCTATACCCCCTGACTCTGCTATCCTTAACAGCTCTATCTAGCTCTCTCTTGAATGCATTCAGAGATTTGGCCTCCACTGCCTTCTGAGGCAGAGAATTCCACAGATTTACAACTCTTTGACTGAAATCGTTTTTCCTCATCTCCGTTCTAAATGGCCTACCCCTTATTCTTAAACTGTGGCCCCTGGTTCTGCACTCCCCCAACATTGGGAACATGTTTCCTGTCTCTAACGTGTCCAACCCTTTAATAATCTTATATGTTTCGATAAGATCCCCTCTCATCCTTCTAAATTCCAGTGTATACAAGCCTAGTCGCTCCAGTCTTTCAACATAAGCCTAGTCGCTCCAGTCTTTCAACATAAGCCTACTCCCTCCAGTCTTTCAACATAGTGGAACAGAAGCTTCAGGACATGCTCACTGTTCCCAATATTTTCTCTTTGTACTTGAAAGAAATAAAGGATATAAATTGCACACAAAACTCGATTTGAAACAATTTTAGCTGCTCAGACTCTCACACCGTAACTTTATGTAAATATCGAACATAGAGGACTACACACAGCTACAGACCCGTCAGCCCACAACATCAGTGCAGAATCTCCCCTGCCTGCACATGATCCATACCCTTTCGTTCCCTGCACATCCATGTGCCTTTCTGAAAGATTCTTAAATGTGCTATCATATCTGCCTCCGCCAAAAAGAAGGACTTGCCCCACACGTCTCCTTTAAATTCCCACCTTAAAGCATTGTCCTATAGACCTTGGCACTTCCATTCTGAAAGAAAATGTTCTGACTGCCCTATCTATGCCTCTCACAGTTTTATGTACTTCTATCTGGTCTCTCAACCTCCGATGTTCCAGTGGCAATGCCAAGTTGTCCTACCTCGCCTGGTAGCTAAAAACCTCTAATCCAGGTGTGGTTGGTTTCTTTCTGTCTAGCAGGAATAGTTTTACCAGGTGTGATGGCATGTACATAGTAGCTGCACAATGCACGAAGTGCCTGGATGACATCAAGATCTGGCGCCCTGGTGGCTAGCTTGGTATGCTCCATCGAACAGAAGGCACAAAAGATAACTTTTCCTATAGGCATTGAGTAGTCCAATATGCAAAATGTTTGCATCCATAACTGGGTGAACTAGAAAGGTTTTGTTGACTGGTCGCAGCAAAATCCATGTTGTGCACAGGATAAAGTGATGTGAACACCAATTGATCTTTCTTAGATGAGACGAAAGTTCTTCATATTTGAGGCAGGTCTAGCGTCATTAACTACAGAGTAGTTCAACTCACAAAGCATGAAGATAAATCCTGTGCTGGTGCAGTCTTCAAAAGACAAAAAGATGTTGGCTGTGGAGGTATGTACCCACAACAGCATTTTAGTACTTTGGAGATACAGTGTGGAAATAGGCTCTTCGGCCCACTGAATCCACGCGGACCAGCGATCACGTTGTATACTATACACTTGGGACGATCTACAATTTACCAAAGCCAATTCAACTACAAACCTGTGTGCCTTTGGAGTGTGGGAGGAAACTGGAGCACCAGGGGAAAACCCACGTGGTCACAGGGAGAACGTACAAACTCCATACAGACAGCACCAATTGTCAGGCTCAAACCAGGGTATCTGGCTCTGTAAGGCAGCAACTCTCTGACTGCACCACTGTACCGCCTACGAAGACACAAGAGTATTTTACTGAAGTGTTAAGTACTATTTATACTCCACCCTACTTGTCTCATTAGTGATCCCTGCAAACTCCTGTCGTGCCTGAGTTTGATGTGGGAATTCAGAAAAGATCATGGAGAAGATGATTTTCGTGTCACGGCATTGAAGGTCCTTGATTGACTGTGTGAAATGGGATTAGTATGGTTTTTATTTGATGGTAAACATGAACATGGTAGGCTGAAGGCCCTGTTGCTCTGCTGTTCTGACACTATGCCTCTAATTTGACTTTTATGATAAAAAGTTACACTTTGGGCATGATTTCAGGAAGTTCGACCTGGTTTATTCCACTGAATGCTGGAGAGATGTTATTTCATACATTATTATAATAATTATTCTGCAATAACAGATTAAATGTAATTTGTTACAGTTCTACTTCCATTTCCCCCAGAACATAGAACAGGACAGCACAGATACAAGCCCTTAAACCCACTCTGTCCATGCCGACTATGATGCCAATTTCAACATCCCCCATCTCCATGCATGTGATCTAGATCCCTAAGTTCCCTGCCTGTTTCTGTCTCTGTCGAAATGTCTCTTCAACTTTGTTATCACATCTATCTCCACCACTTCCCTAGGCAGCATGTTTCAGGTACCTACCATATTCTGGGTTACATAAATATGTGCTACATAAATATCCTTCAAATATTTTCCCCTTAAAACTATGCCCTCTAGTATTTGACATTACCACCCTGGGGGAAAAAAAGACTGACTCTCTTCCCCAACCATGCTGTTCATAATTCTATGTACTTATACAAGATCGCGCCTCGTCCTCCAACACTCCCAAGTTTGTCCAACCTCTCCTTGCATCTAATACTCTAATCCATGCAACTTCTAAGTGAATCTCTTCTCCACCCTCTCCAAAGTCTTCACATCTTCCTGTAATTCGCAAGTTAGAGACCACCTATGACATCTAAATGCAGGAATTTGTTAACATTTGCCTTCTTTCTTTAAATAGAATACATCAGAAATACTACAAGAAAGTAAAGGTTACTATTATTTCATCTGCAAGATTCAGCAAGAGACTGATGTACCACCACTTAATTCTGCCTTCAAAATATGTCTATTTATGGCTACATGGAATGTACATCAAAGAAATAGGCCATTCACTCTAACACATTTGTTTCTTCAGACTGAAGGCCTGTGACTAATGGTGTGCCTCAGGGATCAGAACTAAGCTCATTGCTGTTTTCCATCTATATCAGCTATTTGGATGAGAATGTAGAAGGCATAATTAGTAAGTTTACAGATGACACTAAAATAGGTATAATCATAGATAATGAATTATGGTTATCAGGAATTACAGTAGGATATTGACCAGCTGAGCAAGTGGGGAGAGAAATGGCTAATGGAGTTTAATTAGATAAGTGTGAAGCGTTGCATTTTGGGAAGGCGAACAGTGGGGCCCTGGGAGTATTGGAGAGCAAGAACATAATTCCGTGGCAATGAATTCCACAGATTCACCACCCTGTGCTAAAGAAATTCCTTCTCATCTCCAGTCTGAAGGTATGGCCTTTTATTCTGAAGCCATGCATTCTGGTTCTAGACTCGCCCACTACTGGAAACATCCTTTCCACATCCACTTTATCAAGGCCCTTCATTATCCGGTAGGGTTCAATGAGATCCCCCTCATTCTTCTAAACTCCAGTGAATACAGGCCCAAAGACTTCAAATGCTGTGCCTTCTGCTCTAATGGCACTGTTTCCGCCATTACAACAATGTCATACTTCAACTTGTTTGCCTAGGAATGCCCAGAGAGAGTAAAGAGTACCCGGTAATTGCAGGTTCTTTACTTTCTTTGACGGTTACTTGTTTAATTTAATGAGACTTTGGCTTGGTTTGAAAAAGAGTTTCATACCACTGCATCTCTGTGATGGAGTTTGTTTCCCAGGTAATATTCCCCCAGAGTCTTTCAATGGTGTTTTTGTGTCCGCGGTTAGAAGGCTTTGAAAATCGAGCTGGAGAATAAAGGGAATTATTGTCTGCCAACTCTTCCTCCCAACCTGTGGGAAAGACCTTTCCCCCGTTCACCAGCGTTTTGCATTAGTCCAGCCAAGACGGGAAACTTCACAGGGAAACTACAAGCACATAAGACTGCCACCTGTGACCCCATGGCACCTTAGTTTATTTAAAACTTGACTTACTTCTTTAGGCAGTGTACCTCCCAATGATTCAAAGGATAGATTTACAAAGGGTCCCTGTGTTCAAATGTCACAAAAAACGCACTATCAGTGAATTGTCTTTAGACGAATCCATCAGAATGCCATCAGTGAAAACCTAGCTAAGGAGGAAGATTATATTTCAATAGAGTTTCAAAACAAAGGATCATTTGGAAACCTTTAATGAAAATAATATTTTTTAAACCTGCTCTGTTTGACCATTTGCTTATTCCATGCTAGCTGCTGAGATGGAATGATTTGTGTTAATTATTTGAGCATGGTGGTGGAGCTGTTTTATTAAAAAATAACCAAAGGAACCATGTTGAATGGTTCTTTCCAGTGCACAACTAATTTATACGCTCTGTTGTGTTCTTGTTTTTTATTGAAATAATAATGTCTAGGTTCCAAAACAGTTAAGTTCTGGGATAAAGACTTAAAAAAATAAACTTGCATATTTTTCAGAAAAGTAATAATTAATCTGAAGCTGTTCAGATTTTCTGGAATTGGTTTAATATAATAATAATATAATAATAATATAATATGCCCAGAACAAATATAATCTACCCAGAATATTAATTTAATGGTTTATGATTAATTTCAAATCCCAAAGCGATAAGCCATGGTGAGGTCCAAATGAGTAATGTTTGTATCTATAGTAATATATTGTTTGGGGTTAGGGGGTGGGGGGCTTCATGTGTGGTATGTATTGAACACCTAGTTAGATATTTTTTGTATACATCTGAATTTTCTCACCTAATGTTGGCTCATGTTTTGTTCAATATTCTCAGTTGACAGATAAGAATAAAATTAACCAATGGAATAAATCACAATGAACCTTAGAAAAAGATTTAATTCTTGTTTCAAATTTTATGCAATTTGTGATCTTTTTAACCACCAAAAAAGTTATTTAATACAGTCTTGAAGAGATTATCAATGTAAAAATATGGCTTTAAAATGTCTCAGTTTATTGCTTTATCTTGATCTGATTCAGCAGCATTAGTAGAAATTGGCATCATTTTTTTTAAACATTAGAATTTATTTTTTTCAATTTTTAATATTTAGTTACTGTAAGGTAAGAATTATAAGTGCACAATTCTGCTGGGAATAATGTATCGAACAATATTTTAGTAAAAGTTATGTAACAAGTTAATATTTTGAGTAGGATCTTGCTTTGCTAATACCCTCGAGAGAAAGTATTGGTCTCAAGATAATCTTGTAGGTTCATCTTGGATTTCAGGATCAATGCAAATCTCGGAGTTTACTGTGCGGAGGATAACTTGGATTTTGGGTTGATTGCAGATGACGGGAGATCTCAAATCTTCATATGATTGAATGACGTAGTCTTAATGACATTTGGGTCATTATAGATTCCATTGAATCATGAGTTTAAGGGGAGTCACAGGGTTTGGATCTGGGATGTTCGTGCATCTGGCCATCTGAGTCTGAAGAAGGGTCTCGACCCGAAACATCACCCATTCCTTCTCTCCAGAGATGCTGCCTGTCCTGCGGAGTTACTCCAGCTTTTTCTGTCTATCATCTGAGATAAACCTCTGAACTAGGGGATTGGTCATCTTGGAGTTTTGTGGTGTGGGATTACATTTTAATAAGGGTTCGTGTCGTGATCATAAGGTTCACAGATCTCTGTTGATCTTGGTTGTCAAATGATTTGGTACTCTGGGAGCAGGTATAGGAGTCTGAAAACAATGACCAGCAGGTTCAAGAATAGCTTCTTCTCAACACATTTCTGTCTCTTAAACATTGCACAACACTAACCTCAACTATGAACTTCTAACTACCTTCCTGAACTGAGGTTGCATTCAGAACTATCATTTTTTTGTATTGTGGTTATGTATTTATTCAAATTGTTATAATGTATTATCTGTGTGTATTGTATTCACCGACCTGCTATGGTGATGCAATTAAGAATTTCATTGTTCCATTGACACTGAGGACAGTTAACACTCTTAATAATAATTATAATAATGCATTACATTTATATAGCGCTTTTCTAAACACTCAGAGATGCTTTACAGGGTTTACTAAAACATAGAAAATAAAATAAATAGATAAATAAGTAAACGAACAGAAAAGGAAAAAGAAGGTGAGGTGACGGTCAGTGATTGAAGGCAGTGCTGAACAGGTGAGACTTCAGTGATGTTTTGAATGAGGTGAGTGAGGAGGAGTCTCTGACGGTTTGGGGTAGTGAGTTCCAGAGTGTGGGAGCAGCGATGGAGAAAGCCCTGTCCCCCCTCTTGACTCTCTCAGGATCATCTTGGGGTGAAATCCGTGGAATTATGAATCTATGAGGATTCTTACAGGAAATCCACGGGATTAGAACGTACAAACTCTGTACAGACAGCACCCATAGTCAGGATCGAACCCGGGAGTCTGGCACTGTCAGACAGCATCTCTACTGCTACACCACTGTGCTACCAAAAGCTATCAACTACAGGCCTGCATCAAAGTGCTCAGAAATGTTGGGTTATAAGAACATTGACCTGCAACCCTGAATCTTCAGAGTGTATGTTGCAAGCTTCATATTTCATTGAACCTGATCTGTATCACGGACATAACAAGTAATGGCTAAATGTTGAGTCTTTTATTGCTCATCTAATTTTTTCAATACTTTCCTTTTAAGGCCCCCCCATCCAACCGCAATATTTAATGCTTGAGCAGGTAGAACATAACAGAGAAATCTCCAGAATACAACAGCAAGATGGGAGCCAGCTGCCAAAGTGAAATTAAACTAGTCTTCCGGTCATGGTGCATGCAACCAAGGGCTCTTTGGTCTCTGCAATAACATGAGAGCAGCTGGTAGATACTTGCACTCCACTACAAGGGTTTACCAAGATCTGTAAACAAGAAAACCTGCAAACAACATTCGTCAAGAGAGAAGCACTGCTGGCATTTGGCAAGGCCTTCACCTCCCTTCGTATTTATACCTTACAAATATAAATATACATAATTCCATTCTATTTACATTCAGCTCCCTAGGTGTAATGAACAATGCAGGACAATCTGTGTTTTCCTATCATTTGTCACGATGCTTTCATCATGGAGCGTGTTGTATAACAGATGGATCTTGGAGTACAAGTACATTGTTCCCTGAAAGTGGTGTCGCAGTTAGATAGGGTGGTCTTCATCAGTCAGGAAATTGTGTATAGAAGTTGAGTCAATATGTTACAGTAGTACATGACATGCACTTGGAGTATTGTGATGAGTTTACCCTGCTTATAGGAAAGATTCCATTAAGCTGGAAAGAGTGCAGATAAGATTTACAAGGATTTACAAGGATTTACAAGGATGTTGCCAGTACTGAGCTGGAGGGATAGGTGGGGCAGGCGAGGACTATTTCTTAGAGTGTAAGAGTCTGAAGGGTGATCTCATAGAGGTGTATAAAACCATGAGGGGAAAAGATAGAGTGTAGACAGGATATGGGGAATTAAGAACTAGAGGGCATATTTTTAAAGAGAGAGGGAAAGGATTTAACAGAAACCTTTTCACACAGAAGGCGGTGAGTATATGGACGGAGCTGCCAGAGGAAGTAGTTGAGGTAGATACAATAACAACATTTAAAATACATTTAGACAGGTACATATATAGGAAAGGTTTAGAGGGAAAGGGACCAAACGCAGGCAAATAATGGTTCAACGATGCTTTGTCACATGTGCAACTGCACAGTGAAATTCATTGTGTATGTATTACACATGCTGGTGCCGCCATTTTTGTCACCATTATTCAAAGTCCAAAGTCCGTTCGGCCCATGCACTCTATCTACCTTAGATGGAGGATTTTCGACAGCATGTTCGAGTTGGACCAAAGGATTTGTTTTTGTGCTGTATGCCTCTTTGACTCCATGATATCTGACCATTTCTTCCAATCTTGTTTTAAATGGAAAATGATACTCCATATATCAGCAAGGGACTCTGTAAAGAGTAACTGTGATATCCAAAAATTCATGCCAAATGTTACATGCTCTACATCTGTGCAATGGAGGAAGGTGTAACTGTAGGGAAGCCTTCAACCAACATGGAAGAAAAATACCAAGCAAAAGTTTCTAAATAACAATGTATAGCCAGGTATTTTACTATTGTTTCCATGTACATCTAAAAGCTCGTTGACTAATCCTCATGTCCACACTTACGTAGTGGTCTGAATCAGCGACACCATCATGTTCCTCACTTGAATTACCATGGATGTCTCTCTTCATTCTGTAACAAAGATGATTATTTCTTAATCCATTCATTACTGATACACAAAGGAGCATCTTTTGTCACTTCAAAAAAGGATGGCACAAATGTGTTTCCCTATTTCTGGTACATGCAGGCTTAATGCCTACTATTCAAATATTTACCTCAGTTGCTGGTGAGTATTGAAATTCCTGAGTACTGAAAGGTCTGCTTATTACAATTCCAAAGCTCTTTGCTGATATAGGAGCTTATTAACTGCAGAACATCAGCAGAATTAGCCTTAAATTAATGTCACCATTTGTTTCCTGGGATGATGCTACAGATAATGTCATCGTACAGATTACTGGAGGGGTTGTCCTCTTTCTTACACACTAGAATTTAAGTGGATAGAGAGGAGGAGAAGGAAACATGGAATTATAGAGTTAAAGATGTACATCATAGAAATGAGCCATTCAGCCCATCATGTCCATGCCAACCTTGTTGCACATTTTCCTGCATCAGTACCATATCCTTCTATGCTTCACCTTTTCGAGTGCCTACCTAAATTCCTCTAGAATATAGTTATTCCATCTGATTCAACCATCTCTTTCAGCAAGTTCCAGATATTAACCAATTTTGGTCAAAAACCTTTTCCCCAAATGTCCCTTTAAAATCCTTCCTTTAACTTATGCCCTGATGCTCTGGGAAAAACAATCACAGCCTTTTCAATCTCTCCCCATAAGTAAAGTCCTCCGATCCGAGCAACATCCTGGTGAATCTGTAAAAACAAGGGACTGTAGATGCTTGTTTACAAAAAATGGACACAAAGTGCTGGAGGAACTCAGTTGGTCTCTGGATAACAGTTACCTGGATTATATACCTACCGACTCCCACAGCTATCTGGATAACACTTCCTCCACCCTGCCTCTTGCAAAAATGCTATTCCCTACTCTCAATTCCTCCGTCCCACCGCATCTACTCCCAAGCTAATACTTTCTATCCTAGAACATCCGAGATGTCCACTTTCTTTAGTGAATGTTGTTTCCTCCTTTCTGTCATAGATGGATCCCACACATACATCTCTGTGTTCTCTTAAATAAAGGAATAACATTAGCTAGCTATCTTCCAGTCTCTTACACTTGTGGTTATCAAAGATAACCACTGAATAAGACGGCACGGTGGCGCAGAATGCGGCACGGTGGCGCAGTGGTAGAGTTGCTGCTTTACAGCGAATGCAGCGCCGGAGACTCAGGTTCGATCCTGACTACGGGCGCCGTCTGTACGGAGTTTGTACGTTCTCCCCGTGACCTGCGTGGGTTTTCTCCGAGATCTTCGGTTTCCTCCCACACTCCAAAGACGTACAGGTATGTAGGTTAATTGACTGGGTAAATGTAAAAATTGTCCCTAGTGGGTGTAGGATAGTGTTAATGTGCGGGGATCGCTGGGCGGCGCGGACTCGGTGGGCCGAAGGGCCTGTTTCCGTGCTGTATCTCTAAATCTAAATCTAAATCTAAAGATGCAAAAAGAAATCCTTCAGTGCTTCCAATTGCAACTTAGAGATTATCCTGTCCTGGGGATTTATAGATCTAACACCTCATTCTCCTTAAAGCTAATTTGATAAAACTGAAAAACAAATTATTGGAGTTTATTGTATTATGAAACTGTGTAACTAAATTTGTCCGTGTCTACCTTTCTCTATGTTCCTGCTGTATTCCTGCTGTGTTCCTGCTGTATTCCTGCTGTGTTCCTGCTGTATTCCTGCTGTGTTCCTGCTGTATTCCTGCTGTGTTCCTGCTGTATTCCTGCTGTGTTCCTGCTGTATTCCTGCTGTGTTCCTGCTGTATTCCTGCTGTGTTCCTGCTGTATTCCTGCTGTGTTCCTGCTGTATTCCTGCTGTGTTCCTGCTGTATTCCTGCTGTGTTCCTGCTGTATTCCTGCTGTGTTCCTGCTGTATTCCTGCTGTGTTCCTGCTGTATTCCTGCTGTGTTCCTGCTGTGTTCCTGCTGTATTCCTGCTGTGTTCCTGCTGTATTCCTGCTGTGTTCCTGCTGTATTCCTGCTGTGTTCCTGCTGTATTCCTGCTGTGTTCCTGCTGTGTTCCTGCTGTATTCCTGCTGTGTTCCTGCTGTATTCCTGCTGTGTTCCTGCTGTATTCCTGCTGTGTTCCTGCTGTATTCGTAGTTGAGGACATTTGGTAAGTTTTGAATTAGTCAACACAAATCAGAATATCACTATTTGTTCATGACTTTTACTTTATAACTTTTATAAAGATGTGTGAATACAAAGCCTACTATCATTTGCTATGACACTTAGCCAAGATATTCAGGTGAAAAACAGATCTTTGTGCACCAATAACCTTGCTTTTTGGGGCCAAGTATGAAACACAGCAATTGACTTAAAATACTTTTCCATTAGTAGCTATCACATTGGGAAGAAACATTGTAACCGATTGCTCCAAACACTCCCTATCCATCTATCCCACCACTATCACCTGTTAAATATGTTCTGAAAATTCCATTTTGCTTTCAATGTGATATATGAGCTAAAGACTGAATATTTCATGGATATGCATTAGCAAACATGTCCCAGATACTTAGTAAAATATACCCAGTGAAATCAACGTTTAAAGAAAGAGATTAAAAAGACTCATCCTTTATCAGATTGTATAAATAAAGATGTCTACACATGAGCCTTTCTAGGAAATATTCAACAAAACAAAAATATCTAACAGATGGCTCAGAGCTAATTAACCATATGTTTGTATAACCCTTTTAAATTTGTGTTTGAATTGTTGAGAATGGCGGCAAAAAGAGAGCATACTTTTTGTTTTCAACTGCTTTTAAATAACCTGAAATAACCTCATAATGGGTTTTCTACACAAAGAGTCAGTCCTTTGCCTATTAAATAATTATTAACCCATTGAAGGCATTATGGTTCAAATGATTTATACAGACCCAATTTGTTGATGGGTGACATACACAGTCGTCGTCGTCGTGGCGATCCCTCGAGGTTGAGGATGATGGTCTACGTTCCATTGTTTTTATGAACACTCAGGTGGCTTATGAGTCCAATCCTGGCTTTGAAAGCTCTTTGGCATTCAGGGCAGGTAATTCCAGATGTCAGATCGGGCTTTGGTTGTTGCTGCCTCTCTTTCCGTTTACTTCTCTTTTCCTCTAATTCTACGCATCTGTTGGCTTCGAAGGTCGCTGTTCCTTTTTGTATGATGGTTCACCAGAGTTTCCTGTGCTTGGCATTGGGTTCCCATTTTTCGATATCGATTTCACATTTCTGCATGCTGGCTTTTAAGGCGTCTTTGAATCTCTTCTTTTGTCAGCCTCTTTTACATTTGCCTTCTTTAAACTGGGAGTAGAAGGCTTGCTTTGGTAGCCACTCGTCTTCCATCTGAACAACATGACGCTCCATCTTAATTGGTTCTTGATGATGAAGACTACGATGCTTGATGTTTTTGCTTCATTCAGCACGCTGACGTTGGTTACTCCAGAACAAAATGCTGGAGTAACTCAGTGAGTCAGGCAGCATCTCGGGAGAGAAGGAATGGGCGACGTTTCGGGTCGAGACCCTTCTTCAGTCTGAAGAAGGGTCTCGACCATCAGTCTGAAGAAGGGTCTCGACCCAAAACGTCGCCCATTCCTTGTCTCCCGAGATGCTGCCTGACCCGCTGAGTTACTCCAGCATTTTGTGAATAAATACCTTCGATTTGTACCAGCATCTGCAGTTATTTTCTTACAGTACTTTCTAAATTGCTTGGGCAGCTTGCAGCCCAGCGGTATGAACATTGACTTCTCCAACTTTAGATAGTTCCTCTGTCCCTCTCTTCCCCTTCCCCTTCCCCTTCCCAGTTCTCCCTCTAACTTCCTGTCTCCACCTATATCCTTCCTTTGTCCCGCCCCCCTGACATCAGTCTGAAGAAGGGTCTCGACCCGAAATGTCACCCATACCTTCTCTCCTGAGATGCTGCCTGACCTGCTGAGTTACTCCAGCATTTTGTGAATACCTTTGCTTTGTACCAGCATCTGCAGTTATTTTCTTACACTTTCTAAATTTCAGGGTCATTTGAGTTCAACAACTAACAGATGGCAAAGCTGGGCAGTGGCTTTGGTGGTCATCAATGCTTTTAGAACAGGTGTTTTCTGGTTGGGGTTGTTTGCGGACGATCTGCATGATCTCCATGTAGTGCTTCATATTTAGGATCTGGAGTGTACTATTGTGATACTTTGAGGTCATTTGTAAAATTATTTGCATTTTCTCTCAGTATATTCTGTAGTCTGTTTCCTTTCTCTTTTTGCACGAGCTGTTGTAGTCATGTGCAGTATGCACATAATCATGCATGGTATGATTTGTCTGGATATAAGGTGGCACAGTGGTGCAGTGGTAGAATTGTTGCCTTACAGCGCCAGAGACCCAGGTTTGATCCTGACTAGTTTTGCCCTTGATGCCCATTGACTTCAGTTTTACTACAGCTCTTTGATGCCGCACTCAGTAAAATGCTGCCTTGATGTCCAGGGCAATTACTCTCACTTGACCTCTGCAATATTGCTTTTTGGTCCATGTTTCCATGTTTGGACCAAGGTTTTAATGAGGTCAGGAGCAGTGAACTATTCAGCCCATTGAATCCCCTTCTTTCAGATCATTGCCATTAGTCCCATTCCCCCATTTATGTTCACTCTCTCTCATCAACTGTCCTCCTGGCTTTACTCCCTACACATACACTTGCACCAAAGAGTAATCCTGATGAGCTCCCAACTGGGTTCCAAGAGCAGGATGTTATTAAGTAAGCACTGCCTGATTGCACTGTTTTTGCTGATGAGTGAGAGTAGACTGATTTAACTGTAATTAATTGGACTAGATTTGTCCTGATTTTTGTGAACAAGATACACCTTGGTAAATTTACACATTATCAGATACAAGTGGTGCAACTAAACTGGAAAGGCTTGGTTAGAGGAGCAACTGATTCTAGAACAAGGATGTCCATTACTACAGCTGTAAATGTGGTCTGGTTTACTAGCCTTTCCTGATTCCAGGGCTCTCAGCTATTCCTCAACATCATTGGAAATGAATTCAACTGGTGTCAATGGTGCTGTGGATTTCAGGTAGAATCTGACATACATTTGATGTAGTCAGTCTCTTAGGCCAATGTTGGGCACTGTAAATATTGATGTGGAGATAGGGTTTTCTAAAATATATAAATATATACCAGTAATTCACTGCTCGGTCATAGCGTGATGACGTACAATGGTTGATCATAGGTCAGGCTTCAAATCACTTATCATGAAAGTTACAATGATGCTGCACAAAGCTGAAACCTCCCATACCCTCTGTCATTAATTCTGACGTGCGATACCTTTTTTAATTCATCCCCATTTACAACAGCCACATACTTCATCCCATTTACAGATTATGTATGGTGACTTCCACTTATTTGACACCATGCTGCAAGTTTTGCATTTCATTTATACTTAATCAGATCATGATTAGAAAATGTTGCACGATTTCTCAAAGATGACAGCTGTTTGGATCCAGCTGAACTACTCATGTTTGGGTTGAGTCGGTGGCCTCAGGTTTATGCCACTCATTTGCACTCCGGCTCTGAACCAAGAATGGTATGGATTTCAGTAACCCTGCTCGACTGCCATTGTCATGTGGCTTGAGAATACCCCTCGCATGCAACAGTCAGTTAACATCTATCCCTGCAGACTGAGTTGAATTTTTTTAAACTGATGGTCATTTTTGATTAGACCCCATGCTCCACATTTAAAACAATCCTTTTGTTCTCCGCATAAAAGATGACTTCAGGGATTATGAATTTAGCTTTGATGAGACAAAAAGCAACTCTTTTTTAATCTTAAACAAGCAGCATTTAGCACAATGTCTGCAGTCAGGGCAACAAAGGAGCCCTTATCCGCTGAGTCGCTGGCAAGCTTAAAACGGCAGCCTGAGTAATAGGGGAAGGAAGATGTTCTTGGCTAAGTGAAATAAAGAACTTTAATAAGTGAACAGTGAGCAGGAAGCTTAAACTAAAACCTGCCCTTGACCTCGACGAGCAGGTATTCAGTTCTGAAAGATGCAGTGGCAATGGAATTCATTACCGATTCTATAGAATGTTGACTTAGTTAAAACATCTTTATTCCCCTTGTTCACTCGTAAAATATATTTTTACACTTTCCTTACATAGTCAGGTGGAGGAGATTAATTTGTGACTCAGAGATAGTACCCCTATTGCATACGTTCCATATCCTATGTTTAAAAACTTACGGTGTGAGCAGGTGATCAATGGTCGATGTAGACTCGATGAGCCGAAGGGCCTGTTTCCATGCTATACTGTAACTTTCATTCAACTCAACTCTCATAGCAGTTACCAACAAATTGTATCCATATCCCTTTGCAATCTCATTTTATTATAAAAGAAAAGTTAGTGAAAGAGTACAATCATAGAGGCAAATTGAAATTTTTAACAATCATATACAGCAAACTTCATATGTATTTGTTGGATTGTTTTTTTAGGGAATATTTATGCTTGAAATATAAACCTACATTCAGAGATTTACACCTTCTGTTCTTATTGCTGGCCTTTGTGCCAACCATTACCTATCCAACTCTCCCCTCGCCAGTGTCTACTTATCACCTGCCACACTTCGACCTGCTTCTCCCCATTTCTAGATTTCTTCTCCCCCCCCCACAATCAGAACGAAGAAAAGGTTTGAATCTGAAATGTCACCTATCCATGTTCTCCAGAGACGCTGCTTAATTTACGGAGTCATTCCAACCCTTCATGTTTTTTTGTGCATTAACCAGCGTCTGCAGTTCTGCTTTTCCACATTCAGATATGCTGATGGACTGTTATAAGTTTCTAGCATTTTGTCAGGCTTTGCTTGAGTCTATTCAATCATGGTTGATCTATCTTTTCCTCTCAACCCTATTCTCCTGCCTTCTCCACATAACCTTTGACAACCTTTGCTCATCAAGAATCTGTCAATCCCCGCTTTAAAAATACCCAATGTCTCAGCCATCTGTGGAGATGTTGAACAGTGAGACCTTGGGGTGAAAGTAATTGGTTCCCTGAAAGTGGCAACACAGGTAGACAGACAGAGTGGTGTGAGAGGTTATGGGGAGAAGGCAGGAGAATGGGGTTAGGAGGGAGAGATAGATCAGCCATGATTGAATGGCGGAGTAGACTTGATGGGCCAAATGGCCCAATTGCTACTCCTATTCCTAATGACCTTATGACAGCGTAGTGAAGAAGGCATATAATATGCTTGTTTTTATTGTTCGAGTCATTGAGTATAGAATTAGGACATCATGTTACAGTTCTGGACACCAAGCATTTGTTTAAGATAATGAGGGTCCAGAGAATATTCACAGGACTTTTGCTGGACTGGAGCACTCGAGCTATAAGAAGAGATTGGACAGGCTGAGACGGTTTTCCCTGGAGTGAATGAGGCTGAGGGTGACCTTATAGCAGTTGAGTTCTCCCAGCTCTTTGTGCTTTGCTCATGTAAAAGCTTTTTTCTTTTTTTGTCTTAAAAATAAGTTAATACACTCTAGTTGTTATTACATTTAATAAAAAATTGCACTTGCTTCACTGCTCTCCCTGTAGTCCCGACAAGAATAACCTCTGACATCGCCCCCTAGAGCCCATGTGTATTATTGGCTGAGAAAAGCTGTTCAAAATTCAGGAAGTTGCTGACAGGAGAGCAGCTAAAAAAAATGACCCATTGAAAATAATCTGAGCCATTTAATGGCTCCACACATATATATGACATTAAACTGATACTTTAAAGAGGTTTATATGTTCATAAATCTCTCACCTTTAGGGGGCAAGTTGAGAAAGTGTCTCCCAGATGTCGGTAGTTTTATGACTTATTGCTTGTTCAAAATAGATGATGAAATAAAACAGTAAGACATACTGAATTACCTTTGGACATCAGAAGTTAACATTACTTCAAATTAAACTAACCTTTATTGAGATAGTAGGGCTGCAGTAGGCAAAATTCCCCCACCTTAAGAAGAGAACAGGGGAGAGTAAAGGGAGATTTAAGATCAGCAATGTTATCATGCAACTGTATTTGCACTGGAGACAATGAAGAATCACATCTTTGATCTCCCACAGTAGTGATGTACCTCACGGCTGCTGTCGGTAAGGTCCCAGATTTTACACACTGCTGTGTGCAGAGAATGATGACTCAGGCCATGTATGGATTTTATGATCGTAAACTGTTTAGTCCTGATGGTATTGAGTCTTTTGCTGGAGCTGCATTCATCTAGACAATTGTAGAATATTCCCACTGACCATTATGGGATGCGTGTGGAGGCTTTGGAAAAGGTGCCGAAGAAAATCACCAGAATATCACTTGTATTTGATGGTATTAGCTATAAGGAGAGTTTGGGCAAACGTGGATTGTTTTTTTTTTTGAGCATTAGAGGCTGAGGATAGACCTGGTAGAAGTAAGTAAAATTCTGAGAGGCATAGATGGGGTAGACAGTCAGAACCTTTTTCCGGGACGGAAATGTCAAAGACAAGAGGGGAATAGCTTTATGGTCAGAGAAGAAAAGTTTAAAGGAGATGTGTAGGGCCAGTCTCTTAGACAGAGAGTGGAGGGTGCCAGGAATGCTATGCCAGGGGTGGTGGAGGAAGTAGATATCAGAGTGGTGCTTGGAATGCTTTCAGATAGACACATGAATATGCAAGTTATGGAGGGATGTAGATCATGTGTAGGCAGGGGAGATTAGTTTATCTTGCCTTCATAGTACGCATAGACATTGTGGACAAAAGGGCCTGTTTTTGAGCTGTTCTGTTCTATGTTCGATTTGTGGATTGTAAATGGTGAATGGATTTGAAGTATCAGGAGATGAGTCAATTGTTGCAGGATATCTGACCTGTTCTTGTAACCATGCTTTTGACGTGCCAGATCCAGTTAAGCCTCCAGTACTCGTGAACCCAAGAATTAATGATGGTGTAAATATCAGTGACAGCAGGGGTGTAAGCTGTGGGGAGATGGTTTGACACAAATCTATTTGGAGATGGTCATTGCCTAATGTGAGCGGTACAAATCTTACTTGCCATTCAGGCAACATTTCATCACTGTGCTACATGTTAGCAGAAACTGTGACATACTCTAAGGATTTGTGAATGGAATTGCACAATCTTCAGTGAACATTATGACTTCAGCTCAGTTTAGTTTATTGCCACCTGTACCAAGATACAATGAAAAGCTTTTTGTTGCGTGCTAACCAGCCAGCAGAAAGACAATATTTGATTACAATCAACCATTTACAGTGGATGGATTCGTGATAAGGGAATAACGTTTAGTGCAAGGTAAAGCCAGCAACCTCAGATCAAGGATAGTCTGATGGTCACCAAAGAGGCATATAGTAATTCAACACTACTCTCTGGTAGTCTAGGATTATTCAGTTATATGATAACAGCTGGGAAGAAACTGTCCCTGAATCTGGTGGTGTGAAGGATGCTTATGAATCTTACGAAGGAAGCAATTGTGTGGTTGTTGGTTGGGACCAGACCAACAACAGGAGGAGTTCCTGCAGCAGTGGCCAGGAGCTGCGATGATTGACCTCCAATGACACATCACGCACATCCTTCTTCATGCTGGTGTTCGTGCCAGTGGAGTGCTTTTCCCCTGAACACCATTGACATCAGTTTCTCCAGGGCTCCAACTCAAATGTTTCACCAATGTTAAGGGCAGTCATTCTCATCTGATTTCTGAGGTTTCATTCTTTATTTCATGCTTTGACCAAGACCCTGACAATGTCCAGAATAATCGTGGTGAGCACTAAGCATTGGGAAGAGGGTTATTGGTAGGTAAATTCCATTGAAAGCTGTATCACAGATATGTTACAGCTTTGATGAATGAGATCGTTGATGAGATCTTTCCCTATTATTGAGAATAGATCGTAGTGGTAATTAGCCAGGAAGGATGTGTCTTCTTTTTTTCTGGATCCAAGGATAATTTTTCACATTATTTGGTGAATACGAGTGCTGAAGCTGCATTGGAAGAGCTTGGATAGAGACACGATTAGTTCTGGAGTTTTCAGCATTGTAACTGAAATGTTAGCAGGGCCTTCACTGCATTGAGTGCTTCCAGCTATTTCTTGGTATCATGTGGAGTAAATGGAATTTGATCGAGCCTGGCTTCTGCATGGTGGAGGTTTCAGGAAGGAGCTGAAATGATTCCACTTGGCACTTCTGGCTGAAGGTGGTTGCAAATCTTTCAGCACACTCTTTGGGGTGCGGACATGCAGGATTCCCTCTCTGCTGAGGTTTGCAAAGGCTCTTCGAACCTTATACTCCTGTTTATTGTTTGTCACCACTCAAAGCTGGGTGGTGGAACCACACAGGTTAGTTCTGATCCACAGGTAGTTGCTGTGACTACGACCCCTAATGAAACAGCTGGTGTAACTACAGCCTGAAGAAGCGGTGTGCTATTAACTCTGTTAAGAGGCAAGCTGCTTCATTAGGCTGTAGATACACCAGATGGACGCTTCATTATTAGCTATACAAAAATGCCTCGGTTTGCTTTCCTTCTGTTTTCATTGAATTGGGGTCCCTCTCCTTGAATCTTGGCATGAAGGTAATCGTAGAGTGAGGACCATAGCTTATAGTCTAAAAAAGGAACCCGACCCAAAACATCATCTGTCCATTTCCCCCCACAGATGCTGCCTGGCCCACTGAGTTCCTCCAGCAATTTTTTTTTTTTTTTACCATAGGTCACATATTATGGTGGAATACAATCCTGGTGCCCCAGTTTTGAGATGCTTAGTATTGCACTTTCCTGAAGTGCAATGGATTTTGTCCTTAGGGTGATGACAAGCCTTTATCTCCACTGGCTCAATGTAATAATTACCCTCACCAATAGTGCAATTGACAAGCACAACTGCAACAGATGGATGGGTTAAGATGTGTTCATACTGGTTCATTCTTCCTGTACCTGATCACTCATTATCTGCCACAGACCCAGTCCGACAGCGTTGTCTTTCGGGGCTCAGGCAATGTAGCACGTGTTAATGCTACGTTATGCACCCCACCTGGAGTACATTCTGTATCTTTGCTAATTTTGGTGTTTTTTCCTGGGGGTGTTCGCCTCAGAAGAGCAGATTCAACAGCTGTGAAGGGGGGTGGGGGTTGATAATGAGCAGGAGATTTCCATTCTCATGTCTCATCTGATGATATGAGGGTCTAGTTAAGGCCTTCGAGGAGAACCCTCCCCCTCATAATTATATACCACTGTTCCACCACCTCTGTTCAGTCTGACTTGCCACTGAGGGAGGTCATGAAAAGGATTATGATACAATATGCCTGGATGGAATTGACGCCCATATTATTAATCGAAGACCTCTGGATTATCAATTTAGCACAAACCACTGTGATACTCTGCCTAACAAACTGCATCCACGAACTACTGCACAGCTTCCTACTCTACATCTATCACATGCATTCTATGCACCTTATTCCTCTTCTCTGGTGCTACGTGCTGGTGCCCATCGCATTCCTGATTTCACATAAATCCTGCCAACCACACAATTGAATCTCCCTGTGAACATTGTTCCCAATATTGCCAAGATGCAATTCATTTTGAATGGGGCCCTCTTGCCCCAGAACTAGTCTCAATGGCCTTTTATCCTGCACCAGGAGACTAGCTGCATGTCTCTACCTATGATTGATTAGTACGGGTGTCAGGGGTTATGGAGAGAAGGCAGGAGAATGGGGTTAGGAGGGAGAGATAGATCAACCATGATTGAATGGTGTAGCAGGCTTGATGGGCCAAATGGCCTAATTCTGCTCCTATCAGTTCTGAACTTATGAAGAATGTAGATATAGTTCTTATGGTAAATGAGATAAAGTAAATGGAGAAAAAACAGCAACAATATGTTTTGGATGATGAGCCGTGACCATATTGAATGGCAAGGTACATTTGCCAGGTGTTGATCAAACACCATTCCTGTTTTCTGTATCCAATATGCTTGATATCCTGGCTGTGTGGATTTTAATACTGTTTCTTTGAACAGTCAGTCAGACATTTAAACTGCAATTATTTCAGTCTGACGGAATATATAAAACCACATGTATTACTGCTGTTTATAGGTCCTTCTGTCAGTTTAAAAAAAACATGCAAACACACCGACCTTTGATGAATTCCATACTTTGTTTTCACCAGCAGCCACCATGGTAATGTACACCTTTCTTCCTTTTTGCTTTACTAAAGTCAGATACTGAAAATTAAACAGATCTCTATCTGAACAAAGGCAAAATCAAATCTAAAATGAAGATTCTATTCAAAACCCTTTCTTGTTAAAATAATTCAGCTAATTGATCTTGATAATGTAGAAAGTTAATTGATTTTGGAGGGCTAAAAACTGATCCAAAATAAACCATTTCATCTTGTTTTTATTTCACCCGAAAAACAAAACAGTTTTTTTTATTTTTAAAGTCCATTTAAGCTTGCTTTCAGCTTTGTAATAATAATCTTTGTTATACCCACCCTAACAATGCCCTGTAGCTTTTTCTGGGCTATTAATTTTAATATTTAAATAATTTAAAGTAGTAAAATAAATAGTTTGTAACCCATCTGAAAATAATTAATTTCTATGCCTAATGCTTTCTGGCCTAGATACCATCTATTAAGTCAGTGTTCAAATAGATTATGTGATGGAGCTTAGAGTGGAGATCACTGAGATTCATTATTTACACTTTATACTCCTTCCTCGCAACGATTTGCCACTTTGCTGAGCACCAGATTGGCTCCATTGTCCACATCGCACCGACATCTTAATATAACAGGTACCCTGCTGGCTGCTGTTGGTCATCATTGGGAAATTAATTCTTACAGCGTTGTATACTTGTTTTTTTTTTGCTTTGTCTATCACCGCATCAAAATGTTACCCACCAATAATAAGATAAATGAAACTCATTAGCAAAGTCATGGTTAAAGCAAACTAATTAGCTTAATTGGACTGTGGACAGTTGCTTTAGTGAAAGGATAAGACTGTTATGCTTTAGCATCTGTAAAATAAGACAAGAACTTTGGGGCTGATCACTGCGTGTGAACCTCGGGAATAAAAGGGTATCCGTCCACCATCTGCTAGGGTCCAGCTGCTCTTTCTATTTTAAGCAAAGCTGTGAAGGAATTGAATACTAACAAACAATTAGACTTATTTTGAATGCATATTTAACATTTGGAAAGTTAACTTGCAAACAATACACACAAAACTGTTTGTGAGAAATGAAAAGCATCTCGATAACTCACATGCATGCAAATACTCACACACAAAATAAACCCCTCTCAGTTTTTTTTGTGGGTACAGGTATCCAGAGGCAGTACTGAGTCCAAATGTGTGATAATTCTGTAGCCACAGCTTGAGTAGTTGATTGTTCCTTCCACCTTAATTTTAACTTCTGCACAATCTAGTTCTATTTCACTGTAAATGCAAGAGTATTTGGTGAAACAGCGTAGAGACCAGCTGCATGCTCTACCTGTGTGTTCTGAGCTGAGTATATGCTATGTCATCTGAACCATGTTCTGCCTGTGTCACAGTAACCCGTGAGCAATTCCGAAGAGATATTACTTTCAGGCAATTAAGGACTCTCTTTTGCTATGTTGCCTGGACCTCACAAAACATCTGACAATAAACAACAAGATGTAGGCGGTTTGTCTTTAAATGCAATGAGCCACCCACTCACGAGAATTTGTCCTTGTACACACAAAGAGCGATTGCCAGCTCTCCTACCACACATCTCCCTGGCTCACCACACCTCACCACCACCACCTCAGAAAGTCACGTACTTGCGAATTTTGGGGTCAGTGGTAATGACGATGCCTTTCCGCTGCTCCCATGAAGCTGCCTAATACGGATTGGCCTACAATGTAGCCCAGCATGCCACGGCTGATATTTTCTTGATTAGGTGTCTTATCTTCCACAAGCTGCATCAGATGAAGGCTGCTGACAGCGTAATGGCTGGGAAAGCATCGGACGGCTCCATAAAATGGCAGCTGTGTTATGACATGTCTGCCAGGACTTGGTGGATGGTGAGTTGGCAGTGATTAGGTTTTTTTTTGTAAAAATGATTCTCCTCACCCCCCTCTCCCTACAACTCCTCTCGGAACAATCGAAGTCTAATCAGTCGACCAGCAGAAGTGCACAATTTCTGGACAACTTGGAGCTACTATTCTGTCACACATTCCCTAAACCGCTTGCACAGCCAGTGCACGGTAGTGCTTTGTTTTCTCTTGTGCAGAGGCACAGACTCTTCTCTGTGTTTTATTTTCTGAAATGGCAGACAAGGCTAAATCTTTTTTGAAAACTACTGTAAATATATCAATGTGCTCCAAATTGGCTTGTGCAAATGAGTGGGACTGATCAAATGTCATTTTTGATTAATTGTTCCCGACTACTTCAATGTATTTTTGGGTCATTGTTCTTGCTTTTGCTTTCATTGTTCACTATCTTCTTCTCACTCTACTCCAACACTCTTTCTTTCTCTTTCGCCAAACCCCCCCTCCCATCTCTCTCTCTCCAAACTACCACAGTTTACTGAACTTAATCGAGATGGTGCTGTTCAGCCAGCCAGTCATTCTCTATTCCATCATGCAGCCACACAATGCAACTAATCTAACGTATTTTCCTTTATAAAAAGGATGGTATTCCAGCCATCGCTAATTAATATGCTGTTTGGCCTCATTATTTATCTGTTAATGAGGGCATGCATATTCAGTCTGGCTGCAGGGTAGCTTTAATTGTTTTGAGCTCTAATAAGCCGCAGATCAAAGCCCTGTTTTTCAGAAAATGGCAAGTTCAATTTGAACAGTAGTCAGAAGCAGTAAAACTTTCCTTCTTCACAAGCAGTATGCTATATTTTCTGCATGTTCCCATTTGTAACGGAGACAATAGTCCCCTGTATTCTCTCTCTAATCGTGACTGAAAACCTTCTGCTGGCTGACACTCTATTATGAATATTAATTTCACTCTGGCTTGCTTTGTCCAAAGGAGTAACTTTCCAATTCCTTCCCATTGAAGTTGCTTTTTCGTTTGAATAATTATTATGCTTACTGCATTGCCTGTGTTTTCACAATTACTAATGCGTTGAGACAATGAGAACTTTATTCCTGCCCAGCGGGTAAGGAGAGTAGTGGTGGGCTGTGCAGCCAAAGTGGAAAGAATCGCTCTCCGTTTTATCTACCTATCTTGTTCTTGCAAAGATTAGACTCGTTTTATTGAATGATGGACACTGGTGACTTAGTGTCTCGGGATTTTAATGCACGGAGTTTTTGACTCGATTCCTCAACTGTACCAGTGCTGTTCTATAGAAGATGTGGAGTGGGGGGACTCGAGATGCCTGTTACTATTTGAATTTCTAGGACAAGTAGTTATTGTTCAAGACAATGTCGTGGAAGTGCTCAAGTAAAAACATTTTTTTTCCAGGATGTAAAATTGTTCCCAATCTTGCGACCCATGTCCTGCAAGGTTTGTTAAGTAACTGAGCAAATGCTCAGTTTATTGTTTTCTTTTGACATCGTTTGTCTTTGGATGCAGTGGGTTTTTCTGAGTTATTTGAAATGTGAACAAATTCTTTTAAAGTATGTGTTTATACAAAAATGCCATCTGTGGCAAAATAATTTGCTTACTTGATCAGGTGTGATTTATTGTTTCAGAATATATTTTAAACTAGTTTTGATTCCTGGCAACTTAATGCAAAAAATGAATGCAATCATTTTCAGAGTATTTATTTATCAAAAATCCCTTGAATGTTTGAGCTACAAATGTTAAGTTAACAGTGAACAACCTGTTTAATTCAGACTTCCTACTTTTATAAAAACTGGAAAGTTGATGAATTTTTAGTTTTGTTTGCCCAAATTTATTATTTTTTCTGGCATTGAATTCCTAAGAATAATATAATGTTGTAATTAGAATTTGAGAACTGTCCACCAGAAACTGTTCTACATGCTCGATCTACTGAAAATTACGCGTTTCATTCATATGTCTAGTTGCTGTTACAAGTTTTTGAAAAATTATTGCTATTAACATAATAAATCATAAAACAAACCTCATATAACGCTTGCTCATGTGTCTTAGTAATGAATATATATCAAGTTCTGAAGGTGTGTATGGAGGTATTCCATAGAATTGAATTCTGTTTTACTTTTTGTTAGTTCATGAAGTTCATGAAGCAGATTTGTTGAAATTAGTTCTGTCTGTATTATATTAAATAGTGCCAGAAAGAGGACTCCTTTTATTATCAAGTACAAAAATGCCCTCGGAACCAATTCCCCTGGCAAACTAACTATGCCAATATTTTTTCTAAAATTTTAAAATAAACAGTAATTAATTATTATGCACCATAGTTAAATACTCAAAATATCTGAACTTTCTGAGATAGTTCCTCATGTCCTACCTGGCAGGTTCTTGGTAACTTTCTTTATCTTTTTTTTTGCAATATATTATTAGCTGGCAGTGTAAGAATCCAGAGTTGGATAATGTCAATAGGAATTTATGTAAACACATGGAGAAAACCTATTATTTGAAATTGCAAACTAAAAATAAATCAACAAAGAGCCGCAAAGACTTTGCAGATAGAGTTAATTAATGTAACTAAATGTCTTGTATGGAGTACAAATTCAATGTCTTTCATTGGGATGAGGAGACAATGAAGGTGCTTATTGAACAAAGTTTAACATTTTCTTTCTTGGTACAATCCATTATCGTTTTAATATTTATAGATAATGCATAGCTCTGAATTGTCTATGTTGAGAGATTTATGTTTTTCATACGTGTAGAAAAAAGTTCTATAAAATAAGTAACATTCAGAGTGTGGTTTGCTCACTTGGATTCAAAATAAAATCTCAATATTTATTTGCCTATGTGAATGAGAAGCATGATGTATACACATTAAGTGTTTGGGAGATTATGAAGAACAATAAAATAATTTATTTACATTTATAGTCTTCAACATCAAAGCATATTCAACAATTTACAGTTAATTAATTTTGAACCATGGCAATGATTGTACAGGGTTCTCTTCGTATAAAGGGATCTTTCAATGTTAAAAATATTCAACGTGTTAAACGCAATTTTTATTCGCATCTTTGCACTTAAGCCTGCTGTTTTTGTTTTCACTCGGAATTGAACCATTAAGCGAAACAATTATTTCACAAATTGCTATCAATCAGTTCTTTATTTATAAATTAGTTATGATTGGTTAAATGGCTCTTAACTGTAGTCATGTCAAAAGTTGATTTTATTCCATTACCATATAACTAGGCCGATAGAACATGTCTTTTTTCCTATTTAAACTTAAGTTAGTTTTAATGACATTATTTACTCTACAAACATCCAAACATTTTTTTTAGAGAGTTTATAAAGTTTGGGCAGATTTTATTTCAATTTCACAAAGATAAAACATGTTTACCAATTCATCAAAAAAATGTTCTCATCTAGCAAATAATAGGCAATTCTTCAACTATTTGCAAAGTAGGTCATACTACTGGTTTACTGTTTTTGGAAATGTACTGTTGGAAAAATATGTACAATCATGTCTTCCAAGATCACTGAGAGATATATCCCAAAATCACTAAGAGAGAACTCTATAAGAACTGTGCAAAAGCTGATCCAAAGTCTAGCAAAATCCAATTGTACAATATCCCAATATTAACTTAATCATTAATTATTTAATTATGTTACTTCTCTCTTTCCGTCTATTACCGAAATCTTAAAAAGTCACTTTTCTTGAAAGAATACTTTCTTTCTTCAAGCACCTTCTCTAAACAGTTTAAATTAACCTCTTGTCGATCATGCCTCGTCATTTAATGCGACATCTTACTCCAAATCAACTTAAATTGCAGAGATCCACTCAAAAGAATGAAAAACTAAATAAAGTCTTTCTTAATTAACAAATGTTACACTGGCTGATTCTCAAGTGGATTATTTTCTCCAGAATAAAGACCAGCATTTTATAAATTTAATCGCACTCTTGTTACCCTAGAACTGACTTCAGAGTATGGTGTCATATGGCATCCTCCCACGGCATTAATGCTTAAATTCATGAGTAGATCTTGTGATAACCCTCATCTCTTGGTAATTGAATTTGATTATTATGCCTTTAATTGATTGCTTTGGTTTGAGAACTTCAACACAAGTAATTTTATTGAATTTTAGGTTTTCTTAAATATGTTTTGAGAAATTCTCAAGTAACCCAGCCATCTGCACTTTAAAATTAAACCACAATTATATCACAAAGCAACGCATTCATCAGTGCAAGTCCCATTGCGTAAATGTTCTGTTATAGATATGGTTATAGCAGCAGAAACTCCAATTCTGCAGCCTGCACCCCATGCGAGTATGACTTCCCCCAGATATGTCAAGGTGTGCCTTTTGTTTATAAACCCAAACTTTTTTTAAAAAAAAGACACAAAGTGCTGGAGTAACTCAGGAGATAAGGGAGCATCTCTGGAGAACATGGATAGGCAACATTTCGGGTTAGGACCCTTCTTCACTTGCCTATCCATGTTTCCCAGAGATGCTACCTGACCCACTGAAGTTTCTCCAGCAATTTTGTGTCTTTTTTTGTTAACAATCATCTGCTGTTCCTTGTGTTTATATTTTAAAATACCTCACACTGTAACATTTGTCTGGGGTGCTGTGTAATGCCAACAGTGTCAATGCAAGCAAAAGCAGGTGTTAATTTTTTTTTTAAGCCTGTAAGTTCAGGGAGAGGCTCTTTGAAGAATTTTGTCCCTTCTCAAGAGTGTCTTGAATCCTTCTGTATTTAATTGAACCATCATCTAAGAAAAAGAATGCTTAAAGAAAGAAAATATTCTTTGCAGGCAACTGACTTTTTAAGATTATAATGATAATCACAAACCTTCAAATATTTACAACATTGAAAAGTGTTAATTTTTAGAAAATGAATAAATAGGGATTGGATAGAGAAGATGTTGGAAAGATATTTCCCTTTATGCAGAATGTAGGGCCAGAAAGCATAGCCGCTTGAATGGGGGAGGGGGGTGGAGGGACTCATTTGTGATTGAGATGAGGAATAACTGTTTTGAAAGAGATGTGAAACTGTAAAGGATGAGTCTTAGAATATATTCAAAGCTGAGGTACATTTTTAATCTGTGGGAAAATCAAGGGTTAATGGAAGAGGGTGGAAAGGAGACTTGGGGTTAGTTAGACCAGCATTGATTGAATGCTTGAACACGTTTGAAGAATGTATTCCTGATTTTCCAATCTATCTTATTGTAGCCAATGCACTTTTTTTTCATCTGCACTTTCTCTATAGCTATAATACTGTATTCATCACTCTTTCTTTTCTCTCCTTTCACTACCAGTTGTACTTGTATATGACTGGATTGTACTCATGTAAGGTATAACATGTCTGGATAGCACACAAATCAAGGTTTTTCATAGTATCTCGTTACACGTGGTGATAAAAAGCCAAAACCAATATATGGTCTTCTCCTGTTTCTATTCCTTATGGTCTTCCGCTGACTTTTACATTGATTCACATGCAGTTAATGTCGAAAGGTTCAGTAATACTAGCATTAGTATTAAAAAAAATCTAAATATCAAGAGATTCATAGACCAGCTCCATAGATTCATAGACATGATGTGGCCTCTGAAAATCTTTCTTATTTCTTTCACGTGACTCCCCTGCAACTTTGGATGGAAATGAGCATTAAGCTGCCACTTTGCAATGTCAAAGTATGGTGGGTTATTGTAGTTGCTTTCGCTTTGTGAATCAGAAACAATTATCTGTGTTCATACTTGGGGTGTTGTGTTCATTTTTGGTCACCCTGCTAAAGGAAAGATGCCATTAAACTGGAAAGGATGCAGAGAAGATTTATCAGGATATTGCCAAGACACAGTTACTTTGGTGTAATTGTTGGTGAATATTCACTCAGAGGTTACACAAAGCGACACGGTAGCGCAGCGGTAGAGTTGCTGCTTTACAGCGAATGCAGCGCCGGAGATCAAGTTCGATCCTGACTACAGGTGCTGTACTGTAAGGAGTTTGTACGTTCTCCCCGTGACCTGCGTGGGTTTTCTCCGAGATCTTCGGTTTCCTCCCACACTCCAAAGACGTACAGGTATGTAGGTAAATTGGCTGGGTAAATGTAAAAATTGTCCCTAGTGTGTAGGATAGTGTTAATAGTGTTAGTGTGCGGGGATCGCTGGGCGGCGCGGACTTGGTGGGCCGAAAAGGCCTGTTTCCGCGCTGTATATATATGATATGAAAAAAAAAAAAAAGCCTGTTTTTAGACTAAAGCAAGCAAGCATCTTCCCCAGGTCTAAATAGAACCAATATCATTTCATGAAGTGTCTGTGTTGTGATTTTTATTTACTGTCGTATGTCTTGTACAGCATCTTTAGGAAGCATTAGTCTTTGAACGAAGCTTCTCCAATCTGAGTAACATCAATCTATCACTATTTCCTGTCTCTGAATTGAAGGTGGGAATATTAGTTATTTGGTCTCACCCAAAAACGTTGCTGACCAAACGCTTGTCATAAGCTGGAAAGACTGCGGAGAAGATTTCCAAGAATGTTATAAGATCATAAGTGATAGGAGTAGAATTAGGCCATTCGGCCCATCAAGTCTACTCCGCCAATCAATCATGGTTGATCTACCTCTCCTAACCCCATTCTCCTGCCTTCTCCCCATAACATCTGACACCTGTATTAATCAAAAATCTATCTATCTGAGCCTTAAAAATATCCACTGACTTGGCCTCTACAGCCTTCTGTGGCAAAGAATTCCACAGATTCACCACCCTCTGACTAAACAATTTCTCGTCATCTCCTTCCTAAAAAAATGTCATTTAATTCTAAGACTATGACCTCTAGTCCTAGACTTTCCCACTAGTGGAAACATCCTCATCACATCCACTCAAACCTTTCACTATTTTGTATGTTTCAATGAGGTCCCCCCTCATTCTTCTAAACTCCAGCGAGTACAGGCCCAGTGCCGACAAACACTCATTATAGGTTAACCTACTCATTCCTGGGATCATTTTTGTAAACCTCTTCTGGGCCCTCTCCAAAGCCAGCACATCCTTCCTCAGATATGGTGCCCAAAATTGCTCACAATACTCCAAATGCGGCCTGACCAGCGCCTTATAGAGCCTCAGCATTACATCCCTGTTTTTGTATACAAGCCCTCTTGAAATAAATGCAAGCATTGAGTTTGCTTTCTTTACTACTTTGGCTTGCAGATTAACTTTTTGGGAATCCTGCACTAGCACCCCCAAGTCTCTTTGCTCCTCTGATTTCTGGATTTTCTCCCCATTTAGAAAATAGTCTACACAAGGACTTTAGGGGCTGAGTTAACAGGATAGGATTGGCAGGCTTGGACTTTATTCCTTGGAGTGCAGGTTGCTGAGGGGTGATCTTATAGAGGTGTATAAAGTCATGAGGGTAATAGATAGGGAGAATGCATAAAATCAGGGTAGGGCAACCAAAAACAAAGAGGACATATGTTTAAGGTGAGAGGGCCATGATTTAATACAAACCTGAGGGGCAACTTTTCACACAGAGGGTGGTGGATACATGGAACAAGCTGTTCGAGGTGGTAGTTGAGGCAGGTACTATAACAGCATTTGAAAGACACTAGGACAGTTACATGGATAGGAAAGGTTTAGAAGGCTATGGGCCAGACATGGGCATATGCAGCCAGCATAGATGCAGCACCTTAGTCGCCATGGACAAGTTGGGCTGAAGGACCTGTTTCTGTGCTGTATGACTCAAATTCATAAAAGGATGATTATTATGAATGACAGATGATGTGTCTGGTACTGGGGAAGGGGAATCAGAGGCAGGATGAATTCCAGTAACAATGGAAGGTATTTAGTTTCTTACTTGAGACAGAAGGGTTGATTTTATCAAACATGTGAATTTTTAAAATAACAAGCAGTAAACCATGGCTCACGTCTGCAATGGAGCCAAGCTACAAACAATGATGAGTCTATCTATTTTATTAAAAGCAATATACATCCTTCATAAAAGTTGCAAATGCATAAAGCACAATGCATTTATATGTTGCCATTCACAGTACGGAACATTTGCACACAAGATTTACATCATATCAGCATGATTTCCACTTTACTTTCACATATATTCTATGAGTGGTAAGCCCAAGAGATTTTTAAACAAGGCCCAGCCCCTTCGAGTGCTCTGTTTAGCTTAGTTTAGCTTAGGTTATAATTGTCATATGTCACTGTTTAGTCAGAGGGTGGTGAATCTGTGGAATTCTTTGCCCAGAAAGCTGCGGAGGCCAAGTCAGTGGATATTTTTAAGGCAGAGCTAGATAGATTCTTGATTAGTGCAGATGTCAGAGGTTATGGGGAGAAGGCAGGAGAATGGGATTAGGAGGGAGAGATAGATCAACCATGATTAAATGGCGGAGTAGACTTGATGGGCCGAATGGCCTAATTCTACTCCTATCTCTTATGACCTTATCACCTTATGACTGAGGTACAGTGAAAAGCTTTTTGTTGTGTGCTATCAAGTCAGCGAAAAGACTATACATAATTACAATCAAGTCGTTCACTGTGTACAGACACACAATAAAGAGTATAACGTCTAATGCAGAGATAAAGTCCAGTAAAGTCTAATTAAAGATAGTTCGAAGGTCTCCAATGAGGTAGTTGGGAGGTCAGGCCTGCCCTCTAGTTGGTGAGAGGACAATTTGGTTGCCTGATAACACCTCAGGAGAAACTATCCCTGAATCTGAGGGGCAGGAGAGCCTGAACCTCTGGCCTTTGTTCATGAAGACTGTAGTGGTTGCACCAAGAATTAGTGCATCCCTTGGCACATAGTTCCTGCACCTTGCAATTGTGGGCGGCTCCCTGCATTGGAGGGCCAGCACATTTCAGGCAAACCAAAACACACCTTCAACTTGATAATCTTCCAGCAGCATCCTGTAAAATTTGGCCTTATTGTTCCACACAGAGAGCAGCTTGCAGAGCAGTCTTTGATAAAAACTGTTGCAGCCCTTTCCCAACCTTATTCCAAGGGGGAAGGCGATCAATAGTTTTATGCCCATTGCCACTACCTCAAAAGAAGTGTGTGTGGTATTAAGATTCCAGCTGTGCACAAAGACAGGTGCTTCCTACCACCATCACCATGTGGTGAGGTATTCTCTGTCTCCTTTGTCGTAAAGCAAGGGGGCCTGGTCACCTTGATGCAGAACATTCCACTCAGTTGGACTGTGCCTTACCACCCGCACCTCGTAGAAATGTCCAGAAACATACTTCCATCACAAGGCAACCGGGCAGCACCCTGCACAGAACGTCCTCGATGCTCTGTGGGAAATGGAGATGGTGAATTCTGTCAGATGGTTCCCTGAACAGACTGCCAGAGCCACTTGGCAGAATGCCTCATCACAAGCCTGTGTCGATGATCTGCCGAGTTGCAAACAGGTCAGACCTGCCCTGCAGATGCTGCACCACACTCTGGTCTTCAGCAAACAGTCGTGCCTTTTATAACACATCTAACATCCACAACTACTAATTTAAGGTTTATTTTTAATATATTTTTTTAGTTAATGAAAATTTTTAAATATCTTTGCCATTGGTCTTTTTAACAATGGGTCTCTGTGCTCTTTGTAGCAGACTCATGAAGTGCGATGGAATTAAGTGGTACTTTGCAAGTAACAAATGGGCTTTGTTATGCTGTAGAAGATGTTGACTGCCATAAGTCGGTCGGATATGGGCAGGGATAGCAAAGGTAATGCTGCCTGAAGAAGACCCATCTGCAAGAGTTTGCAGTGGTTGGTGAGGACTCGTCTGGAGTATTGTGTTCAGTCTGTTACAGCAAACATGCCATTAAGCTGGAAAGGGTGCAGAGAAGATTTATGTGGATATTGCAAGGACTCAAGGGCCAGACCTATAGGGAGAGATTGGGCAGGCCAGGACTTTATTCCTTAGAGCACAGGAGTCTGAGGGGTGATCTTAGAGAAGTGCCTGAAATCATGAAGGGAATAAATAGGACAATTGCACAGTAGCTTTGCTCCTGGTAGGGGAATCAAGAACTAGAGTGCATAGGTTTAATTTGAGAAGGGAAAGTTTTAGATGAGACCCGAGAGGCACCATTTTCACACACAGCATGATGGGTATATGGAATGTGCTGCCAGAGGAAGTAGATGAAGCAGATACAGTACCAACATTTAAAAGAAATTTGGACAGGTACACGGTTAGGAAAGGTTGCTACGTTCAGGGGGCTATGTGTTCACTTTAATTATCTTGTATCTGTGTGCTCTAATTTTGGATTTCTCACAGATAACTTCCTTATGCCAAGCTCATCTGATTCCTTTGTAAATGTGGTCATTATTGATGGCGACAATAAAATGGGAAGTGAGCAGAATAATTATCATGCAACATTCTATATATGTACTTTTGATTCCACTCCAATAATAAAAAGATGGAACTGCCTAGGTAGCTATTAATATACTGTATACTTACTGGGCAGTTGCATCATATAATAATTAATGATTCACAATTGATACAAATACAGCTATTTGTCTGTTAGAGTGTCAGGACAGACTGTCAACAGGGTGAAGATTTTGCAGACATCATCAACCTCTTACTAGTGAGGTCTGATGTTCCTATATGCCCAAGCTGCCCAAGAAGAGTAAGGTGTTGTGCCTCTGTGACTACTGAACGGTGGTACTAAATCCGTGGTGATGAATTACTTTGAGAGTTTAGTTATTGCGCATAATAATTTGTACCTCAACAAGAACCTGGGCCTACTACAATTTGCAGTGCTTGTTTGTCATTGGCATCAGATATTCGATCCCGACTACGGGTGCTGTCTGTATGGAGTTTGTACGTTCTCCCCGTGGCCTGCGTGGGTTTTCTCCGAGATCTTCGGTTTCCTCCCACACTCCAACGACGTTCTGGTTTGTAGGCTAATTGGCTTGGTAAATGTAAAAATTGTCCCTAGTGGGTATAGGATAGTGTTAATGTGCGGGGTTTGCTGCTCGACGCGGACCTGGTGGGCCGAAGGGCACTGTATCTCTAAACTAGATACAAGAACAACATTAAATATATAAATATGTTATTCTAAGTAAACTAGACCTGAGATAATGCAAAATTTCGGGTGTTGAGAGTTTAAAATGTGTTTAAAACATTTTCTTATCAGTTTCCAAGTGTCTAATATCCCAGTTACCCGAGATTTTGACAGAATTTTCTTCATCTTAAAGTGCGGCTATATGATTGGCTTGCTGTTGCTGGGCATATTCCTGCCTCCCTTTGTTGAATTTGAGTGTAATATTTGCAGCAAGGGAGGATTAGAAGATTATGGCAAACCACTCTCAAGCTCAATATCCCTCAACAGCCTGAAATATATCCAATCTCGGCAGGATGACTTAGTTACTTTAAGTATAACCAGTTTTACTGACACATATCAGTTTCCAGCTGACTATTTTCCTTATTAGCTGTGATTTTGACAGAATCCTCTTCCTCAGAGTCATACAGTTTGGAAACAGGCCCTTTGGCCCAACTTTCCCAAACTGACCAACATGTCCCATATACACTAGTCCCACTTACCTGCATTTGGCCCATATTTCTCTAAACCTGTCCTAATTGCTTCTTAAACATTGTGATAGTCCCTGCCTCATCTGCCTCCTCCAGCAACTCGCTCCATACACCCACCACCCTTTGTATGAAAAAGTTATCCATCAGATTTATATAAAATCTTTGCCCCTTCACTTTTAACTTATAGCTTCAGGTTATCGATTCCCCTATTTTGGACAAGTGAATCCTCTCATGATTTTGTACATCTCGATTAGATCACCCCTTAGTGCACTTCCTGCACACCAGGGAATTTAGTCCCAGACTGCGCGACCTTTCCCTATAGCTCAGACTCTTGAGTCCTAGTAACATCTTTGTAAATCTGCTCTGCACCCTTTTCAACTTGACAACATCGATCCTAAAACATGGTGCCCAGAACTGAACACGATACTCTACATGCGGCCTCACCAACGTCTTATACAACTGCAACATGACCTCCTAACTTCTAAGTGCTCTGACTGATGAAGGCCAATGTGCCAACAGCTTTTTTGAGCACCCCACCTATCTCTTAAAGTTAGGAATGTCATTGGTTAAGCCTCTGCCATGATACCTTTTAAATAACCGTGTTAATATTTTCTTTTCTATATTAGAAAAATAGAAAATGTCAAACCACTCAGGACGGCATAGTTTTAAGCTGAGAGGGGAAAGTTTAAATGAGAGTTATAAGGTATCTTATACACACAGAGCATGATCGGTGCCTGGAACACCATTGGGGGAGGTGGGGGAAGCAGACACAATAGTAATGTTTAGGAAGCATTAGAACAGGCACATGAACAGACATGGGATAGAGGGATAGACAATAATAAACAATAGGTCCAGGAGTAGGCCATTCGGCCCTTTGCGCCAGCACCGCCATTCACTGTGATCATGGCTGATCATCCACAGTCATTAGCCTGTTCCTGCCTTCACCCCATATTCCTTGACTCCACTATATTTAAGAGCTCTATCTAACTCTCTCTTGAAAGCATCCATAGAATTGGCCACTGCCTTCTGAGGCAGAGAATTCCACAGATTCGCAACTCCCTGGGTGAAAAAGTTCCTCCTCGTCTCCGTTCTAAATGGCCTACCCCTTAATCTTAAACTGTGGCACCTGGTTCTGGACTCCCCCAACATCAGGAACATGTTTCCTGCCTCTAGCATGTCCAATCCCTTAATAATCTTATGTGTTTCAATAAGATCACCTCTTATCCTAAATTCCAAGGTATACAAGCCCAGGCGCTCCATTTTTTCAACATATGGCAGTCCCACCATCCCGGAAATTAAACGTGAACCTAAGCTGCACTCCCTCAATAGCAGAATGTCCTTCCTCAAATTTGAAGACCAAAACTGCACACAATACTCCAGGTCCGATCTCACTCGGGCCCTGTACAACTGCAGAAGGACCTCCTAGCTCCTATACTCTTGTGGCATATACTCTTATGGCCCCTTGTTATGAAGGCCAACAGCTTTCTTCACTGCCTGTTGTACCAGCATGCTTGCTTTCAGTGACTGATGCACTAGGACATCCAGATCTCGTTGTACTTCCCCTTTTCCTAACTTGACACCATTCAGATAATAATCTGCCTTTCCGTTTTTGCCACCAAAGTGGATAACCTCACATTTATCCACATTAAACTGCATCTGCCATGCATCTGCCCACTCACACAGGGTGTCCAAGTCACCCTGCATCCTCATAGCATCCTCCTCACAGTTCAAACTGCCACCCAGCTTTGTGTCATCTGCAAATTTGCTAATATTACTTTTAATCCCTTCATCTAAGTCATTAATGTATATTGTAAATAGCTGCGGTCCCAGCGCCGAGCCTTGCGGTACCCCACTAATCACTGCCTGCCATTCTGAAAGGGACCTGCTAATCCCTACTCTTTGTTTCCTGTCTGCCAACCAATTTTCCATAAACCATATGCTACAAATGGGATCAATTAGATTGGCATGGACAGACATCTTGGGCCAAATAGCTTATTCCTGTGCTGCACTATGCAATATTATATTAGCAGCTGTGAAACAAGAAGCAGGTACCATCTAATACCAGATATTTTGGGGATGTAGGCTTTTCTTTAAGGGCACCTCTATCACATGTTTAGAATCTGTGTTACCACCAAGAGAATGCTTTTCCTCTTTGCTGTGAAATCTGTTACAATTCTAAGATAGACCACCTCCGAATATCCAACAACCCTTAACTGTTGTAGCCACCAACAAAGAAACCCTGAAATCCAACCATAACGTTAGACAACGTTATGGGTATCTTTGCTCAGCAGACAAACATGGTGGGCACATCCAAACACACTCCACCCTTCCCAACCCCAACCATTCTTCTGTGCTGACTGACTATGCAGCTCTTTAGTCATGGAGTTATACAGCAGAGAAACAGGCCCTTCAGCCCAACATGTTTACTGTTAGTATTTGCCTTGTCCCAGTGTTTTCTTTTCTTACTGTGTTCACTGCAGTGACATATGATAGGGGGGAAAAACGTAAGATTGAGGCAGGACAGGAAATCAAATGAAGAAGTAGCACCAAAAGAATGAAGTGAAATGAAGAAAAGGCAGAAAAACACGTCGCGTATGGAACACAATGATGCATTGGCTTAAAAGTGTCCTGTATTCATTTTGTTAGATGAAAATTGTCAATTCTTTCTGCCCCATTTTACATTAAGGCTAGCATGACTATCTTTTTAAAAAACTCAATTTAAATGAAATCATTAGTAGACCACTCATTCATACCTCACAAGAATTTGGAATTTTAAAATCTGTTTTGGACTGGTGATAATAAATTGTACAGAAAGATTAAAAGGAAGTGCACTTTGTAAATATTTAAAATATATAAATTTAATTGTCCTTTATGGAATCCAGCATTAGTATCTGGACTCACTCATTCTTGAATGGTGCAAGATGGTGCCAAATGTGGTGACTCTTGTGTCCGAACTTAATAGTCTGCTAACTTACACTCTTATACTTAGTATGTGCCTAATGTATAGTCTGATTGTCACTGCACTGTATGCATAACAAGAATTTCAATGTACTTGGGTACATATGACTTCTTCTTTCGTGTCCATCATCTATGTTTCAAATGTTGACATCGCTGTCATCGTCTGTCCTGAAAAGGACACAAGCTTCCGGCGACAATCAGTGGGACCCATCTCTTGTTACAATAGATGATGGTGGTAGCAGAATTACTCAGGACGCTTCCAGTTTCCAGCCCCACGACGTGGACGCTTCTGCAATATTGAACCATTGAACTGGAATTCCTGCATCTCAAATTTCCATCCCAATTCTAAGAACTGCTGGTGCAGATAGTAGAAATAACATCAGACAACAGCTCATTTTGTTTACCTTACTCCCTTATTAAACTTTCACTGTGTCAATCATTTGCAGATTCACCAATTATAGGGCAAACTAAATACATCCGAAGTATGCTTGCAGTAATTATTACATCAGAAGTATGCTTGCAGTAATTATTACACCAGCAGTATGCTTGCAGTAACTATTACATCAGAAGTATGCTTGCAGTAATTATTACATCCGAAGTATGCTTGCAGTAATTATTACATCAGAAGTATGCTTGCAGTAATTATTACATCAGAAGTATGCTTGCAGTAATTATTGCATCAGAAGTATACTTGCAGTAATTATTACATCAGAAGTATGTTTGCAGTAATTATTACATCAGAAGTATGCTTGCAGTAATTATTACATCAGAAGTATGCTTGCAGTAATTATTACATCAGAAGTATGCTTGCAGTAATTATTACATCAGAAGTATGCTTGCCGTAATTATTACATCAGAAGTATGCTTGCCATAATTATTACATCAGAAGTATGCTTGCAGTAATTATTACATCAGAAGTATGCTTGCCGTAATTATTACACCAGAAGTAGCTTGCCATAATTATTACATCAGAAGTATGCTTGCAGTAATTATTACATCAGAAGTATGCTTGCAGTAATTATTACATCAGAAGTATGTTTGCAGTAATTATTACATCAGAAGTATGCTTGCAGTAATTATTACATCAGAAGTATGCTTGCAGTAATTATTACATCAGAAGTATGCTTGCAGTAATTATTACATCAGAAGTATGCTTGCAGTAATTATTACATCAGAAGTATGATTGCAGTAATTATTACATCAGAAGTATGCTTGCAGTAATTATTACATCAGAAGTATTCTTGCAGTAATTATTACACCAGAAGTATGCTTGCAGTAATTATTACATCAGAAGTATGCTTGCAGTAATTATTACATCAGAAGTATGCTTGCAGTAATTATTACATCAGAAGTATGCTTGCAGTAATTATTACATCAGAAGTATGCTTGCAGTGTTATTAACTGCAAGCTCAGCCCTATGCATCTACTGAATGCTTAAACCTACTTTATGGACCATGCAAAAGGGTTAACTAAACCATTTGTCAGTCACGTTGGCAGCAAAGAGAGGTTTCCTACATTTGAGTCAACTTTAACTGATTTGCATTCATCATGCGTTGCTTAGCAAATGGTCAGAAGGCATAGACAGATGTCAGCAGGCACAGCTGAGGTCATCTTCATGGTTTCTATATTTCCAGACAATTTCACTGCATGCTGGGTTCAAGGTATTGGCTGTGGTCCAGGAGAGTGTATGCTATTGCTGGAGTCTCACAGCAGTACTGTACACTGATGTTCATTTCTGTCTCAATATCATTTGATGGCACATTGTTGGTTAGAATACAAAAAAAAACTATTCTTAAGATGTACTCAAAGTGTAATGGGAAAAGGGAAGTCTTTTTATTTAATTTTAGTATCTTTTGATGGCAATTCTCTGTAGATTTGGAGAAGATGAATAGAAGGTATTAGATTAATATTTTGGAGTATTCACGGGAAATAAATGTCTTCAGCTTGCGGGTGAAAACCGTAAACTTTGAGACGTTAGTGCACGCACAAATACATAAGGAAAACCAGAGATTGTTGGCAAAATCTTGCCGGCCAATCTGCCATCACACTCTGCCAGTGAACTCTGTTGTGGAGTCAGTAAAGAAGTGCAGACTTGCTTGAAATCTCCAGCAGTTACTCCAGGGAACCTCCATTGCCTGAGCCAAGTTAGAGGCAGGAACTGTGAGCCCATTCAATTAAACGGAGACCTTACAACAGTGTGGAGAAAGGATAAGAATAGGAGATGCATTTTTAGTTTTGTGGTTTCTTTTTACATCATTATTAAATTAAATTTTTTTATCAGCTGAGCAATTTTCTTTTCTTGATTTGATTTTCAGTAGCTCTGTGTTAGGGACATTCGGAAGTATTATAAAATCTTTGGTGAATGGCAATGTTGCGGGGGGGGTTTGTGCGGGTGGATGTAAGAGGTGCCGCTTTGTTGTCAAGCAAAGATTTCTAAGCCATATTGTAAGCGGGGCTCATTATGGGCCACCTACATGATGGTTTGAAGATAGAATATTGAATAGTACAGCGCACAAAGAGGCCTTTCAGTCCGCAGTGTTTGTGCTGATTTTAAGCCAATCCAATTAATCCCATCTGCCGACACATCATCTATATCCATCTAGTCTTTACTTCTTCATGTGCCTGGCTAAATGCCTCTTAAATATTGCTATCTCAACATCCACTACCTCCCCTAGCAGCACTTTCCACACACTTGTCCCTTTTAGTGTAAACAACTTGCCTCACCTATTTCCTTTACAACCCCCCCCCCCCCCCCCCCTCACCTTAAATCTATGGCCTCTAGTATTTGACATTTCCACCCTGGGAATAAAACTACGACTATCGATCCTATCATATCATATCATATCATATCATATATATACAGCCGGAAACAGGCCTTTTCGGCCCTCCAAGTCCGTGCCGCCCAGTGATCCCCGTACATTAACACTATCCTACACCCACTAGGGACAATTTTTACATTTACCCAGCCAATTAACCTACATACCTGTACGTCTTTGGAGTGTGGGAGGAAACCGAAGATCTCGGAGAAAACCCACGCAGGTCACGGGGAGAACGTACAAACTCCTTACAGTGCAGCACCCGTAGTCAGGATCGAACCTGAGTCTCCGGCGCTGCATTCGCTGTAAAGCAGCAACTCTACCGCTGCGCTACCGTGCCGCTATCTATGCCTCTCATAATTTTATATGCGTCTGTCAGGTTTCCCCTCAGCCTCTGATGTTCAAGAAAATATAACTTTGTCCCATCTCTCCTTAGAACTAATACTTAACAATCCAGGCAACATTTTGGTGAACATATTTTGTATCCTCTTGAAATCCTTCACATATAGGAGCAGCAGGGAGGTTCTGCTGCAGTTGTACAGGGCCTTGGTGAGACCGCACCTGGAGTATTGTGTACAGTTTTGGTCTCCTAATCTGAGGAAAGACATTCTACCCTTAGAGGGAGTACAGAGAAGGTTCACCAGATTGATCCCTGGGATGGCAGGACTTTCATATGAAGAAAGACTGGATAGACTGGGCTTGTACTCGCTGGAATTTAGAAGACTGAGGGGGGATCTTATTGAAACATATAAAATTCTTAAGGGGTTGGAGAGGCTAGATGCGGGAAGATTGTTCCCGATGTTGGGGGAGTCCAGAACCAGGGGTCACAGCTTAAGGATAAGGGGGAAGTCTTTTAGGACCGAGATGAAAAAAAAATTCTTCACACAGAGAGTGGTGAGTCTGTGGAATTCTCTGCCACAGAAGGTAGTTGAGGCCAGTTCATTGGCTATATTTAAGAGGGAGTTAGATGTGACCCTTATGGCTAAAGGGATCAGGGGGTATGGAGAGAAGGCAGGTACAGGTTACTAAGCTGGATGATCAGCCATGATCATATTGAATGGCGGTGCAGGCTCGAAGGGCCGAATGGCCTACTCCTGCACCTATTTTCTATGTTTCTATGTTTCTATGTTTCTATGTTTCTATCCTTCCTGTAATGCAGTGACCACACGATGCACATGATACTCCAGATGCGGCATAAGTGAAGTTTTATAGAACATATTCTTTCTACTTTTGTATTCAATGCTCTGACTGATTAAGGCAAGTATTAAGTATATCTTTACCACTCTATCTACTCATGTTGTCACTTTCAAGCTATGGACTTGCACCTCAAGATAGACACAAAAAGCTGGAGTAACTCAACAGGTCAGACAGCATCTCTGGAGAAAAGGAATAGGTGACGTTTCGGGTCTCGAGCATTCACAAAGGTCGGATCATCCTGGCCAGGATTATTCACTTCTGAGTTACTCCTCGTAGATCTGCTATTTTCATTTTGCCTAGCCATTGGCCTTCAGAACTAAAGCCATTATCTTGCTGGGATAGCAGCAAAACAATGTTTTTCACTTTACCTTGGTATTTGTGGCATTATTAAATCAATAGCAATTGGAGTCACAGGGCATGGAAACAGGCCTTTCGGCTCAACTTGCCCATGCCGATTGAAAGCCCCATCTAGTCCTACATGCATGCATTTGGCCAATATTCCTCTAAACCTATCATATCCATGCACCTGTCCAAATGTCTTTTAAATGTTGTTATAGTACCTGCCTCAACTAGCTCTTCTTGCACCATGTTTCATATACCCACCGCCCTCCGTGTGAAAAGGTTGCCTCTCAGGATCCTATTAAATCTTTCCCCTCTTACCTTAATTTTTTGTCCACTGGTTCTTGATTCTGCTACTCTGAGTAAAAGACTCATTCACCCTATCTATTCACCCTATCTATCCCCCTGGTGATATTTTACAACTCTACAAGATCACCCCTCAGCCTCCTGCATTTCAATTAATAAAGACCTACCCTGCCCAACCTCCTCATAGTTCAGACCCTCGAGTCCTGGCAACATCCTCGTAAATCTCTGCACTTTGTCCAGCTTAACAACATCCTTCCTGTTGTAGGCCGACCAAACTTGAACACAATACTCCAAATGTGGTCTCACCAACATCATGTACAACTGTAACATAACATCCAACCTTCTTTGTGAGAAGGTTCCCCCCCCCCCCCCCCCCCCCCCCTCAGGTCCCTTTTAAATCTTCCCCCTCTAACGTTATATGAAAGGTAACAAACACCATGATTACATTACAACAGCTCTTGCAAATGCAATGCAGATATTTTAGGGCACCTGCACACTGATGGATAATCCAATCATATAATGTGAACTTAATAATCATCCTTACATCTCAACAAAGAGAACATTCATTGACATAATGAATTCTGTCATGGTAACACTGACCTGGAATTTTCCTGACTGTTTCAACTTCAGCTGGTGTGCATGTTTTTTTATTCCCTGAGGAAACTTGAGGAGGACAATAGTGAAGACATTGTAAAAGAAATAGCTTAACCTTCTCGGTCTCATGGTCATACTGTTCTGTAAAGCTCTGAACAACTCTGAAGCAACCACTCAAGGACAAAGCACACGGATTTCTTTCAGACCCCTGAGTTTCAACAATGAATGCAGGGATCACTTTCATCACTGGAATCAAAACTGTGCAACTGTGGGACAAGATATTTACTATTTATAAGACGTACACAATTGGTAAATATATTGAGGGAAACAGTCCTGTATTTATTTTTTCAAATAATTTAGATCATCCTTGCACTAATAACCCTCAATCTGTATTGATCCTTAAGGAATGTCACCTAACTAAACTGCTAAACACAATTTGAACAAATGTTTCTCCATTTTACAAAAGCCTCTTTGAAGCAACAGACTAACTATTGTGGGTTCATGATTTATGGTTCAATGGTACTTTATTATTACATGTAACCAAGTATAGTGATTTTGTTTCTGCCTACAGTTTCGTGACTATCCTACTACATATTAGGCACAACCATACTAAGTACAAGAGTATAAGACAGTAGACCACACTGAGTCAGTACACAAGATTCAACATGTTTCAGGTGCCACCTTGTACCCTTCAAGTCCAAACTTTTTTTTAAATGTTAGTGTCCTAATTTGAACATAAAGGCCTGTTGTCTTTGTGGCAGCACCAAGTTGCAGGGGGTTCCTGGCCTGGGGATGTGTTGATGTCTTCTACCACTACTCTGCTACTCTGTGCCACTGCCGGCTGCGTCCATTCCATGCATTCAGCCATGGTGCCCGAGGCTACCCCAGTGGAGTCCCACCTCCTCCAGGGCCTCCAGCGGCCCACTCCACTCACTTGACCACTCCGATGCCTGGACCACAGCCTGCGAACTCGCCATGCCTCAGCTCCAATGGCCATCGCTCAGCCCCCATGTCCCGGGGCACCCCCCGCTGCTCTCCCGGAGTCCACTGAACAAATGACGTTGGTGCGACCTTGGTTTATGATGAGATCTCAGTTGGAGTGCTGTGTGAAGTTTTGGTTTCTAAACCTGAAGAGAGATCGACAAAGGTGATTTCTGATATAACAAGGTTTCCCTTTGAGGAGAAATTACCTGTACCCTTTGGAGTTTAGAAGAACAAGAGGTGATCATATTGATTCGCATTCAAAGAGAGTTTGAAAACTTTGATGTTGAGAGACAGCTTCTTCAGCTGAAGACCATGGAACGTTGGGTACATTAGCACATAGAACAGTGTAGCAGAGGGACAGGCTATTCAGCCCATATTGCTTGTGCCAAACATGATGCATATTTAAACTAATCTCTTTGTGTGCACACATTTCATATTCTTCCAAGCCCTGCATATTTGTGTCTACCTCAAAGCCTCAAAGCCTCCAAAGTGCCACTATCGTAACTGCTTCCATCACTACACCTAGTAGCATGTTCCTGGTACCTACCACTACCTGTGTAAAAAATGAAAGGTTCTCACTGTCTATCCTTTCTATGTTTCTCATAATTTTATAAACTTCAATAAAGTTTCCACTCAGCCTCCAACCCTGCAGAGAAAAGTAGCTAAGTTTGTCCAACCTCTCTTTTTAGCAAGTACCATTTAACCCAGGCAGCATCCTCGGAAACATCTTCTGCATCTGCTCTAGAGCCTCCATATCCATCCCGTGGTAACCAGAACTGCAAACAATGCTGCAAATGTTCAACAATCCTAAACAAAGTCCTGTAAAGCTGCAACATGACTTCCTGGCTGTTGTACTCAATGTTCTCACTGTTGTACTCAACAAATGAAGGCAAGAATACCATACACCTTCTTTTCCCCTCTATCTTTTGGTATTGCTATTTTTAGGGAGCTAAGGACTTATACCACAAAGGCTCTCTGTACATCAATATTACCTCTATACTTCCCCCTTAGATTTGACTTCCCAAAGTGCAACATCTCACATTTGCCCAGATTAAACTCCATTTCAGCCATTTCTCTCCCCATATCTCTGACTGACCTATATCATGCTGTATCTTTTGGCCAGCCTTTTTCACTGTCCGCAACTCCAGCTACATTTGTTTCATCTGCAAACTTACTAACCAACCCGACTATCCAGCCCACAAACAGCAGAGGTCCCAGCAGAGATCCCCATGGAGCACACTAACCAAAGACATCCAGCCAGAACAACACCACCCTTTCACCACAACCCCCTGCTTACTGTGGGTAAGCCAGTTTTGAATCCAAACTCCCAAGTCACCATGGATCCCATGCATCTTAATCTTCAAGATCAACATGGAGGATCTTGTCAAGTACCTTACAAATCTTCAGTTAAACAACATCCTTTGACTATCCTCATCAATCACCTTCATCACCTCCTCAAGATACTCAACCTAGTTGACCAAGACATGGCCATTCTGAGAATAAGGGGCCAGTCAGTTTGCACTGAGAGGACATTTTTTTTTCCTACAGCAAATCGTAAATCTTCAGAATTCTTTCCCTCTCAGGATTGTGGACGTTCTGTCATTGAGTGTGTTGAATAGGAAGATCAATGGATTTCAAAACTCTCATGGTGTAGGCATGTGTGAATTTGAGGCACAATACTACTAAATGGTGGGGCAGGGCCATCAGATTAGGTGGATTACTTCTGCTTTTATTTCCTTTGTCCTTGTGTTCTTAAGTACCAAGGAGCAATTTGGGCTGAATCATAGCAAGAAAGAAATGACCAAAATAAGCCAATTGAATAGGATCCGTGACACAATGTGCACAATCTCACAGAGAAAGGTTAATTTGCCTAAGACACAAAAGCCAAAACAAAGAACACTTAAATTGAAAATGCCAAGGTACTTTTATTTATCAGTAATTCTTTTGTTACAATGTATATTTTAATCAATGAACAATTCAGAATGTTATTCTGCTCTATATATTAAACAACAATGTATTTCCTTGCATTGTATGGACCAAGCTCTATGGTTGCCTTCAATCCTTAATTCAAGGAGATCACAGCCATAGGTTTTCACAAGGGCCCTGAGATGAGAGGAACATCATCCGAAAACAACAGGTGCAGACCCTTCCTCGTAGGTTCAACACCTGCTGGCATGGGGTTCCTTCTCTTCCCTTCTCATTTCAGCTTGGAGGCAGAGCACTTCTCCTCAAAATGACTTCACAGCCCAAAGGAATTTAGAGTCATGGAATAGAGTTGTACAGTGCAGACAAATGCCCTTTGGCCTGTCATGTTTGTACTCATCAACACTTACACTTAAACTCATCCTTTAAAAAACATTATTCTAGGATTCCCTGTGGATGTCCCAACTTCTCTCACTCATCCGCACACTGGGGTCAATTTGCAGTGACTAATTAACCCACCAAGCTGCACTCCTTTGGGAAGTGGGAGGCAACTGGAGCATTAGGAGGAAACCCACATGGTCACAAGGTGAATGTGCAATCTCGTGCAAGCAGCACTGGATCCTGGGTCACTGATGATGCGGGGCCACAGCTCTACTAGTTATGCCACTGCATCACTCTGTAAAATGGCATTCTTGTGAAACGTGATGATGTTAAGGCCATGTTTCTTCCAAACGATATCTTCAACTTTCTTTCCTTGAGTTATCAACTCATCCTGTCTCTGCAGCACTTCTGACCACCACAGCACCTCTGTGCAAGGGTGAGCTGGAAGTGCAGGGCTTGTTTGGGGAAATGGGATCTGTACAAAGCTCATTGCAGCAGGATTGGTGCACAAGATCTATTGCCTCAATACTGGCGACACTGGCTTCAGTGAGGATGCTGGTACTCTTCTCACTTGGGCATCCTGAAGGCATTATCCGTAAATCATTCGAATTTTGCATCCCTAGGCATTGCACCAACAGTGATCACATTGTAGACCTGCAATCAGGTTTTTCGAAAGGTCACATATCCTATATACAAGGCTTTCTTCATTCATTCAAAAGATGAGGGCTTCAAAGGCTAAATCAGCATTTAGTTGCCCATCCCTAAAAGCCCTTGCGAAGGAGTGAAGAACTGATTTATTGCACTGCTGCAGCCCCTCAGGTGTGGTTGCACCCTCCACAGTGCATTTAGAGAGAGAGTTGCAGGATTTTAACCCAGTGGACTTGAAAGTACGTCAACATATTTCCAGGTCAGGATGGAGTGTGGCTTGCAGGGCAACGTCCAGATGATGGTGCCACATGCTTTTGTTGCCCTTGTCCTTCTAGCTGGTCGAGGTCATGAGATTTTAAGGTGCCGCCGATGGAGTCTTGGTGAGTTGCTGCAGTGTTTACTGGAAATGGTACAAACTGCTGTTACTGTGCATTGTTTGTGGAAACATAGAAAAAGAAACTAGGTACAGGAGAAGGCCATTCAAAATGATCATGGGTGATCACCCAAAATCAGTACCCTGTTCCTTCCTTTTCCTCATATCCCTTGATTCCGTTAGCCCTAACTCTCTCTTGAAAACATAGAAGGAACATCTGATGCATTGCAGGGTTGGCTAAAAGTTTTAAATGTCTATAAAACCGCTACAATGCAATTGGTTGCTTGTGTCACAAGGCAATAAGTTAGTGAATGCTTGTGGATGGGATAACTATCAAGCAGATTCCATGTTCTCTATGGTGTCCATCTTCCTGAGTGGGTGTTAAAGCTGCACTGTCCTCTCAGCAAGTGGAGAGGGTTCCATCACATTCCTGACTTGAGCCTTTTAGATGGTGGACTGGCTTTGGGGAGTTAAGAGGTGAGTTCCATGCTGCTGGATTCCTAGTCTCTGTCCTGTTCTTGCAGCCTTATTCTGTATGTAACCACTGCATTTCATTTTCTGGTCAAGGGTAACCTTGATAGTGGGGGATTCAGTGATGGTAATGGCATTACCATGCCACTTTATCGTATGGATATTATTATTGCCTGCCACTTGTGTGATGCAAATATTACCTATCTGCCCAGATACAGACAAATCAATAGAAATCAGTCCAGATTCCTGAAACTTTAGTTTGTATCTTTCCAAGGCACCTGATTTGGTGCTGACATTGTGTATGATTTTATTTGATTGTCACAATTTGGAACCACACTCCAGACTACATGATCTGTTATAATTGATGTCATGTAAAAAATATAGCTACATAATAAAATGAAAGAATAGAAACAATTTTACCATCTCAACTATTTTGTCTGAATATTATTTGGTCAACAAATTCAATTCATAAAAAGTGAGAATGGTGTAAATATGAGAATAACAAAAGAAAATTCTTGAACTGTTTCAGAAAGATAATGAAACAATTTGGATAAACACAAAAAGCTGGAGTAACTCAGCGGATCAGACAGCATCTCTGGTGAAAAGGTATAGGTAATGTTTTGGATTGAGATCTTTCTTCAGAGTCTGAAGAAGGGTCTTGACCCAAAACGTCACCTATTCCTTTTCACCAGAGATGCTGTCTGTCCCGCTGAGTTATTCCAGCATTTTGTGTCTATCTTCAGTTTCAACCAGCATCTGCAGTTCACAATTCGGATGGTATCTTTCATTGGAAATGATAAAACTAGGCCAAGAAAGTTGATATAGGACTGTATAAAAGTATAAATTGTTATTTTCAGGGAGAGAAATGTTGGACACATTTTCCCATTATCATGAAGAGATCTAAGAACTACCAATGATTGACAACGCAATCATGGAAATAACTCAACTTTGGTTAAAAGCACGTTCTTCTGCAGTTAACAAAAGCACATGCAACTTTAGTTTCACTAAACTTTCATCCTTTTTGAATAGAGTATTTTGTAAGATGCTTGTGAAGTTTTGATCGTAATACACAATTGCAGGCAAATTATAGTAAATATTACAGATTATATGAGATTTTAAGTGATCTTAAAAGTCCAGACAATGATCGCTTGTAGTCCTCTTTCAAAGAATGGCTGTTTCAGTAACTACTGAATTGTTGAATGATTAATCATTGTGTGTAAAAGAATGATTAAATTGTTTTGAGACACAAATTTCATGTTCAGTTAAAAAACAACTTTTAATTAACTATTTCCCTTCTGGCCTCCAACGTGGGGATATTGACTGGAGATGCTGTTATTTTTTCCAGCTAATTTAACAGTGTAGACATGTAATTTGTTAAATTGGCAATAAAATGCTTATTGTGGTTGAGGGTAACTAGTTTTAATTTAAGCTGTTTTGAATCCTTAAGGACATTTGATTTGCTTATCAGGATAATTTTGTTTTGCTTATCTATTTCTTGAGTCAAATACTATATTGGATTTGAATATATGTAGCTGAGGGCCTTGACAAGACACTGAGTCAGTGCACTGATTTCCTTTCTCTGGAGTAAATTCAATGGCTTCAGACTTGATTGAAAGCCAACAGGGAGTAAAATGAAAGGAAGCATGGACTCTAATATTTTCAATAATAGTGTAGCTAAAAATCCAATGAATTTTTCCTCAATCCTTCTTATGGTTGGAGCATCGACACTGATACTGCAGTTGATAGTTGCAAGGAATGGGTTAGAAAAAGCATGATCTGGTCCTTTAAATCTGATGGTCTGAATCTAATACAGTATGTGAGGAGACAGAGAGACTGCAGATGCTGAGCAAAAATAAGACACATTGCAGAAGGATCTCATTTTTCAGACAGCATCTGTGCAGAGAGAAATGGAGCTTTAGGTTGTTAGCCTTTGATTATTTATTTCAAAACACCAGTGAACCTCTGTGGGGTTAAAATAAGAGCCAGGTAATTAGTTGAAAGATACTGGCATTAGGAATTTCATGCTCTGAGGTGCACTGCTGGTGTCTAATTCGCAGATAGCAGATAAATTTTAACTCAGTGTTTTTCACTTCCGGTTTATGGAAAATATTACGTGAGATGTAAAGCAGTGTCAGTTTGTTCTCACCCACTTTAAGCTTTCATTTACCAGAGTTCACTCCCAGCCCACACATTTCAGTGTGAAAGAGTCCAGTTTTCCAGCCTTTTACAACAATTCAGGAATTAAATGAATCAACCTTTTCAGAGAAAGACAAGGGTTAGACATTATGTTGCTGCATGCAACATTTCTCTGTGCAACTTAATAGACAGAAAACTAATTTCCAAAACTTCTTTGGATATGATAAATGTATGCACAAAGCTGCCAGATACAAACAATCATGAAGCTACATACCCAGCCTGTTTGGATATGAGTTGCAAAAACTTATTACACACAAACAAGGCCGAGGCATGGCATGACCCTCTTGATTGAAACTAAGTTTAGGTGTTAATTGGAGACTGTACCTGTTAGGAAGCATGATGTGCCATCATCTTCCAGCTAGATCCTCTTTTAATTAGTTTTCATCATATGCAGTCCAACCCTTCACCTTTGGTATCAAAGTGCAAACTCCACACAGACAGCACCAGCGTTCAGAATTGAATACTGGTCTCTGGTACTGTGATGCAGCAACTCTACCAACTGCTCCACTGTGCCGCCCTCAACCTATGATGTCTACCTACAATACAAGCAACCTGGGAAAGATACATATAAATTACACACAAACAAGTATACTCATATGTTAGGATGCTGTTCATAGACTTTAGCTCAGCATTTAACACCATCATCCCCCAGCAGCTGGTTTGTAAACTAACAAATCTGGGCCTCAGCCCCCTTCTCTGCAACTGGCTGCTGGACTTCCTCACTGCCAGACCCCAGTCCGTACGGGTCGGCAGCAACACATCGGACACCATCACGCTGAGTACGGGTGCCCCACAAGGATGTGTGCTAAGCCCCCTGCTCTTCACCTTGCTGACCCACGACTGCACACCCACCTACAGCTCCAACCACTTCGTCAAGTTTGCGGATGACACAACAGTGGTGGGTCTCATCAGCAACAACGACGAGACCCACTACAGGAAGGAGGTGGACCAGCTGGCCGCGTGGTGCACAGACAACAATCTCTTCCTGAATGTGGAGAAAACAAAGGAGATTGTTGTCGACTTCAGGAGAACGCACACCCAACACCCCCACCCACTGACCATCAATGGTGCTGCTGTGGAGCAGGTGAGCAGCACCAAATTTCTGGGGGTGAACATCACCGAGGATCTCTCCTGGAGCAACAACATCACGTCCATCGCCAAGAAAGCCCAGCAGCGCCTCTACTTCCTCCGCAAACTGAAGAGAGCGGGAGCCCCCACACCCATCATGTACACTTTTTACCGAGGTGCCATCGAGAGCATCCTCAGCAGCTGCATCACTGTGTGGTTCGGAAGCTGCACAGCCTCCAGCCGTAAGACCCTGCAGCGCATAGTGAACACTGCTGAGAGGATCACTGGCGCCTCACTCCCAACACTCCTGGTCCTTTACACCACCCGCCTCACCCGCAAAGCATTGAGCATTGTGGGTGACCCCTCCCACCCCTCCAACAGCCTCTTCACCCTCCTGCCTTCAGGGAGAAGGTTTCGCAGCCTGAGGTCAAGCACCACCCGACTAAAGAACAGTTTTTTCCACCAGGCTGTCAGGATGCTGAACTCTCTCCCCTCCCTTCCTCCTCTCTCCCCTGCCCCTATGGGACCTGGACTTTAACACCCCACACACACGCACATCCAGCACCAGACACTTTTTTTAAAAAAAATTTGAAGTGACTATATTTTATATTTTATATTTTATGTTGATTGTTGTTTGCTGTGCCTTTTGTTTTATGCACTTTGTTCCTCGGGATTGTGGGAAACGGTATTTCGATTTTCTGTCTGTGTAAACTGGCTGAGGATTGACAATAAAATTGACTTTGACTTTGACTTTGACTTTGATCAGGATCAAGAGGGTAGCCAAGGGAAGAATGGGTCCCCTTAAGGACCAAAGGGATAATATGTGGAACCAGGAGATATAGGTGGTGTCCTAAATGAATAATTCTCATCTGTATTCACGAAGGAGAAGGACATGGAAGATAATGAGTTCAAAGAAGGATATGTGCATAAGCTGGAGAAGGTTAATATCAAGGTGAAAGAGGCATTAGATGTCATAGGCTACATGAGGGTTGATAAATTAAATCCAGATGAATTCTCTTCTCGTTGTTACTCTGGAAACAAAGGAGGACCTGATGGAGATTTTTGCATTTAGTTTATTAAAGATCAGGTGTCAGAAGACTAGAGGTTTGCGAATGTTGTTCCTTTATTTCAGGACAGCAGGCACGGTGACTGCAAGCTGGAAAGCTTTCCATCAATTGTAGGGAAATTATTGGAGGAAATCTTAGGGGACAGACTTTATGGACATTTGGAAAGGCAGAAGCTGATCAGGGAGAGGATTCGTGGCTTTGTCGAAACAAAGAGCTGCAGACGCTGGTTAATGCACAAAAAGACAAAAGATGCTGGAGTAACGTAACAAGTCAGGCAGAATCTCTGGAGAACATGGATAGATGATGCTGTGGGTTGAGACCTCCACACTGATTGAGGGTGGGGGGGGGGGGAGTAGAAGAAAGCTGGAAAAGGGGAAAAAAAGGACAAAGCGTGAAGGGTAATAGGTGAACACAGGCGAGGGAGGATTTTGACAGGCAGATGGTTGGAACAAAGGCCAGAGATAAGAACAGGAGGTTTCAGGCAGAATTGGAGATTTGCAGATTGTGAAGCCAGGGGAAAGAAAGTAGTAGGAGGGGCAGGGGGATGTGGAGGGGGGGGATGTGGAGGAGGAGGGGATGTGGAGGGGGAGGGGGGTGTGGAGGGGGGGGTGTGTGGAGGGGGAGGGGGTGTGTGGAGGAGGAGGGGGATGTGGAGGGGGAGGGGGTGTGGGGAGGAGGAGGGGGATGTGGAAGGGGAGGGGGTGTGGAGGGGGAGGGGTGTGTGTGGAGGAGGAGGGGGATGTGGAGGGGGATGTGGAGGAGGAAGGGGATGTGGAGGGGGAAGGGGGTGTGGAGGGGGAGGGGGGATGTGGAGGGGGATGTGGAGGGGGAGGGGGATGTGGAGGGGGAGGGGGATGTGGAGGGGGAGGGGGAGGGGGTGTGGAGGGGAGAAATAGTTGGGAGTCCAGGTAGAGTACAGAGAAGAGGGGGAGGGGGGGGGGGAGGTGTAGGGAAGAAAAATGTGGGAGGGGAGTGTTGTAGGGGGTGGGGGTTAGTAGAAGGTACCTAAAATTGGAGAATTCAATGTTCATACATTTGTTCGTAGGGTTATAAGTTCGTAGGGTTATTTGTTCGTAGGGTTCTAAGCTACTCAAGTGGAGTATGAGGTGCTGTTCCTCCATGGCTTTGCATGGCTTTGTGTGAGGTGAATCTTTCCTCACTAATTAGATTTTTTTGCGAAGTAACTAGATAGATTGATGAAGGCAGGGCAGTAGATATTGCCTGTATAGACTTTAGCAAAGCATTTGAATAGGTCCTGCATAGTAAGCCAATCTGAAATATTAGTGAATTTAGTTTATTGTCACGTGTACCGGGGTACAGTGAAAAGCTTTTTTAATCTGCTAACCAGACAGCAACAAGAAAATACATGATTACAATTGAGCCATCTACAGTGTACAAATACCCGATAAAGGGAATAACATGAATAACGTTTAGTGCAAGAGAAATTCCTGTTGTCCGATTCAAGATAGTGCTAGGTTATCCAATGAATACAATGGTATTTCAGGACTGCTCTCTGGTTGTGGTAGGATGGTTCAGTTGCCTGACAATAGCTGTGAAGAAACTGTCCCTGCATCTGGCATTTTCATACTTCTATACACTTTGCCTGATGGGAGAGGGGAGAAGATGGAGTGGCCAGGGTGCAACTCATCCTTGATTATGCTGCTGGCCTTACTAAGGCAACATGAAGTGTAAATGGTGGTGTAAATGAATTAGGTACATGGATAGGAAAGTTTGGAGGGATATGGCCAAACACTTGGCAATGGTATGAACATTGAATTCTCCAAGTTTTCGGTAACCCCGCCCCCATTTATTTTATTTTTCTCAACCTCCAACCTTCTCCCCGTTTTCCTGACCCTGGTGCACCTCCATTTACCCATTATCCTAGTCCCCCCCCCTCCCCCCCATCACTCGTCCCCTTTCACCTATATCCCTCCCTCTGACTTTACATTTCACTCTTTTCTCCTTATCTACAGCCTTTTATGTCCTTTTCTGTCTAGTTTAGTCCCCTTATGTCACACTTTTGACTCTTTTTAATCTATAGCCTTTGTCCATCCATCTACCAAGCAACCCCCCCCCCCCACCTGAATCCACCTATCACTCACCAGGCTATGTCCTGCCCCCACCTCTTTTCAAGCTTTCTCTCCCCCGTTATCATCAGTCTGAAGAAAGGTCCCCTCCCGAAGTGTGGTCCAGCCATGGTTACCAGAGAGGCTGCCTGTCATGCTAAGTTATTCCAGCATTGTGTATCTATCTTCGGTGTATATCAGCATCTGTAGTTCCTTCTTACATATCTCCAGAGAGGCTGCCTGACTCGCTGAGTAACTCCAGCACTTTTTAACATAACGGATATGTTCAGATTTATTTGTCCTTCTGATTGTCCTAAGATCATACGCTTAGGGCAAGCCTGAAAATGTGAAATGTGGGGGAGCCACAGTGGCGCAGCGATAGAGTTGCTGCCTTGCAGCACCAGAGACCAGTATTCAATCCTGACCTCAGGTACTGTAAGAAAATAATTGCAGATGCTGGTACAAATCGAAGGTATTTATTCACAAAATGCTGGAGTAACTCAGCAGGTCAAGCAGCATCTCAGGAGAGAAGGAATGGGAGTTTGTACATTCTCCCTGTGACCTGTGTGGGTTTTCTCTGGGAGCTCTTGTTTCCTCCCACACTACAAAGACATACAAGTTTGTTGGCTAACTGGCTAGATAAAAATGTAAATTGTCCTTAGTGTGTGTAGGAGAGCGTTACTGTGTGGTGATCGCTGGTCGTTGTGCGCTGAAGGGCCTGTTTCTGTGCTGTATCTATATACTAAACTAAACCAAATTAAACTGGTAGAAATTCAGTGTCTAACTGGTTAATATGGTGTTTTGTGAAACAAACTATTTCTTTGTATGGCACAATAACAATCCATCATTTGTACCCAACTCATTGTTAATTCACTTGTTGACTCTTACCTACCTCCTCCACAGTACATACTAATAGGTTTGTGAGCTGGTCACATAGGCATCCATTAAACTGAGTATGTCATAATGTCCAGTAGAATGTATGATGAGGAAAAATAAGCTTGGTGCCTTTTATTGAAAATGGAGAAATCGGTATCTTTGCTTGTTAGAGCCAATAAGCTATCAAATAATGGATTGGAAATAGTAAGAATTAATTTTCACATCTTACTTAATTGTTCCATTATTTTCTTCTATCATTTGCCACCTGACCTATAAGAAAATAAAATCTCAACTCTGACCTTATCCATTTTAATCACAGCATTAAAAAAATAGATAGGCTTTCCTCTGTTTAATATAAAGCTTCAATTGAGATCTGCAGGCTTATACTCATGAAACTTCATATATAAATCCATTCAATTCAGAATTTCAAAGATACTTTTCATGTTAAAATGTCATTTATTATAAAAAAATAATCTCACAATGACAGTGGCCATTTGTATTTGGTTTAATCAACAATTTCATTTTGGGATGAAATTTCTGTAGTAATAATTTTAACAAAACATATATCGGAGTTGGATATTGCTGGATTCTAACAAATTAAGTTTGTGGAATGAAAATATATAATGGTGTTGAAGCAACTATTTTGATCTTGTCGTGAATTCATATGTCACATTGAAATGTAAATATCAGTATTAGTTGATTGTTTAAAGTTATATCATATTAAGTGTCTTGGAGAATCCTGGATTATATTTAGGCAATACTTGTCAAAATTCATATCCTTTTTGTCAATGGTAATTCAGGTTTGAATTACATTTCCTGCAGTTGTAGGGAGAGGTGACTTGGGGAGGGGCGGGCTGGGTAGGAAAGGATGAGCAAACCAAGGAGTTGCAGAGAGAGTGGTCTCTGCCACGTGGGAAGGTTCGGGTTAGTTTATTGTCACGTGTACCGCACTGAGGTACAGTGAAAAGCTTTCAGTTCAGTTTTGTTTATTGCCACATGTACCGGGGTACAGTGAAAAGCTTTAAAGGGGTGGAAAGGGGTGGGAATGGGATGAATGACTCATGGTGGAATCACATTGATGGTCCTGGAAATGTTAGCAAATGAGGGATTGGATGCAGAGGCTGATGGAATGAAAGATGAGGACCTGGGGGACTCGATCCTTGTTCCATATGGAAGGAATGGCAGTGACAGCAGAACTGTGGGAAACAGGAGACGTGGGTGAGGTTTCTACAGGCAACAGCTAGTTCCCACAGAGGGGAAGGGGGGGGAACGACACAACATTTACTGAAGTAAGAGGACATCTCAAATGTCCGAGTGAAAAATCTCATCTTGGGAGAATTTGTGGCAGAGATGGAGAAATTATGGGATGGTGTCCCTGAAGAGGACGTGGTGGTAGGAGGTGTAGTCAGGGTAGCCTTGGGCATCAGTGGGTTTGTAGTAGATGTCTGTACATAGTCTGTCCTCCGAGTGGGGAGACAGAGAGATTGTCAAAAGGGAGAGAGGTGTCAGAGATAGTTCAAGTGAATTTGAGGGCATGGTATAAATTGGAAGTAAAGTTGATGAAATTGCCAAGTTCTGCATGATGCAGAATGGATGCGGCAGATTCATCTCCGATGAGTCAGACAAGAAATGTGTTCAGCAAGTATCCAGTAGGTGGCAGGCATGCACAAGGCAGGAGGCTTGGACAGATAATAATAATAATAATAATAATAATAATAATAATAATAATAATAATAATAATAATAATAATAATAATAATAATAATAATAATAATAATAATAATAATAATAATAATAATAATAATAATAATAATAATAATAATAATAATAATAATAATAATTAATAATAATAATAATTTTATTTGTCATATGTAGGTTGGCACAGGGTCAACGATACAATGAAATGTATTTGACAAGACAACAGGTCACCTCAGCAGTAATATTCCAAGGATAAATAAGATAAAGATGACATAGCAAGATAAAAAGACAATATTAAAATAATCAACATATATGATGTGAAATGTGTTTATGAGTTCAGAAGCCTGATGGTAGAAACTGTTCTTAAGTCTGGTGGTATGCGCAGCCATACTCCTGTATCGTCTGCCTGACGGTAACAAGGAGAACAGCCTGTGTGCTGGGTGGCTGTGGTCCTTGATGATGCTGCGTGCCTTCCGCAGGCACCGCCGGTAGAAAATATCCTGAATGGCCGGGAGACAGTTGCCAGTGATGTGCTGTGCCGTCTACACCACTCTCTGTAGTGATTTGTGGCTGTGGGCAGAACAGTTCCCGTACCAGACTGTAATGCAGCCCGTCAGCAGGCTCTCGATGGTGCATCTGTAGAAGTTTGTGAGGATGCTGGCGTTCATGCCAAACTTCCTCAGTCTTCTGGAGCCAATTGGCCTCAGAACATTCATTCATGATAGCCCAGTGCTTCAGAGTTTATAACATGGAGCCTGCTGCAGTGTACATGTCACTAAAGAAGGTGGCAGCTATCACAGATGGTAGACTCCATATTGTTCACGTTTGAGAGAGTATATGTATGGAACAGTCTTGCTGGGATACCGTACTCATCTAGATATCAAGGAGGTGGAAATGGGAATTTTAAATATTATTATTATCCCATCCGAGTGAGTAATAAGGATCTGAAGAGTATGAAGAAGGGTTCCAACTGGAAACATATTAATCCTTTACTCCAGAGAGGCTGCGTGACCCGTTGAGTTACTCCAGCATTTTGCTTGAGTAATAAGGATGGTGTATTTTGTGAAATACAGAGTTGTGAATCTGTGGAATTCTCTGCCTCAGAAGGCAGTGGAGGCCAATTCTCTGAATGCATTCAAGAGAGAGCTAGATAGAGCTCTTAAGGATAGCGGAGTCAGGGGGTATGGGGAGAAGGCAGGAACGGGGAACTGATTGAGATTGATCAGCCATGATCACATTGAATGGCGGTGCTGGCTCAAAGGGCTGAATGGCCTCCTCCTGCACCTATTGTCTATTGTATTTAGGGCTGCTTGGTGATTGAGATAAACAGCAATAAATATCCACTTTGATCAAAAAACAAAATGATGGAGGGACTTAGCAGGTCAGACAGCATCTGTAGAGGGAAATTAACAGATGACATTTCAGGTCAGGGTCTCTCTTTAATTTAAAGAAGGGTCCTAACCCAAAACATCATCTGTACATTTTCCTCCACAGGCGCTGCTTGTCCTGCTGAGTTCCTCCAGCTTTTTGTTTCTTGATCAAGATTCCAGTATCTGCAGTTTCTCAAGTCTCCAATATCCTCATTGACACCTAGCCAGGTGAGCCAAGATTCATATAACAAAATAATGGCATACACACGAGGGACTCTCCGAGTTATGGGATGAGCTGGTGAGACCCACTCATTATGAAATGAGTGGGTCTCAATCATGAGCAGGTTCCTGCAGTTGTGGGGCTAGGCTGGATCAAGTCATATAGACTTAGGGACTCTACTTTGGGGACTTGAGGGGAAAGCTTTTTGCACAGACAGTGGTTGATATCCTAAACTCGCTGACGGAGGAGGTGAAGAAGTCAGATAGAATTACTGAAACTCAAGATACATTTAGACAGCCACTTTAATGATCAAGGCAGAGAAGAATACAAACCTACAGACTGCCACATTGCAGAGTGGGATTGCACAGCTGGTAGAGCTGCTGCCTCACAACACCAGAGACCCAGGTTTGACCTGCCTGTGTGGAATTTTCACATTCTCCTTGTGAGTACATGGGTTTACTTCGGATGCTCCAATTTCCTCCCACATCCCAAAGACGTGCAGGTTTGTAGTTCAATTGTCCTCTGTAAATTGCCTCTCGTGTGAAGGCGAGAGGGGGATAACGTAGAACTGGTTTGAACGGGTGATGGATGGTCAGCGTGCACCTGGTGAGCCAAAGGGCCTGTTTCCATTATATATCTTTCCATCAATTAATTAAAACAAATGATGCGGGCAAATTGGATTAGTGAAGATGGGCAAAATGGTTGGCATATATGTAGTGGGCCGAAGAGCCTGTATCTGTGCTGTACACATCATGACTCTAAGCTCTGAGTGAAACTCATTTGCACTCAAAATGCTGCAATGAATTGCACTATTTCAAATGATTCCCCCCAGGCTGATTTATAATCAGGCAGAGCTGTTTAAAAGGTTAAGGTGTGAGATTAAAAAAAAGCTTGTTGACAAGGGTTTGTGATTTTGCACTCTGATTTTCGGCATCTGTGGCCCCCAAAATCCAGCATTTATCTTTACTTTAACAAAACAGCTTAGAAAGTGTTCAAACATTCAAGAGGATTCCACTGCCACCCAGAGGTGAAATAGTTTCCTTCATTTATTTTCCAAGCAATGTTACAAGGATATCTTTGGAGAATAGAATATGTAATCCTTGATACGAGCTTTATTGCGGCACTCTATTTATTCGGGGCAGTATTTCAAACAGAACAATGTCAACCTTGAAGGAAACATACAATACCTTTTGCAGGAATGGGAAGCACAAAGAACGGTCAGTCGAAAGGGGTAGAGACTTTGTATCATCCTGAGATATATTCAGATGCCTATATAGTTATTGCTTTTTGTTTATTATTGGTCTATAATTGTCACATGTGCCAAGGTACAATGAGAATTTTTGTTTTACATGCTATCCAGGTAAATCATTCTATATAAGTACTATCATGTCATGCACGTGTACAACAGGAAGTGCAAAAAGCAAAAAGAAACATGGTGCAGAATAAAGTGTTACAATTACAGAGAAAGTGCAGATAGTAAAGTGCAAGAGCCGTACGGTGTAGGCTAGGAGATTGGGAATACATCGTTAACTTATGAGATGCATGTTCAAGTCTGATAACAGGCGGCACGGACTTGGAGGGCCGAAAAGGCCTGTTTCCGGCTGTAGATATATGATATGATATGAACAGCAGGGAAGAAGCTGCTCCTGAATCCCCAATGGGGGGGGGGGGGGGGGGGGGAGAATGGAATGGAATAGGAATGGATTACTTTATTGTCACATGTGACAAGTCACGGTGAAATTATTTGCTTGCCGCAGAAGGCTGCGGAGGCCAAGTCAGTGAATATTTTTAAGGCAGAGATAGATAGATAGATTCTTGATTTTGTACAGGTATCAGAGGTTATGGGGAGAAGGCAGGAGAATGGGGTTAGGAGGGAGAGATAAATCAGCCATGATTGAATAGAGGAGTAGACTTGATGGGCTGAATGGCCTAATTCTATTCCTATCACTTATGACCTTATGACCATACCCAAAGTATACAAATAGTCACCATATAAAGGGAGCTGACATAGTCACAAAGTGCCCAATCCGGCTTCTCCGTGGCAGTCCCCCCCATGCCGGGTCCTCCATTGTTGTGAGAGAATGATTGGGATGTGAGTGGTTCTTGAATATATTAGCTGCTTTCCCAAGGCAATGTTGTGCAAATGGAGTCGTTAGGTGAGGGGGAGGCTTGTTTGTGTGATCGAGAGGACGGTTTCCACATCTCTCTGTGATTGCATGTGGCCTTGGGCTGAGCAGTTACCATACCAAGATGTGATGCCATCCAAATAGGATGCTTTCTATTATACATCTGTATAAATTGGTAGGAGAATTTGGAGACATATCAAATCTGTCCTTAGTCTTCTGAGAATGTAAAGACTTTGGTGTGCATACTGTCAAAGTGGTTGAATTGCATTAATGTGAAGGATGTTAAAAGCACCTTGAAAGTAGGAGATCTGCACAAAACATTTATGCAATGTTTTTAAAGTTTGAGTAACCTATTCCAATGCTCTTACGTATAACTTACGCAAGATTCCCTATTTTCATAAAATAATGCCAGAAAATAAGTATCCTGATCCTGATATGCACTTCACAACATATAAGGTCACATATGCACTGTTTGCATGTGTTTCTTTTTAATTCATTTACTTTATACTTCTTGTTCAACTCTATGGATCTTTTAAAATACACATTTTGTAAAAGAAACGCACAATTAGCCACAGCAGATATTGTGGCTAATATTATTATTATCCTTCAGGAAAACCCATTCACATTAAAGAAGAATACATCCGGGACTGAACCCGTGATTCGCAATTCATCTAATATATTTTAAAAGTGGCTTAAAATCACAAGATCCAAAACGATCAAAGTGCGTAAATAAAAAAAAGTAGCATGGAGATCAAAAAATGCCATTAAATGTTTAGTAAGTTCAAAGCTGCCAATTTCTAATATCATGCGATCTTGTATCTGGAACTGGAGACTGCTGCGTAATTTACTATATTAAATAGAATTTCATGACCATATGTTTCTGATTAGTGTTTTATGATTTAACTCGTAGGCTAAGTTAATACAGATTAACTTGTAGCTTACCTTTGAGAGAACTTGCTTTCTTTTACATCGCAACCAAAGTCAAATAAATGCTCTAAAATCATTGCTGTACATGCAGTATATCCGTCAAAGAGTCTTGCAACTTTCCCCTGACATGTAGCCTCTTATCTGGGAAATATATCTGGCCACCTCCTGCACTGTAAGATTCCATGTGCATTAAATACTTGGCATGTGACAAAGCAGACAACCTTTCAAGGTGCCAGAATAGGTACAATGGGCTGTGGTCTCCTTGTGCGCTGTAATATTTTGTGTCATTAAGTGCCAATTTTCTTTTGCTCATGTGTCAAACGATGTTCTGCCATCACTTTGCCACAGCCAGTGCCACATCTGTGCCTCTGCGGAGATCGTCCGCAGTGCATGCCTCTCTGCCACAAGCCAGTAGGTGAGCCATTATCTGTACCTCTCCATAGTTGCATTAGTCCGAGAAGCCCCACTTCTTCAGGTTGAGTCTGCAACGTCCCACTCCAGTGCGGAGGCGGTTTAGGATTTTCCAGGTAGTATAAGGCAGGTGGTGTCCTGGTGCCATCTGTTGTTTGGTTTTGGTACCTGGCACGGTTGGCTCTAGTTCCCTGAAGCTGTTCCGACTCTTCAAGTGTTTCTTGGCATGTTGGTGATTGTGCAAGGGGCGATGGGGGTCTGTGTCCGCATTGAAACGTTCTACTGCAGCTGCCCGATCACGTCTCGAGATGGTTTGTCGATACCAGCCAGCTCGTACAGATGTTCAACCTTTGTCGGCATCAGGCATCCTGTGATTTTCCTGCAGGCAGTGTTCAATGCAGAGTCCACCTTGTGTGCATGTTTAGAGCGTCTCCAGATGGGGCTTGCATATTCTGCCACTGAGAAACAGAACGCCAGGGCTGCAGTGCAGTTTGTTGTTGGGTCACTTCCAAATGAGCTGTTTGCCAGTTTTTCGATGACATTGTTCTGGGCGTTGACCTTTGCCTTGGTTTTCTCAACATGTTGGCGATATGATAACGTGCGATCGAGGACCACACCTAGGTACTTTGGGGCTTTGCAGTGTTCCAACAGGACATCATTCCATCGCACCTGCAGTTGACGTTTTGCATCCCGGTTCCGGAGGTGGAATGCTGCGCTTTGCGTTTTTGTTGGGTTTGGACGCAGTGAATTCTGTTGGTTGTATGTTGTCATATTCTGCAGAGCAGCTTCTAGTACGGTCTCAATCTGACTGAAATCTGAGGATTGCATTGCGATGCATAAGTCATCGGCATACAGAAACGACATCGTTTTCGGGGTGATGGGTTGGTCATTGGTGTATATATTGAACAACGTTGGGGCAAGGACACTGCCCTGTGGTAGACCATTCTTTTGGCATCTCCAACGGCTGTTCTGACCATTCAGGCATACAAAGAAGCGGCGGTTGTCCATCATTGTCATGATGAACCGGAGAAGATGAGAGTCCTGTAGTGTTTGTTGCAGTTTGGCTTTCATGGTACGGTGGTTTACAGTGTCCTATGCTGCGGACAAGTCTACGAACACTGCACCTGTGATCAGCTTCCACTCGAAGCCATCTTCAATGTGCTGAGTGAGGTTCAGCAGTTGGCCTGTTGTTGACTTTCCGTGGCGGAACCCAGCCTGTTCAGGTATCAGGACATCGTCTACATCCAGCGTGCTGCGGTTAAGTACGCATCTTTCCATCAGTTTGTATGGGTGGCACAGTAAGGATGTAGGCCAGTAGCTGCCGGGAAGATTGGCACCTTTGCCTGGTTTTGGTAAAGTGACAACCTTCAATTTCCGCCAGACTTGTGGAACGGTGCCAATAATCATTAATCACCACTTTCTACATGGCTTATATTTGCTGGAGTCAGCTGAATGTTACTTTAAAACAATCATTCTGAGTAAACTTTTCCACTCCATAATATCTGGGCATCACGGTGGCACAGCGGTAGAGTTACTGCCTTATAGTGCTAGAGGCCCAAGTTCGATACTGACTACTGGCACTTGTCCATATGGATTTTGTACGTTTTCCCCATGACCTCCATGGGTTTTCTCCGGTTTCCTCCCACACTCCAAAGACATAAAGGTTTGTAGGCTAATTGGCTTGGTATAATGGTAAATTGTTCCTAGTGTGTGTAGGTTAGCGTTAGTGAGCAGTGATTGCTGGTCGGCACGGATTCAGTGGGCCAAAGGGCCTATTTCCATGCTATATCTCTAAACTAAACTAAACACTCCACATATTTCTGGGATCTCTATATCCTTCCTCTTAATCACCCTTAAAGTAAATCACATCACCATTGTTAGGTCTGAGATTCCCTCCAAAGGCTCCTGGCTCTCTCTTTCTGTCTTTAAGACATAGGATGCTTTAAAATGTCCTTATATGATTAAGTAAATCATGTTTTAATAAAGAGGAAGCTGTGTTTGGCAAATCCCTTAGAATTTGGTTGAGCATATAACTACTAGAATAGATCTGGGGGAACTAATAGATGTAGTGTATTTAGATGTATAAAACACATTTGACAAGATACCACACAAAAATATTGTGATTTGAACTAAGGGCTCATGGGGTTGGGAAGGGGGATGGACTATTGACAGACTGGCATAGATGGAGAATGAATTCAAGGATAGAGGATAGGAATAATAGAGTGGTAGATTTGTTGGGACTGTAAAGTATGTAAAGCTGACGATTCCATGTTAGGTGGTATAGTGATCTGTGAGGAAGATGCAAAGTGGTGCAAGATGAAATGGACAGGAAATATGGAGGACGTAGGCTAATGTAGGGAAATGTGTAGGAAGGAACTGCAGATGCTGATATACACCGTGGACACAAAATACTGGAGTAACTTAGGCTGCATCTCTGGATAGAAGGAATGGGTGACATTTCGGGCCGAGACCTTTCTTAAACTGAGAGTCAGGGGAGAGGGAGATACAGAGATATGGAAGGGTAGGTGTGAAAATGAGACATCAAAGGGGACGAGGTTCAAGGAAAATGTAGAATAGGTAATTGTTATCTAGGGGAAGGTGACAACGAAGCATACAGAGATAAAATTTAATCAAGGGGACCGTCAGACTGGTTGGAGAACAAGGATGGGGAGGGATGGAGAGAGAGGGAAAACAGGGGTTACTTGAAGTTAGAGAAATCAATATTCATACCACTGGGGTGTAAGCTGCACAAGTGAAACATGAGGTGCTATTCCTCCAATTTGTGCTGGGCCTCACTCTGACAGTGGAGGAGGTCCAGGCCTGAAAGCTCATCATGGGAATGGAAGGGGGTTAAAGTGTTTAGCAACTGGGAGATCATGTAGGTTAAGGCGGATTGAGCGGAGGTGTTCAGTTTAGAGATACAGTGGAGAAACAGGGCTTTTTGGCCCACCGGGTCCATGCCGACCAGCGATCACCGGACACTAACACTATTGTAACACTATCCTATACCCACTAGGGACAATTTTTACATTTACCAAGCCAATTAACCTACATACCTGTATGTCTTTGGTGTGTGGGAGGAAACCGAAGATCTCAGAGAAAACCCACACAGGTCGCGGGGAGAACGTACAAACTCTGTACAGACGGGATCGAACCCGGGTCTCTGGCGCTGCATTTGCTGTAAGGCAGCAACTCTACCGCTGCGCCACCGTGCCACAATTCAGTGAAACAATCACTGAGTCTGCGCTTTGTCCTGCCGATATTTCGGAGTCCACACCTGCAACAGCAGATACAGTAGATGAGGTTGGAGGAACTGCAAGTGAACCTCTGCCTCACCTGAAAGGACTGCCGGGGTGCTTGGCAGAAGTTGACGAAGGCGGTATGGGGACAGGTGTTGCGTCTCCTGCAGTTGCAGGGGGAAGTACCTGGGGAGGGAGTGGTTTGGGTGGGAAGGGATGTGTAAACCAGGGAATAACGGTCTCTACGGAAAGCAGAAAGGGGTGGAGATGGGAAGATGGGAAGAGGTAGAATAAGCTGCAATCTTACTGCAAGCTCGATGAACCATATGGCCTTTTCCTGCTTCTCTTTCATGTTCTAACAATCCTGAGCAGCTCCTTTGACCAATCTTTTGGTCTCTGTCCAAAAGCTTCCTTGTGGGCCAATGTCAAACTTTGGTTGATCACACACTGGTGAAGCAATTTGTCATGTTATAGCTGCTATACAAATACAAACCGTCTGGTGGTCATTGTGAGAAATTAGCTTTTTATGACTAATTCTTACTCAAAAGCTCCCTGAAACAATTGACCCAGTCACAAAATTTCCAAAAATGACAGCTCTTGAGCCTCATTTACGGGTCATATTTTAGATGACACAGCTGGAAAGAGAGAGAATTATTATCAAAACATTCTACACTAAATACTAAAGATTCACAAATACAATAAAGAGAGGCATTAAGCATTCTGTCGAGAATGATAAATAGTTTACCTTATTGGCCTTGTCAATGAATTGCCCATTTATTATTGGCATATGGTTCAGGCTTGCATCTAATTCATCTGCCTGATTAAACTTGGTGTTAAAATGGCAAGTCATCATAACAATCAAATATTTTTACAGCGACCACAAGGAACTGCAGATGCTGGAATTATTGCATCGAACACAAATTGCTGGAATAACTCAGCAGGTCAGACAGCATCTCAGGAGGATAGGTGACATTTCGGGTTGGGACACGTATTCAAAATATTTTTGCAATGCATACTCAGAAAGGTGTGCTGATATTGTCACACTAAATGTCACGTGCCAAGTTAATCCAGTGCATGTTAGACCTGAATTTGTTACAGTCAGTTCATTGTAATGATTGCGGCCTCCCGTCAGTGCCATTCACAGAGTTTATCATATTGGTGCTTATTCATGGCATGTCATTATGCAAGTCACTACAGGAGTTGAAGCTAAGTGATTCTGTGTAAAGCCGTTTCAGCAACACTTAAGGAAAATAATAGGATAGTGCAAGTGTACGGGGGTTGCTGGTCGGCGTGGAGTCATTGGGCTGAAGGGCCTATTTCAACGCATGGCTCCAGGTTCGGGAACATTTTCATCAGAGCTGACATGAGGCAACTGCATAGCCCACTCATTAGCTAAAGTGTGGTCCCGACCTGCTATCCACCACATTGAAGACCTTTGAGCTATCTACAATCAGACTTTATTGAACTTTATCTTGCACTAAATCTTATACCCTTTATCTTGTATCTGCACATTGTTGCCTGCTTGATTGTGATCGTGTTTTGTCTCTCATTGACTGAATAGCATGCAACAGAAAGCTTTTCACTGTACCTCGGTGACAATAATATTAGACTAAACTAAAAATGATGTACAATCACAATTACTTAACAAGCCTATTTATTCACAAAATGCTGGAGTAACTCAGCAGGTCAGGCAGCATCTCGGGAGAGAAGGAATGGGTGACGTTTCGGGTCGAGACCCTTCTTCAGTCTGAAGAAGGGTCTCGACCCGAAACGTCACCCATTCCTTCTCTCCCGAGATGCTGCCTGACCTGCTGAGTTACTCCAGCATTTTGTGAATAAATCGATTTGTACCAGCATCTGCAGTTATTTTCTTACTGTTATCCGCGCTGTATATATATGATATGATATGATATGATACACTACTCAACAAGCCTGGCATCTTACACAGTTGCAATGAGCTAGATGACTGTCTTTTAGCCCTTAGCACACCATAGAACTTTGATCCAGCAGCCTGCAAAAGATACTGACACTGGACATTTTATTTGGAGGAAGTAAGTGCAGTCTCAGAGGTTAATAGCTCGATGGATATTAAAATAATTAAACATATAGGGACAATGTGGGAAGATATATTTCAAATCAGACATCCTTACAAAATAGCCTACTGCTGTTCATTCTCTATTACATTCTTTTGAAAGTAGGATGTAACCATTCAAACATTAGAAATGCTACAGTCCTTCAATCATTGGGGTTACTACCATCACATACAGTGCCTTCCATAATGTTTGGCCCAAAGACCCATCCTTTATTTATTTGCCTCTGTACTCCACAATTTGAGATTTGTAATAGAAAAAAAAAATCACGTGTGGTTAAAGTGCACATTATCAGATTTTATTAAAGGCCATTTTTATAGACAATAGACAATAGACAATAGGTGCAGGAGTAGGCCATTCGGCCCTTCGAGCCAGCACCGCCATTCAATGTGATCATGGCTGATCATTCTCAATCAGTACCCCGTTCCTGCTTTCTCCCCATACCCCCTGACTCCACTATCCTTAAGAGCTCTATCTAGCTCTCTCTTGAATGTATTTTTTGGTACATTTTGGTTTCAGCATGTAGAAATTATAGCTGTGTTTATACATAGTCCCTCCATTTCAGGGCACCATAACGTTTGGGGCACATGGCTTCACAGGTGTTTGTAATTGCTCAGGTGTGCTGCCTCCTTAATGCAGGTATTAGAGAGCTCTCAGCACCTATTCTTTCCTGCAGTCTTTCCATCACCTTTGGAAACTTTTATTGCTGTTTATCAGCATGAGGACCAAAGTTGTGCCAATGAAAGTCAAAGAAGCCATTATGAGACTGAGAAACAAGAATAAAACTGCTAGAGACATCAGCCAAACATTAGGCTTACCAAATCAACTGTTTGGAACATCATTAAGAAGAAAGAGAGCACTGGTGAGCTTACTAATCACAAAGGGACTGGCAGGCCAAGGATGACCTCCACAGTTGATGACAGAAGAATTCTCTAAAAAATAAAGAAAAATCCCCAAACACCTGTCCGACAGATCAGAAACACTCTTCAGGAGTCAGGTGTGGATTTGTCAATGACCACTGTCCGCAGGAGACTTCATGAACAGAAATACAGAGGCTGCACTGCAAGATGCAAACCACTGGTTAGCTGCAAAAATAGGATGGCCAGGTTACAGTTTGCCAAGAAGTACTTAAAAAAGTAACCATAGTTCTGGAAAAAGGTCTTGTGGACAGATGAGACGAAGATTAACTCATGTCAGAGTGATGGCAAGACCAAAGTATGGAGGAGAAATGGAACTGCCCAAGATCCAAAGCATACCACCTCATCTATGAAGCACAATGGTGGGGGTGTTGTGGCCTGGGCATGTGTGGCTGCTGAAGGTACTGGCTCACTTATCTTCATTGATGATACAACTGCTGATAGTAGTAGCATAATGATTTCTGAAGTGTATAGGCACATCCTATCGGCTCAAGTTCAGACAAATGCCTCAAATCCATTGGCCGGTTGTTCATTCTACGGCGAGACAATGATCCCAAACATACTGCTAAAGCAACAAAGGAGTTTTTCAAAGCTAAAAAATGGTCAATCCTTGAGTGGCCAAGTCAATCACCGGATCTGAACCCAATTGAGCATGCCTTTTATATGCTGAAGGGAAAGCTGAAGGGGACTAGCCCCAAAAACAAGCACAAGCTAAAGAATGGCTGCAATACAGGCCTGGCAGTGTAGATCAATCCCCTAGGCGGATTGATCCATGCCTGACTTTCGTATTGCTGACCTGATCTAAGATCCATGCCTGGTTTTGGTAGTGTTACCTGTATTATGCTGCTGATTAAATTCGTTTCACTTTGTAACCATGAGGTGTGCCATGCAGAGGTTTCTCACTTGCTCTCTGCATTGTATTTGTAATAAAACGCTTATATAGAAGTTAAACGATTTAATCAGCAGCATAAAATACAGGTAACACTACCAAAACCAGGCATGGATCTTAGATCAGGTCAGCAATACGAAAGCCAGGCATGGATCAATCCGCCTAGGGGATTGATCTACAGGCAGAGCATCACCAGAGAAGCCACCCAGCGACTGGTGATGTCCATGAATCGCAGACTTCAAGCAGTCATTGCATGCAAAGAATATGCAACAAAATACTAAACATGACTACTTTCATTTCCATGACATTGCTGTGTCCCAAACATTGTGGTGCCCTGAAATGGGGGGACTGTGTATAAACACTGCTGTAATTTCTACATGATGAAACCAAAATGTATAAAAATGGCCTTTATTAAAATCTGACAATGTGCACTTTAACCACATGTGATTTTTTTTTTCTATTACAATTCTCAAATTGTGGAGTACAGAGACAAATAAATAAATGATAGGTTTTGTGTCCCAAACATTACGGGGGGCACTGTGTAGTTATTGATGCAAAGTGATTACTCAGCTTTGGGGTGAATTCTCAGTCATTAGCAACACTGCAGTTGCTTGTTAGTTGATGCAATGTCACTATTCAGTCAACAAGGGGTCAGCAAACACCCAGCACCTGGGGATACTGTGGTTTTCCAGTCTGCTATGGACATTGCCAGGATTTAGCTAAGCGGGGCACTTTCGTCTCCCAGTTATTGGGGATAATTTGTTCAATCGATCATAAAACAAACTGCACTCACTCTTGTCATTTGTATCATAGAGTTATACAGCATGAGAACAGGCCTTTTAGCCCAACCATGCCGACCATGATACATATCCACGCTAATTCCATTTGTCTGCATTTGGCCCACATTTTGGAAGTTGTTGAGCCATATTGGTCATAGGAAACTTAATAATAATTGAGTAATTGAGACCAGTTGCTCTCAAGTAGTCTTTGTGCCAACACAGGCAACAATTGAACAAGGACACTTATATTGCTGAGTCCTATATAGAGATTACATTTAATCAGGCTTTCAGGGCTATGAGTGCAGTTCCATGGTTATTGACAATGCAATGCCGTTTCAATCATATGGACCTCTACAGTGTCTTTGGGACACTCAGTTCTTTGTTGAGATATTCTTGTGGCACTGCTGGTACTCAGTCAATCACAGGTTCTCTATAGACTGGCTGTGCAATCACTCAGTCATTGGAGATGTTACTATCACTCCATCACTGAGGACACTGCAATCGCACAGTTATTGCAGGCATTGCAGACTGTCAGACAATTGGGATAGTGAATTCACTGAATTTCCGGGGACAGCCTTTGGTTAGGATTCAATTCTGCAGACACTCAGTCACTGCAAATGCCTGGAGGTAGGGAATACTGCAATCAATTGGTCACTGGAAACACTGCAATCACTCAGTGATGGACAGCATAACAATCCCACAGTCATTTTAAACCTTGTGATACGCTGCAATTGCTTAGCCTTGGTTGTCACGCAATGCTCCTGCTTTCAGTCAAGAAACTTGGGGATACTGTAACTACATATTATTATGTCTGATCAGTTTGAAGAAGGGTCTTGACCAGAAACATCACCCATTCCTTCTCTCCAGAGATACTGCCTGCCCCGCTGAGTTACTCCAGCATTTTGCATCTATCTTCGGTTTAAGCCAGCATCTGCAGTTCCTTCCTACTCAACATTATTATGAGTCATTAACAAACACGGCAATCATGGAACCTTTAAAAAAATGCAGACCGGGTTAGATAAGCAACAGTGATTAATTGGCAAGGCAGCACTCTCAAGTAATTGGGAACTCTGCAGTCATTCAGGACTTGATTTCAAAGTCGTCGCACAGTTTTTGAGCACACAGCTATCACACAGTCACCTGGGACTGCAATCACTCAGTCCAAGGGTGCACTGCAGTCATTTAGACCTTGGTTGAGATGCAATCATGCACTCATCATGGCCGCTTCAATCATTCAGTCATTGAGTGTGCTGCAGAGCTTCAGTAATTTTCATCATTCAGCCACTGGTGAACTACAATAACTCATTTATTGGTGATTCAGCAAACTATCAGTCATTTGGGACATTATGGTCACTCAGCCATTGGGAGAACTGTAATCATTTAGTCAATGGTGTCACTGTTTGCACTCACATATGAGTTTAGGTCTCTGCAATCAGGTACAGCAATCATTCCATTAAGGGGAACACTGCAACCAGTTGCCAGGCACATAATCGTTCAGTCCTTGATGAGGACAAAATCACTCAGTCATTAAGGACCCTGCAATCCTCCACATATTATCTCATCGTAATTACTCTTACATGGGGAGAGACAAGCTACATCAACAATTGCAGTGTTGCAATCATTCCATCACCAAGTGTGTGCTTCCATAAATTTGGTCACTGGAGCTGGTGGAATCACTCACTGATTCCACTATGGGAAGTGATTACGGGAAGTGCAGTCACTGAGTTCAAGGTTGATGCGTGGTTTCTCAGTCTTTATTTGAGTTGTAATAACTGTCATTGGCAATGCTATCAAAACCCATTCCATTTCTGCCACTGTAATCACTAAGGCTTTGGGAACAATCTAATGCCACAGCCATTGGGAGCACCACAATCAGTCATTGAGACCACTCCCCCCACATGGACATTGAAGATGATACAATTACTCTGTCATAGAGATTGTTGCAATTAATTTATTTTGACGCATTTTGCTTCAAAAATGAAGCTCAGCATATTTCCTGGTCTGGCCGAGCAATGCACTATTTCAATTATAAATGGTAAAAAAAAAGTAGGAGATAGAAGATTATTGTATTTTATGTTCATAGGGTCATAGAGAGTCATACAGTATGTAAACAGGCCCTTCAACCTGACTTGCCCACACCGGCCAACATGTCCCAGCTACACTAGCCCCACCTGCCACCATTTGGTCCACAATTTGGTTGCTTGAATAAATGACCCTTTTGTTTACTTTTGAATCCTATATCGACAGAGAATTATACTAAAGCTAATTATTTTAAATGTTCTCTCCCTTTTATTTAATAAATGGAAGACTTATACTGAGGGAGACCAGTAGCAAGGCAGATCTTAGGTTTTTGAACCTGTACAACCCTAATCCTACCTCAATAAACCTGTGTCCATTTCTTGCACTACCATGAACTTTTATTTCTCATTATATTTTGCTCTAATGTTGCGTGTATTTTTCCATTGGTTCTTCTTTCAGACATTTTATGTGTAATTGATGCAAACTTTAAGTGTAAACTTTATAAGTGCTTGTCTGAGTCTGTGATGCTGCTGCACGCACCATATTTCATTGTTCCTGCACTTCAACATGTTTGTGCATATGATAATAAAATTGACTTGATGTCATTAGGTTGCTAAAAAAAGGACAGAAATAATTTGTGGATCTATTGAGGGGCGTGCACTTCAAAAGCAAGGAAATTATGCAATTTGCTCATGAAATACTGTCTGGATTCAGGCTGGGGTATTGCGGGGAATTATGAGCATTACTATTTCCTGTGACTGGTGAGGCCCAATAGAGAATCCAAGGATCGAACATGGAACAGGACAACACAAGAGCAGGCCCTTCAGCCCACATTGTCTATGCTGAACATGATGCCAAGACCAACTCTTATCTACCTACACTTAATCTATATCCCTTCATTCACTACATGTTCGTGTGCCTTTCCAAAAAGTTTCTTAAATGCCACTGTTGCATCTGCCTCAACCACCATCCGCAGCAGCGCATCCCAAATACTCACCACCCTCTGTGTAAACAATTTGCCCCTTACATTTCCTTTAAACATTGCCCCTCTCACCTTAAAGCTATGTTCTCTAATATTTAAATTTTCCATCCTGGGAAACAGTTCTGACTGTCTACCTTATCTATTCCTTTCATAATGTTACACACTTTAGATTTTAGTTTTCAGATACAGCACGGAAACAGGCCCTTTGGCCCACTGAGTCTCTGCCAACCAGCGATCCCTGTACACCAGCACTATACTGCACACTAGGGACAATTTCAGAATCAGAATCAGAATAACCTTTATTGTCATCCAAAAAAACAAGCCTTTTGGACGAAATTCCGTTACCCACAGTCCAACAATGAGAGCAATAAAAATAAGCAATAAAACACACAATCACAAACCAACACAAAACAAAAAAAAGAAACATCCATCACAGTGAGTCTCCTCCAGTCACCTCCTCACTGTGATGGAAGGCCAGAATGTCTTTTCTCTTCCCCTGCCGTCTTCTCCCGTGGTCAGGCTGTTGAACATTTATGTGTATGTGACAAATAAACTTGACTTGACTTGAAGTTGCCACGTCGGGGCGGTCTGTGCTCCTGACATTGAAGCCCCCGCCGGGCGGAGAAAAACAGGCCGCACCGGACGGTGAAAGGTTCGCAGTGGTCCAACCCAAGCCCCTCGATTTACAAACTTTACCAAAGCCAATTAACCTACAAACCTATATGTCTTTGGACAATAGACAATAGACAATAGGTGCAGGAGTAGGCCATTCAGCCCTTCGAGCCAGCACCGCCATTCAATGCGATCATGGCTGATCACTATCAATCAGTACCCCGTTCCTGCCTTCTCCCCATACCCCCTCACTCCGCTATCCTTAAGAGCTCTATCCAGCTCTCTCTTGAAAGCATCCAACGAACTGGCCTCCACTGCCTTCTGAGGCAGAGAATTCCACACCTTCACCACCCTCTGACTGAAAAAGTTCTTCCTCATCTCCGTTCTAAATGGCCTACCCCTTATTCTCAAACTGTGGCCCCTTGTTCTGGACTCCCCCAACATTGGGAACATGTTATCTGCCTCTAATGTGTCCAATCCCCTAATTATCTTATATGTTTCAATAAGATCCCCCCTCATCCTTCTAAATTCCAGTGTATACAAGCCCAATCGCTCCAGCCTTTCAACATACGACAGTCCCTCCATTCCGGGAATTAATCTAGTGAACCTACGCTGCACGCCCTCCATAGCAAGAATATCCTTCCTCAAATTTGGAGACCAAAACTGCACACAGTACTCCAGGTGCGGTCTCACCAGGGCCCGGTACAACTGTAGAAGGACCTCTTTGCTCCTATACTCAACTCCTCTTGTTACGAAGGCCAACATTCCATTGGCTTTCTTCACTGCCTGCTGAACCTGCATGCTTCCTTTCATTGACTGATGCACTAGGACACCCAGATCTCGTTGAACCCCCCCTCCTCCTAACTTGACACCATTCAGATAATAATCTGCCTTTCTATTCTTACTTCCAAAGTGAATAACCTGTGGGAGGAAACCATAGCACCTGGAAAAATCCACGCCGTCACGTGGAGAATGTACAAACTCCATTCAGACAGCACCCCTGGTCAGGTTCGAACCTGGGTCTCTGGCATTATAAGGCAGCAACTCTACCGATGCGCCACTGTGCCGCAGATCTAGATAGATCTCTCTTTGATAGACCTATCAAATAGGACATAGGGTGGAGATTATAATTGTGTCGAGAGACAGCAGCAGCTGGGATTATTCACTGCAGAGCAGAGAAGGTTAAAAGGAGATTCAGTAAAGGCGTTCAAGATCATGAATGGTTGCGCCAGCGTAAATAGGAAGAAATTGTTTTCAATGGCAGGAGCTGGGTAACTCGAGCACACAACCTGAAAACGATTGGCTAAAAAAACCCACAGGAACCGACAGGAAAAAAGTATAGAGTTATGTGGAATGCAGTGCCTGGAAGAGTCTTGGCTAAATACCTAAGAGGAAAATGTTTATGAGACTATGAAATAAGAATAGGGGACTGTGTCTAACTGGATAAGAAAAGGTAGAATGGATTGAGTACCATTCTTCTGTCATTTGTTAATCTATGATATAAATCCTAAATTGTTTTGTAACATTTTTTATTATAGGTTAAAAATATTGTAATACTGAGCCAGCAGAAGCTTGGTACAAATCCTTCTCTGACATTTGAGTCTGTAATCCTATTTGATCCATCTAAACTCACAAGTGGGTGTAAAAGGTTCCATGGTACTATTCAATAAATTGAAGGACAATTATCCCTGATCTTTAGGGTCACATTTGTTTCTCAAATAACATCAATATTTGGCCTTCTCTGTGCTGTTTGTGGGGAGCTTTTCATGCCAATATTTGTTGCATCTTATGCATTTTTGAAATGTTCTGAGGTCACAAAAGGTTCAAAATAAATGCAATTACTTGCATTAAACTTTTGTCTTGTTGGGTTGCCTGATGGGCATGATTGCAAGGAAATAATCTTATGAAGACCATTAGGATCACATCAGAAAGAGTTACATCAAAGTCCCACAAATAAATCTGCCTGAAACACCTAAGATGTAGACTGGAGCTGAAGATCATTCTTTTAGATCAATTGAAGCACTAAAGAATTTTGAGACATGCTCATATATATATATATATATAGATTCTGGAAATAGCAGGGTCAAAATGATAGCTGAAATGTTCAAAATTTGCTGTCGGTCAAGTAAAGAAAATCTTCAGTAAATATTGGAATCCATTACAATAATGTGAATAATGGGGCTACAAACATTTTTGTTCGACGAAGAACCTAAATTCACATGACTTAAAATAGAAACTTAGAAATCATCATCGATAAGTATCAGAAGCCTAAAGAAATGAGGGGGAAAAAATCAAATTCAAATACATATTAGCTGGAAATATATAGGAAGGAACTGCAGATGTTGGTTTAAACCAAAGATAGACACAAAAAGCTGGAGTAACTCAGCAGGTCAGAAAGCATCTCTGGAGAAAAGGAATATGTGACGTTTCAGATCGGGACACTAAGAGTCCTACCTGAAACATCACCTATTCTTTTTCTCCAGAGATGCTGTCTGACCCGCTGTGTTACTCCAGCTTTTTGTGTCTTAGGTGGAAAGATGTTGGTTGATGGAAAATAATGGTCTGATTGGTATGTGTGCAAGAATAGTAAGTGCAATCACTTAAAATTACTGTTAATAATTTACATGGGTATCAGTGCAAGAGAATTCATAATCAAATAACCAATTAAACATAAGCTGGAAATCATGCACCCCCTGTAAACTTTTGTGTCAATAACCAATTGATGACTCTCCTCTTGATGCAAAGAGTTTTCTTCGAAGTCATTCCACTCTCCCTTTATTTATTCAATCCTGCCTTGTAATCATTATCCTATATCATTTCTCCATCCGATCTAATATCTGCAAAAATGCTGTTATGGTTGCCAACATCAAAATATCTTTAACCCTCAGAAAAAGTTGGCACTGTGGAGCAGTGGTAGAGCTGCTACCTTACAGCACCAGAGACCCGGGTTTGATCCTGACCTCTGGTGCTGTCTGTACGGAGTTTGAACATTCTCCCTGTGATGGCGTGGGTTTCTCTGGGTGCTCAGGTTTCACTCCAAACATGTGCACATTTGTAGGTTAATTGACTTCTGTAAATTGCCCCTAGTGTGTGGGATGTGAAACTGGGATAACATAGAATTAGTGTATGGCGATCGTTAGTCGGTGTGGACTTGGTGGGCCTAAAGGCTGGTTTCAATGTTGTATCTCTAATTTAAGCTAAATGAAAAAAAGGCAACAGTGCACTGACTACTTTTGCAATTGCTCAGTAAGGAAAATAAATGCTTATGATGGTCGGAGCATTATGGTTAAAACTGAATCATAATAATGAACAACCATAGAAAGCTTGATCTTAAAGAATAGTTCAGTTCTCATGCAGGAAGTGAAATACCATCAATAAGGGTTCGAGTGATACTCCTTCAATTTATTTCCACTGTCTGGTCCAGTCCCTTTAAAAGGCAGAAATTAAGAAAACAAATGTTAACATTGACACTCCTTTCAAAAAGGATGCTTTTTAAAAATAAAATTCCACTTTAAAATAAAAAATCATGTGTCAAAGGTTTAGACTTTTATTCTACTGTCCCATTCCATGGTAACCATGAGCACTCAGTCTTAAAATGTTGCAGCAACTTGCAGGGATAGTTGCATAGAGGTTTAGATATCCTTGACTATTCATAATCAGGACAATAAATACTTTGATGATCATTGCTAACCTCTTCCCACACCTTATTTGTATTTGTGGCAGTGCCACATATTGTAATATATCAAATTAAGCATGTATCGCAAAATGAGTTTAATTAATCAGATTAAAATACTGATCCACTGCAATAATATTGATAAATGTATACAGTAATTTCTGTGAAATTATAATATCTGATTATGCAGTGTATGAAAGAGAAGATAGTGCAGAAAATTGAATATAACATAAGATCATAGACGTGTTCAAGTTTTATCTGATCATGCAAATCATTCTTTGAAATATAAAATAAACACTAATTGAAACTTGAGGCGGTAATTAAATGCAAGACAATGTTATCTAGTGTGGGAAGCCTGTGTTGGAATAAAGGCACACCCATTGTTAACATAACGTAAGAGGTATGACTTAATCCATGATATCAAACAATGTTTGTGATGGAAGAGAGTGATCATTGTTTGAAGTGGAGGCTGATTGCTGAATCCTTCACAGTAAACTGGGCAGAATTTCATATAACTGGATGTAACAATGCTAATCTTATAACATTTATCTTATGTAATATTGGAGTGGTATCCCTTTATGATTAGTATGTAACCACCTGCTCCCGATGTTAATACAAATGTTTCAATGTAGATCTAGGCAGATGCAGCCTGCTTCAATTGCACAGGTATCCAGTGGAAAAATGCTGTAAGTGGTTTTGTTTTAAGAAAAGTTAATTTGAATTGCTGATTATTCTTCAGTATTTCAGGGACAGATGCTGAGATAGTTTTGTGAACATGAGTTGCTAATTTTAAACTTCAGTTACCATCATGTTGTAAAGTCTCTTTAAAGACTCCTTCAGCTTTGCTGTAAGGTTAATTAACTTGATAGAAAATGCAGCTCTTATGATGGATTATTCCTTCTTTGCCATCCAATAAGATCATGCAATTTCTTAATCAGCTACAGTACTTCCTTCAGTTGGCCAAATGTCAATTAACAAAAAAGTTCAATTATTCAAATTTGTGTTGCAAAATTGGCCTTTGTATTCTGCATTCAGCCAACACCGCAGTCAATAATAGTCACTAAAGCTGACTGGATGAGTCATGAAGGCAATTCTTTGTGACTGATGTGCCTTAGATAAAGAGTGCCCCACACATGGGGAAAATCAACAAGTTTTGAAAAACCTCAGCAAAATGAAAACGGGTGAATGTGAATAAACATTCCCCCCCATCTGTCTAAATGTGGTATTGTTTCAGTGAAGGTAGATAACAGATTGGAGACTGAAACAATTATCCAACGATGTGTCTTTTGCCTGGATTGACGGAATGATGAAGTGCTCTTGCGCTAATTCAGTTTCATCATTAAATCAAAGTGGAAAAGCTATTTATTGAACAAGGTTCTCTGAACCAAAATTATTATCACTGTCGGCTACACTTAGGAAATTATATTTTAGCTTTTATAGCCTGAAAGGTTCAGTAGATTTGCTAATGAAATCTACTGTGCTTGGTAGTATATGCTAGCACTGGGTCAAACAGGACATTGAAAGAAGAGAAAAACATAAGAGGGTTGAGCAAAACCTCAGGAAAAAGGGAGCTGTGCCTGCAGGAAGGAATGAGGAGAGGAGGTGGAATAAGCAGTGGGCATGTTTCGAGTGATTGAGACAGAAAGATGAACAAAGAAAGTCAATAAAAGAGAAAGGGGTTTAAAGTAAATTCAGTAAATTGAGGAGGTGAGCAAAATCTAGAAACAATTTTGATGTTATAACATGAACAGCTTTTGCTCATCACTTTTGCTCATCACTTTATATTGCAGGATATCTTATACTTAAAATGATAAAGAATATGGCCATTGGGTCTATTGAGTCCATCCTTGGTCCAAGGGGAACAATTCCATAAGTCCCATCCCCCCTTCCTTATTTTCCTATCTGTGCTAGTTGTATTTTTCACACATGTCTCTCACCTCCCCTTTGATGTTTTTTTGCCATTTTCATTTGCTAAAGTCTAATTTATACTGTGGCTTTTTTGATTGATTAATTGTCAGAGAGCAATCACAAAACGCAACCAAAATAAATGAGTGATATTGCCAAGTTAACATCAGTTAGTACCAAATTAAGGACCGTTTTTGCAATGGATCCAAACCATTGAAAGATAACCTGAGAGCCAGCAGATGGGATATGAGTAACTTCCTCATTGTATCATATGTGTGCTTGGAGATTGAGTGTTAGGGTAATGTGACTGAAGGAACTTGATAAATCTTCACCTCACACCTAAACACCTGCATTCATACCAAGGAAGGAATGGGATTACAGGTTCATAACTGTGGCCTTTTATTACTGGTGCACAACATCATCTAGGGCTTGCCTGGAATGGCCACTGCTTATAATACCTAGAGCAGGGACTGGACACTGAAAACGGTGCCAAAACATAGCCCCTTGCATGTGGGAGACTGTTTCTGCACAATTTGCTAATCGGGGATATGCTTAGGTACAGGACCAGCCCATCATATGTGTGCCGACCATTAACCACCTATTCACATCAATCCTACATTCATCCCATTTTTAAATCCTCCCACAATCTCATCAACTCCCTTCAGATTTTAATATTCACATATGCTCGGGACAATTTGCAGAGGCCAATTAAACTACCAACCCATACATGTTTCAAATGTGGGAGGAAAACTTAGCACCCGGGGAAAGCCGATACGATTACAGGGAAAACGTGCAAACTCCATGCAAACATCATCTAAAGTCAGGATCAAACCCTGGTCTATGAAGCTGTGAGGCAGCAAATCTTCCCCGTTTCAGGCAGCAGCTTTCAGATCATTTAGTGAAAAACATTTTCCTCACCTCCCTCTAAAACATGAACCAATTCTTTTATTCCTTGTCCTCTGCTTTTTGACCCCCTTGGCTAAAGGAAATAGATCTGCTAAAGGATTTTTTTAGATTTTTAATTAGCAATTGATTTACCATGTAATAATGAAATTATTTCTGCAATCAAGAGTGCTTTTTAAGCTAAAGTGAATTTATTTTAGTTAAGTAATGCAGTTGACTGTAACTTTCTGTTTTTATATAAATCACATTGGATCAGCAATCGTTTGAATCATTTCCTTAAGTGAATCAATATCGGCAAAGTAAGGTCACTGATCTCTGTTCTTTGACTTGGCTCTGTTTGAAAATATGTAATAGATCCTCTACATTTGAAGCAATTCATTTTGGGTCATATTTCATGTCCAACCGCATTAGGTAGTTTATAATATATTTTATACAAGTGAGGCATTTAAATTAGGAGAATATAATTTTTTCAAGTATTTCTCACCGCAATTAATGCCTTGACTTTGAAATGATTCTGTCTAACAGAGCTGCTTGTTGGCAATTCTTCTAAACATTTTTCTTGACAATGCTTTATAGACAGATTAGTATACTTTTTATAATGTACGTAGAAGCTGTGTACTTTATTTCCATCTTTAATTCATTTTTTTCATCCGTTGAATCTTACAGAAGGGAAAAAGGCCCTTCGGCCCAACTTGCCATGCCGGCCAAGGTGCCTCATCTACACGAGTTCCATCTGCCCGTGTTTGGCCCTTATCCCTCTAAACCTATCCATGTACCTGCCCAAATGTCTTTTAACTGTTATAGACAATAGACAATAGGTGCAGGAGGAGGCCATTCGGCCCTTCGAGCCAGCACCGCCATTCAATGTGATCATGGCTGATCATTCTCAATCAGTACCCTGTTCCTGCCTTCTCCCCATACCCCCTGACTCCGCTATCCTTAAGAGCTCTATCTAGCTCTCTCTTGAATGCATTCAGAGAATTGGTTTCCACTGCCTTCTGAGGCAGAGAATTCCACATATTCACAACTCTCTGACTGAAAAAAAAATTCCTCATCTCAGTTCTAAATGGCCTACCCCTTATTCTTAAACTGTGGCCCCTTGTTCTGGACTCCTCCAACATTGGGAACATGTTCCCTGCCTCTAACGTGTCCAACCCCTTAATAATCTTATATGTTTCGATAAGATCCCCTCTCATCCTTCTAAATTCCAGTGTATACAAGCCTAGTCGCTCCAGTCTTTCAACATATGACAGTCCCGCCATTCCGGGAATTAACCTAGTAAACCTACGCTGCACGCCCTCGATAGCAAGAATATCCTTCCTCAAATTTGGAGAGCAAAACTGCACACAGTACTCCAGGTGCGGTCTCACTAGGGCCCTGTACAACTGTTGTTATAGTACCTGCCTCAACTACCTCCTCAGCAACTCGGTCCACAAAAAGACAAGGATTACTAGTCTTAATGACTACAGACCTGTTGCACTGACCTCTGTAATCATGAAGACCCTTGAAAGACGTGCTGGTCCAGCTGAAAAATATCACAAACCCCCTGCTGGACCCTCTGCATTTTGCGTACCGGGCCGATAGATCAGTGGATGATGCAGTCAACCTCGGCCTGCACTTCATCCTCCAGCACCTAGACAGCCAGGGGACCTATGCAAGGATTTTGTTTGTGGTCTTTAGCTCTGCATTCAACACCATTGTGCCAGAGCTACTACCCTCCAAACTCTCCCAGTTGACTGTGTCCGAACCCCTCTATCAGTGGATCACCAACTTCCTAACTGACATGAAGCAGCATGTGAGGCTGGGAAAGCACATCTCGGACTTGCAGACCCTCAGCATAGGAGCACCGCAAGGCTACATACTCTCCCCTCTCCTTTACTCTCTCTACACCAATGACTGCACCTTCACAGGCTCCTCTGTCAAGCTTCTCAAGTTTGCGGCTGACACAACCCTGATTGGACTGATCCAGGATGGGGAGAAATCTGCCTACAGACAAGATGTGACACAGCTGGCCTCCTGGTGCCTTTTCAACAACCTGGAGCTCAATGCTATTAAGACAGTGGAATTGATTGTAGACTTTAGGAGCGCTCCCCCTCCCCTCCCCCCACTCACCATCAACAACACCACAGTCACATCTGTGGAGTCATTTAAGTTCCTTGGAACCATCATCTCCAGGGACCTTAAATGGGGGGCCACCATCGACTCCACAGTCAAAAAGGCCCAACAGAGAATATACTTCCTGCGGCAGCTGAGAAAACACAATCTGCCACAGGTAATGATGGTCCAGTTCAATACTGCCAACGGAGAGTTTGTCCTCACCTTCTCCATCATGGTCTGGTTTGGCTCAGCCACCAAGCACGACATCCGGAGGCTGCAGCGCATCATTCGATCAGCTGAGAAGGTTGTTGGCTGCAACCTTCCCCCCATTCGCATTAATAGCAACATAAAGTGCTAGAATAACTCAACTAGCCGGGCAGCGTGACTGGCAGGCATGGATAAGAATCCCGAGATGCTGCCTGATCCGCCGAGTTATTCCACAACTTGTGTTTTTTTCTTTGTAAGCCAGCCGCTGCAGTTCCTTACGTCACCATTTCACATTAATATTGTATTATGACCTGATGAAGCGTAATTTAGGGTGACAAAAAAAACTATGATGCTACAGAACCTGACACATCTTTCACTTTTAAAAAAAACTGCAGATGCTGAGAATCTGAAATAAAAACATGAGAAACATTCAACAAATCGGTCAGCATCTATGGAGAGAGAAACGTTAACATTCCGGGTGCAAGATCTTCCATCAGGGCACTATTCCTGCCATAACTTTCTCGGTTGTCACTGTATGGAGTGCATTTGGAGACTCAAGGAACTTCACTGCAGATGCTGGAGTCTTGGGCAAAATACAGAGTTTTGGTGGAACTCAGCAGGCAGGCTGTCTGACCCGCTGAGCTCCTCCAGCATTTTTGCATGTTTTGATTCTAATTGCTCCAGAACAGAACCAAAGGACGCTGCGTGTTTACTAGAGAAGGTGCACCTTGCCAGCTTGTGATTCCCTGGTAAGCGGCCGAGACTCGTTCCGTCCCATCAGTTGTGGACCAGCCCCTGTTGCCCAACCGGCCTGAGGGCGCCGTTTGCCTGTACATCGCTGGGCCTTCTCTCTGTGCTGCCCTCTACCCTCCAATACCATGCATTGCCGTTTGTTTCATTTTTGCAGAACCACAGCAAAAGTGGGAATAAGGGAAGTAGTTGAACCGGAATAAATGTTTAACTATCTGCCTCGCATTAATATATCTGAGCATTACATTGCCAGGAGTGCAAGTGTTTTGCGTTTCCTTTAAGGTGGACTGGAATTTTAAGGGTCTTGAGAAGCGAGTAATTTTCAGTGTACCAAATGGTGTGCTGCGCAGTCACAGTGTTATGTAACATTTATTATAGATGCAATGTTTAGTAATGTATTTGCTGCTTGGAAATTTTGTTAAAAAAACATCATCATTGGCATCTGACCACAAGGACACCGTGTGAGTGACAGGCGCATGTTGTGAATGGTGAAGCCTGCCTCTTGTCGAATAAACAAGGAGAATTGCGTTCAGTAAATATATTGGAATGCGCAAACTATGTGACCAGACAGGCATGCTCCTTAATCCCCATTATTCTGGAGCAGAGTTGCACTCGTTTCCCAGTTTATAGGATGCCCAGTGTAAAACCATTAATGAAGCTCGGATATAAACCGCAGCAGATTTCTCCAGCAGCTGCTGTTCCTGGCACCGACACAAACCCACATTTTAACACCCAGTATTGTTATAGACAATGATTATGCATCTCCCAACTTGCCAGTTGGACGATTGCATTTCCAAGTTCAACAGTTACTTTTTTTCCTCGTCTAAAACAAGTAAACCACTAAGGATTGTTCCCTAACATAAGTTACAGAACTGATTGCTGCGAGATTTAAAAAGTATGACACCTTCAAGAAGTACTGTTCCAGTCCTCAACCCAATTTATTTTACTGACAAATTGCAGACTATTTTTTACTTCTGAAGACAATTTGAGATTATTTTTAGGTTTTTCTGTGAACTACTTCTGGCTAACTTTAAGACTCCCCAGCCTCTGGATGTTTATATGTATAGATGCACGGAAGACGAGAAGGTGGGTTAGGACTGTTGAGGCAAGGATTTGTCTGTTGGAAATTTGAAAAAAACCATTTTGTGTATGTGTTTGCCTGTGTGTGTGTGTGTGTGTGCATGCCTGTCTGTGTGTGTATGTGTGCATGCATGCCTGTGTGTGTGTGTGTGTGTATGCATGCCTGTGTGCGTGCCTGTGTGTGTGTGCGTGCGTGCGTGCCTGTGTATGTGTGTATAGCTGTGTGGATGTGTCATGTTTGTGTGTTGAGAACTGCAAGAAAGAGCGTTATGCCTGTTGTCCAAGCATTTTTCACAAATCTGCAGAAAAGACCTTTCCATTAGAAGAATTCTTCAGTGTCCTGACCCAAAATGCCACTATTCATTCCCTTCCCAGCTGCTGCCTGACATGCTGAGTTCCTCCAGGACATTTGTGTGTTGGCTCAGGATTCCAGCATCTGCAGTCTCTGGTGTGCACCCATCCATAACCATTGTTGCTCATCTTGGTATACAAGACATTATTCACCTGCCATACTAAGATATGCATGGCTGAATGGAGGATTCTGCAACAAAATGTGGGAATTTTGGCAACCTCTGGCAAAGTAAGGCCTGCGAGCCACGGTTCATATTGGCTGCACTTATCTGCCAAAACTGGAACAGTACCCTCAGCCGCCAATGCACATTGATATGTCCTTTGTATTTACATCTCCTGTGTTGGGAATGGCCTCCAGCAAGCTACATCTGTTCGTTGATCCCTTTATTCTTGTGAAGCTGCAGGAATGTGAAGTGTAGCTGACTGTTCATAAAGTGCTCGATTTTGTTAAATTATGCTCCTGCAGGTCCAGTCTTATCGCAGCATAAGCAGTACCATGGTATTGTAATACGAGAAAGTTCTACTAGCATTCAACATGTCAGGTGATACCTGTGGAAAGAGAAACACAGTTAACATTTCCAGTTGTTTTCCAGATAGAGAGAAAGCAGAGGTGGTGGCGGAGGAATGCATAGGCAAAGATAATATCTGTGATAGAGTGAGGTCAGGGTTGTGATGGTGGTTCGTTGCAGAGGTCTCCTGTCATTGGGTTAATTGGGCGCAGTTGGAAAGAGGAAGAAAACAAACAAAAACTATGAAATGAGGGCAATTGGACAGAATGAATACAAACAAAGGAACATAAAAGTTACCAAATACAGGGTGGCACAGTGGTGCAGCGGTGGAATTGCTGTCTTACAGCGCCAGAGATCCGGATTCAATCCTGACTATGGGTGCTGTCTGTACAGAGTTTGTACATTCTCCCCGTGACCTGCGTGGGTTTTCTCCAAGTGCTCTGGTTTCCTTCCACACTCCAAAGACATACAAGTTTGTAGGTTGATTGGCTTGGTATCATTGTACATTATCCCTAGTGTGTGTAGGATAATGTCAGTGCGCGGGGATTGCTGGTCTGCGCGGACCCGGTGGGCTGAAGGGCCTGTTTCCTCGGTGTATCTCTAAACTAAACAGGGCCATGGGACATGTGCAACTGGCTAGGCTGCCCTTAATGCAAAGAGAAAATTGACCCATAATCACCAACAGAGTTAGCCACTTCTGGGGCAGATATAATAAGTTATCAGAAGTTGTAGAATTTGATATAGAATTCTTAAGGTTGCAATATGAAGATACAGTGGGGGCGCCTAACGGCTGCGGCTCGCTAGCAGTCTGTTCGTCTTTTTTCCTTTTTTTTTTTGTGTGTCGGTGTTGGGATGGTTTTTGTATTTTTTTGGTTGTGTATGTGTGGGGGGTGGTGGTGTGGGTGGTGTGGGTGGGGGGGTGGTGGGGGAAACTTTTCTCTTTTAGGTCTCTTCCTCACGGCGCGGGGCGCGGCTCGGCTGCGGGACCGAACATCGCCCGGTGCGGCTCGGCCGCTGGACTTTACATCGCCCGGTGCGGCTTGGCCGCTGGACTTAACAGTGCCCGGTGCAGCTCGGCCGCGGGACTTTTCATCGCCCGGTGCGACTTCGCCGCGGGACTTTACATCGCTGGTGCGGCTCGGCCGCTGGACTTAACAGTGCCCGGTGCAGCTCGGCCGCGGGGCCTAACATCGCCCGGTGCGGCTCGGCCGTGGGACTTAACATCGCCCGGTGCGGCTCGGCCGCGGGACTTAACATCGCCCGGTGCGGCTCGGCCACGGGACTTTTCATCGCCCGGTGCGGCTTGGCTGCGGGGCTTTACATCGCTGGTGCGGCTCGGCCACGGGACTTTTCATCGCCCGGTGCGACTTGGCCGCGGGACTTTTCATCGCTGGTGCGGCTTGGCCGCGGGACTTAACATCGCCCGGTGCGGCTCGACCACGGGACTTAGCTGCGCAAGGCTCGGTCGTGGGGCCTTCCATTGCCCGGCTCGGCCGCGAGACGTTTCAGCGCCCGGTGCGACTCGGCCGCAGGGACTTCCATCCCCTTGCGGGGACTGTGCGGGTCGGTCGGGGACGAGCTGTCTGTCCGTGGGCGTGGGGAAGAGAGTGGAAGTTTTGTTGCCTCCTTCACAGTGAGGGGTTGTTTGGAGTCACTGTGATGGACGTTTGTGTTGGGGTTATGTGTCTTGTGTTCTTTTTTGTATGTGACTGCTATGTAGTTTCGTTCGGTACCTTGGTACCGAATGACAAATAAAGCTCTGTTATACTGTTATACTGTTCCTCAAACTTACATTGAGCCTCATTCTAACAGTGCAACTTAAAACGCAGGAGAGATAGAAAACGCTGGGGTAACTCAGCGGGTAGGGCAGCATCCTTGGCTAGGTGACGTTTGGGATGGGGACCCTCCTTCAGACTGTTGTCGGATCAGTCTGTCGGATCTTCAGACGGATCAGTCTGAAGAAGGGTCCCGACTTGAAACATTACCTGTCCATGTTCTGCAGATATGACCCACTGAGTTACTCCAGCATTTTTTTTTGTCTTTTCTTGGTTACCTAGCATCTGCAGTTGCTTGTTTAAAGCTAACTTGTTTTCTCTCTTTCTCAGTTCTAACAATGGGTCTTTTACCTGAAACATAAGCTCTTTCTTACTTTCATCGGATGCTGGCAGAGTCACTAAGTGTTTCCAGTGTTTTCTGTTCTATTATTTATGATTTCCATTTTTTTACATTTTCACCCATGGCGATGTGGCCAAAGTGTTATTCACAAGTTGGCACCTCCAAAGTTTGGAAAATTGGAAACAAATGTCACCAACTTAGTTCAAATTCTAATGGAAATTTCTCCAACATTTCCTCCAACTTAATTTGCGGAGGGTGGGGTGGAAGGTGGTAGCAGAGAAAGGGGAGTCGAAGAAAGCAGCTGCAGTCATTCTTACTGAGTTTGCCTCATCCTTGTCCACTATACTCTTCACTGGGTTTCAATTATGAATTCTAGGAAGATTAAGAATTTATCCGAGCTTCAGCCTACCAGTGACATGACGATAGACACAAAATGCTGGAGTAACTCAGCCGGTCAGACAGCATTTCTGGAGAAAAGAAATAGGTGACGTTCAGGCCGAGACCCTTCTTCAAACTTAGTTCAGACTGAGAAAACCAGCATCTGCAGTTCCTTCAGACACATCATTACCATGACTTCTAAAGAGCAACTTGAAATTGTAAACCCACTTCGCTCAATGGATTTTCTATCGCCATGCAAACAGAAAATGCTCAGCAGGTCAGGCAGTATTTATGGAAAGAGAAACAGAGTTAATGTTGCAGGTCGAAGAAGTCTGATGAATGATCTTTGATCTGTTTCTCTTTGTACAAATGCTGCCTGACAAAATTTCCGCTTTGCTTTTCAATTATCTCAAGGTGACTGAAAAGTAGTTGTTTTTCAGAGCCTACAAAAGTCGTACGAAGTGTCTTTGACCTGCAGCATTAATACTGTTCTTTCACCAGATGCTATCTCACCTCATGCGTATTTCCAAAATTTTGTTTTCTGTTTTTATTTCAGATTTCCAACAAATGCAGATTTTTGATTTTCATTTGTGCCATTCCTTGCTTCGGGAAAAAGTAAATGGATTTATGAAGATGTGTCTGTTTTTTTTTTGGTGAATTTATAACATTTGTTTATTTCCCAATAACTCCAGAAACTACTGAAATATTTGGATGAAATAATATAAATTAAGAGGAGATTTTTTCGTGAAGTCAATTGTCAATGTATGCGACAATCAAAGCCATTTCATTGTCCATTCTTATTTCAAAGGTCATTCATTCAAATGTTATAATAATTTACTTTTTTGAACCAGCTCCTTGTGCAAACTAAACTGCTTAATTCAAATATTGGGTAATTAAAAAAAATATATCAGTAAATTTCCATTCTAGAACCTGTCTAACATTTTAATTAATTTTATTATATAAAATACATTTAATTAAAAAAAGGAAAATGTCTTAAACAATGGTGAGAAATAAATCTTTGATACGACCCGCCAAAGGAGTACTGTGATGTAGATGCCTGCATTCCTCTATTTTATCAACAAGGTCTAAGATCTTAATCAAAGAAACATTTTTGATTGTTTCTATTCATTTGCCTGCGATTTATTTTCAGGCTGAGCCTTCTATTTTTCTCTTCAGTCATCTGTTGGTTTCAGCAGAGTCGATTGCTGTTCTGTAGGGTAAATTTACCGCCTTGACTAGAATGTATTATAACAAGAGGTTGAACAAACTTGGATTGTTTCCTTTGGAGGGTCAGTGGCTGAGGGGAGACCTGATAAGTTTATAACATTATGAGAGAAACTGCTAGATAGAGCTCTTAAGGATAGCGGAGTCAGGGGGTATGGGGAGAAGGCAGGAACGGGGTACTGATTGAGAATGATCAGCCATGATCACATTGAATGGCGGTGCTGGCTCGTAGGGCCGAATGGCCTCCTCCTGCGCCTATTGTCTATTGTCTATTGATAGGGTAGATGGTCTGAAACTATCCTAGAGTGGAAGTGTCATATACTGGAGGGCATAACTTTAAGCTGAGTGGGGCAAAGCTTACAGGAGAAGTGCAGGACAAGTTTTCTACACAATGTGGTAGGTGCCTGGAACACTATCCTAGTGGTGGTGGTGGAGGCAGATGTGATAGTGGCATTTAAAAGGCTTTTCGATAATACAGGGATATGCAGGGAATGGATGGATATGGATCACGTGCAGGTAGAGGGGATTAGTTAACCTGGCATCATATTTGGTGTGGACAAAGTGAGTCTCATGGCCTGCTCCTGTGCTGTACTGTTCTCTGTTCTATGTTCCCACTAGGACTCATGTATGAAGAGAAATTGAATTAGAGAATTGGTTTTAGAGTGTGGTTTTCCCAGCTCCGCCTCATGATCCCTTCATACGTACAGTATCTCCCCACTTGGAGGGTGATTTTAATGAATTTGTCAGTTATCCGCAGTGGCACAGTGGTGTAGCATTTAAGTTGCTGCCTTGCAACGCCAGAGAACCATGTTCGATCCTGACTATGGGTGCTGTCAGTATGGAGTTTATATGTTCTCCCAGTGATCATGTGGGTTTTCTCCGAGTTCTCCGGTCTCCTCCTACACTCCAAAGACGCACAGGTTTGTAGGTTTTGGTAAAATTGTAAATTGTCCCGAGTGTGTAGGATGTTGCCGGTGTACGGGGTGATGGCTGGTCGGCACGGACTCGGTGGGCAGAAGGGCCTGTTTCCACGCTCAATCTCTAAAGTCTAATTCTGATAGTTGTATTGAGACAGTGAATGTGAATAGATCAGTAATTCTCCCCTTGATTTACTCACACCTCTGGTGTTGACATCCTTGGATTTGACCCAGTGTTTCCTTACATTGGCATGGCACTGTTTAAGAACCTGCCATTAAAAGAGAATCAGACTTGCATCCTTCCACCACGCATACTGTAATTACCCATATTAGAGCTCCACCAGCCATGTCTACATCTTTTTGCAGACAGAGCTTTGTCAATTTCTGTTCAGCGAACTTTCTCACCGGATCACACTGCTCTTTTCTCTTATCCCTTCAGAGCAGATTGTTTATTAATTAACAGTCAGAAAATTCTTAAGTAGGCATTTGGCAAAAAAAAATGTTTGTTTACACATTAAAACTGGTAGACGAACATAGGAACTGAGCATTTGACGAAAAAAATCGAAATTTGTGTTTTCTGTCAAAGTATGATTAATGAAAATAAAATAAATTAGTATGCACTGTTAATAATTTGTTAATAACATGTTAACTTGATCAGCCGCAGTCAATTGTGAAACAAATTGGAAAACAAATTGGAGCTCCCCCTTGTCAAATCAGGCGTTGTTAGGAGGTGCCAGTAAACTATTACCAGTTTTAGTGAATGGAATAAAAACAGGAACAAATATTATTTGCAAAAATAAATAGTTTTATATTATCGTTCACTGATGATATATTTAAAGTGGATATGCAGGTTGTGATTTTCTAAATAAAATAGTTCTTACAAATGGTTTAAAAAACACATCTTGAGAAGTCGTCATGGATAGAATTGATATTTGTTTCATGTTGCAATGGCCTACACACTGAAGCTTGAGAGAGAATAAGTGAGTTTGCGAAATCTGTTTCTAGTTTGTATGTAATTTATCTCTTCATCTCTTAAAACACAGACTGTCTTCCTATAACTGTCATGCAGAACAATAGATTGATGAACATTATTTTACTCTTCTACTTGCATTCTTTTCAAACTGTTGCAAATAACCATCTCCGTGGCTCCAAGCTAAACAGCAACCTTGGCAATGACACTCATTTTAGCGCTGATTAGTTCTGGAGCTCCAATTTGGCGAATCCTCAGTAATGGAAATAAAAATAGAAAAGATTAATAGCAGTGACTCGACAGAATTTATTTTCATAATGCATGCATTCAATTTGAGAACAACCATGAAAATAAATCACCTTTGTTTCCCTTAAGACTTTACAGTTTCTCTAATATTACAGAGTTTTTTTTTTAAGTGGAAATTCAATAACTGTCAAGGAGACGAAGGGTTGTTTCAAAGTATTCAGAGCCATGGAGAAAGTATAGGCAAATACGTCAATTCACGATTTTGATTGCACAGCAATAAAACAGAAATGTGTTGCATTTATCTTTCAGCTTTTCAGTCATCAATCCGAAATACAAAACAGTGTCACTTCCCTGAAGAGTAGCACATAGACTCTGAATGAGAAAATGATAATCGCATATCCTTTATTGACAAGTGTAACAAGCCAGGCATAAAAACCTGCTTTTGAAACATATACGTTAAATTATTGGACACGCATTTGGAGACCTGGAGCATTTATCGAGAGATGGATTTTAAATCCCATCGTGCAAGTGGGACTTGGAATTTGAGTAATTAAATTAAGCTGGTATCACCAGTGGTGACCATGAAACTGCTGGATTGTTGTTTAGAATCCAATTTGGTTTTGCTCACATCCTTCAAAAAAGGAAGTTTATCCTCCCTTTTTTGGTCAGCCCTGTTGGGACACCACGTCTACCATTGTAGTAAACTCTGTTCAGGCGTTGTTAGGAGTGGCCAATAAATGCCAGCCTCATTATGTAAACTAATAACTTGTATGGCATTAAGGTAAAATTAATATATTACAAATAACTCACAATACCATGTGGAGAAATATGAATGGGGATTTTGTTTATTTTTAATATATAATAAAATATGTAGCAACATTCAGAAAGAAGTACACATGCAGTGAGGTTGGTGGTTTGTGCCATAGAAAAAGAACCATGTAATGTGTGTGCATGTAATGATATCTTTAAGAACCGAAGGTCACATTACGTGTAACACTAGGTGTGACCTTGAAGCATTGTTGTATCGAACATCACTGTTAAATCAAGGGTTGAGGTTGCTGTTGCTAGTTCTACATCAATAAGGTCCTGACAAGTGTGAAGATAGACAAATCTCCTGGGCCTGATCAGAAATATCCAAGGACACTGTGGGAAGCTAGAGAAGGAATTTCAGGAGCCCTCATTGCGATTTATGAGTTGTCATTAAATACAGGCGAGGTGCTGGAAGACTGGAGGGAGGCAAATGTTGTGCCTCTATTCAAGAAGGACTGCAAGGAAAAGGCTGGGAACTACAGGACAGTGAGCTTAACAACAGTGATCGGAAAGTTATTGGAGAGTATTCTGAGGGATAGAATATACATGCACTTACATGGACAAGGGCTGATTAGGTATAGTCGACATGGTTTTGAACATGGGTGGTTGTTTTTTGAGAATATGACCAGAAAGGTCCATAAAGGCAGAGTTGTAGACGTTGTATACATGGATTTCAGTTAGGCATTTGACAAGGTTCCACATGGTAGGCTGCTTTGGAAGATTAGATCACATGAGATTCATGGAGAGAAGGCTGAATGGATAGAAAATTGGCTTCAGAGGGTGATGCTTGAAGGTTGTTTTTTAGACTGGAGCCCAGTGACTAGTGGTGTGCCTCAGGGGTCGGTGCTGGGCCCATTCTGTTTGTCATCTATATCAATGATTTGGATTAGAACGTACATGGCATGTTCAGCAAGTTTACAGATGTTACAAAAGTAGGTGGTATTGTAGATAGTGAAGATGGTTGTCAAGAATTGCAGCAGGATCTTGATCAGTTGGGTAGGTGGGCTGAGGAACAGTTCGTGGAATTGAATGCAGAGAAATGTGCGATATTGCATTTTGGGAGCACTAACATAGGCAGAACCTACACAGAGAATGGTAGGACTTGGGAGTGTTGTAGAGCAGAGGGATCTAGGAGTACAGGTACATATTTCATTGAGGGTGGCTACACAGGTAGATAGGGTAGTCAAAAAAGGCTTTTGGCACATTGGCCTTCATCAGTCTTAAACATTGAGCATAGAAGTTGGGAGATCATCTTGCAGTTGTATAAGACATTGGTGAGGCCGCATTTTGAGCATTGTGGTCAGTTTTGGGCACCATGTTGTAGAAAAGATGTTGTCAAGCTGGAAAGGGTACAATGAGGATTCATGAGGATGTTGCCAGTACTCAAGGGTCTGAGCTATAGGGAGATGTTGAGTAGGCCAGGACTCTATTCCTTGGAGCACAGGATGAGGGGTGATCTTATAGAGGTGTATAAAATAATGAGAGGAATAGACGCACAGAGTCTCTTGCCCAGAGTAGGGGAATCGAGAACAAGAGGACATAGGTTGAGGGTGAGGGTGGAAAGATTTAATAGGAACCTGACGGGTAACTTTTTCACACAAAGGATGGTGGGTGTATGGAACGAGCTGCCGGAGGAAGTAGATGAAGCAGGTACTATCGCAACGTTTAATAAACTTTTAAACAGGTACATGGATAGGACAGGTTTAGGGGGATATGGGCCAAACACAGGCAGGTGGGACTAGTTGCCTGGTGTGGGCAAGTAGGACCGAAGGGCTTGTTGCCTGGTGTGGGCAAGTTGGGCCAAAGGGCTTACTTCTGCGCTGTAAGACAAAAACTTTGTAAGCAGCAATACAAATGAGTCTTCAGGATACAAATTCTTTATAAACAATCCAAATTTAGCAATACTGGGAAATTACTTACACATAAAATAATAAATGATAGGAATTAACATTATGCAAGTGCTTTTCCAAAATAACAGGAAATAATTTTGATAACCTTTGGTATCACACAAAGGAGAACAAGTTATCAGACATTATTTCTAAATTATTTTAATGTCCCTTTTTAAAATGCTTAATGATGTTTCTGTGTAAATCCATTCACTCGCTTATAATATTCATAAACATCGATGACCAAAGTTCAAGAGATACTATAATATTCAAACACTGCCGACAGATGGTTGCCTTTTAATTCTCGAGAGTGCTGCTTTGCTCCATTAAGAGGAAGGTCTGGCAAGTGAGTATCATACATTGGTATCAGTAACCATTTGAAAATATCTTTCCTTTTACTTTGAGTGAAATTGAGGGGAATTTCCTTTCTAATGCCAGTTTGAAAGTCAAGTAAATGAGGTACTTTCCACCTGATGTGGGATTGATCATTTCTTAGCTGCCGTACAATTCCAATCCAGCATTAAACTAGGAAGCATTTACTTTTTGTACAGAATCTTTAACTTCCAGTCAAGTCAAGTTGAGTTTATTGTTAAATGCATAAGTCTGGTGAGGTACAAATACAATGATAGCCTTGCTAGCAGCAGCATCACAAGCACATGGACTCAATCAAAATATAAAACATAAATTATACTTAAACTATACAAGACAGTGAAAATAAAATAAAGTTTGTGTCCAAAAACAAAACTTTAGTGCAAAACATAAGTAGAAAACAAGTCCGTGGTAGTGCAGGAGGTGATTATTAGTGGCTAAAGTAGAACGATGATTGTGCAGGTCGGTTCAAGAACCTGATGGCTGGTTGAGAGCCTGCCTGTGCTTTTTTATAATCACTACTCTATTTATATTAAAAGGTGTTTAATTATCAATTTGCAGAGCAGCTTTGTAAGTGCACAGATGATATCACAAGATATTATAACTCCATTCTCTGCTTCTGATCACACACCTCAGAAACTGTGGCAACAAAACAAGGATGTGTCATACAAAACCAGCGCCACTCCAGAATATAAGCTTCAATTGTTGTTTTTTTCATTCAAGTTGATCTTTTGATCACGGGAAGCGGGCATAGAATATCTTATATAAGAATTGGCTAACGTTAGTACCAGTAGTACACTGGTAGATTATTGCTTAATTAACAGCAAAATAAAACACCTGTTCTTTGTTAACGCAGTCTCTCCAACTGTAAGCATCGGCAGAGGTTTTTCAATATCCTACACAATCCATCCTTTGGATTTCCTGTATGAGGTTGCTACAGTAGTAGTGAGTGAAGAGATGCTTTGAATTGCCTCCATGCTGATGAATAGCTGGATTGTGATTACTTGAACTCATTTAACATAGGATCCTCGAAACCATTATAGACAATGGAGATACACATCTTATTAGGGCAAACTATATTTGAACCCAAATCTTTGCGGCAAGCACTTGCCACCCAATCTTCTAGAAATCATTAATTGTCGATGTTTCCCTCTTTGTTTCTGAAATGATTGCTTCAGTCGGTGATGCACATAGAACTTTCCAAAAATATGCCCTTATTCATGCAAAGTGATGCAAATGGGCTAATTATCTTAGGCAACTGTGGCACAACTGCCAAAAATTCATTTCAGGATTTTAATTGGAGTCTTGTTTCCTGAAGTGTGCTCTCGGGGTATGGACCCCATTGAGACAGCCTCTGTTTATCAGAGTAGCTGATGATGATGTGAAAATCTGATTATAAAGGGAAGAATTGTGGGATTTGGATTTGTGCCTACAATTCCCCACATGAGTTCCCGATTTCAATCTTCTCTGTTTGAACGTAACCATTGGGTACCTTCATGCATGATGTACCTTCAAATCCCTCTTCTGGCAACCTGCCAGATCCATCCTTGATGTAAGTTGGGGGAATAATTTTAACTTAATCCGCCCTCTTGAGTTTATTGACATGATCACATCAACTGCTTACAAAGTAAATTCAGGGAGTATGTACAATGGACGGTCTGATGACAGTTTCAGTGCCAGGTAGATTAGAGGAAAATTATCCCGTTATTCTTTGGATCATTTTAAATGAATGGACTTGAAGAGAAGCAATTGACGTTTAATCAGGCACCCATTTTTATACTCCACCCAATTTAAATTCACCTGGAAATCAATGTAAATTAAATTATTATACCTGATACAGACTTTTAAGGTTTGTACTAGACGAGATACGTTGATTGCTCCATTGTTTCTTGATGAAAGAGAAATCCAAGGATCCATGAGAAGGCAAAGATAAGTCAGTGCAGGTGGAGGGAGGGATGAAGGTAATATAGAAAGAGGAGGTGCCTCTGCCCCCATACACTTCTTGCTGTTCAGTGATTGGTGGTGATCTGGATTCTGGACTTCAGCATCTTTCTCAATGAGAGTCAGGAAGGTATGGTAATATAAATGAAATCTGCTGGAAGGACTCAGTGGACCAAGCAGCATCAGTGGAAGGAAATGAACAGATGATGTTTTGGGTCAGGACCCTTTATTTGCACTGATCTGCATGAGAACATTGATGAAGAATCAGAGAGCAGCGGAAATCTGTGGAATTCTTTGCCACAGAAAGGGTCATGGAGAGAAGGGGGTTAAGAGGGAGAGATAGATCAGCCATGATTGAATGGTGGAACAGACTTGAATGGTCTAATTCTGCTCCTATCACTTATGACCTGATGACCTTATGAATTCACAGAGGTAAAGTAGTGACGGAGAGCCTCACGGAACTTCCATCAAAGAGAGGAGGAAATCTTCTTTAAAGAGGACATATCTTTCACAGTGGAGCAATTAAATGGAGGCACAAGAAACTGCAGATGCAGGTATCTGGAGGAGAAAAAAAGAACTAACTTTGAGTCCCTCCAGCGGGTCTATTTTTTTTCTGGTCCAAATTGCTGTCTGTTGGGCCAACAAATGGTAAATACTGAATGAAAATTTTTCAACAAAAATTGTTATTAGACCACACAAACATTTGTGTTAAGGCATGACCCTATAGCTGTTCTGCAGCATTCTTATCTCATGATTAATATTCTCAACACCTAATGTTCATTGACCAATAAATACTTGCTACTGGAAGACCTGTGACTTGTCATGTTCAAGATGGACTCCTGAAGCAATTCAAAACACTGTGGCAGTGTGTCAAAGAGTCATGGATACAGCACAACAGCAGGCTCTTCAACCCCACACACCCTGAGTCTATACAAAGCACCACTTTACACTAATCCTAACCTATTGCATTTTATTTGCTCTACTTTCCCTTCAACCCCGACCCCCACCAGGTTTTACCATTCACCTACATACAAAAGGCAACAGGCAGTGGCCAATTCACCAACTGATCCCCATATTTTTGGGATGTGGGAAGAAATTGGAGCACCTGGAGGAAATCTATGCAATCCATGCAAACTCTACACTGACAGAACCTGAAGTCACGATTGAACCTGGATCACAGAAGCAATGAGTCAGCAGCTATGCCAGCCACCCTCATTTTTGATACCACCTTTTCATGTGCATTCTACTATATATTGTTCCTTGTATCAGAAGCAATTTTAAGTAGTGTATATAAAGCCGTAAACTATTTTCTAAATGGGGAGAGAATTCAGAAATCAGAGGTGCAAAGGGACTTGGGAGTGTTAGTGCAGGATTCCCCAAAAGTTAATTTTCATGTCGAATCGGTAGTTTAGGAAAGCGAATGCAATATGATATTGCATTATTACGACTAGAATATAAAAATAGGGATGTAATGCTGAGGCTTTATAAGGCATTGGTCAGACCGTATTTGGAGTATTGTGAGCTGTTTTGGGCCCCATATCTGAGGAAAGATGTACTGCCATTGGAGTGGGTCCATAGGAGGTTTAAGAGAATGATCCCAGGATTGATTGGGTTAACATATGATGAGCGTTTGAAGGCACTGGACCTGTTCTCGCTGGAGTTTAGAAGAATGAGGGGGGATCTCATTGACACTTGCCTAATAGTGAAAGGCTTGGATAGAGTGGGTTGAGAGGATGTTTCCACTAGTGGAAGAGTCCAGGACCAGAGGCCATAACCCCGAGAATAAAAGGACATACCTTTGGAAAGGAGATGAGGAGGGATTTCTCTAGTCTCGGGGTGGTGAATCTGTGGAATTCATTGCCACAGACGGCTGTGGAGGCCAAGTTAATGGATATTTTTAAGGCAGAGATTGATAGATTCTGGATTAGTAAGGGTGTCAGGGATTATGGGTCAAATGCAGGAGAATGGGGTTGATAGATTAGCCATGATTGAATGGCAAGTAGACGGGCCAAATGGCATAATTCTGCTCCTAGAACTTATGAACATGAAGTATTTCTGCACTTTCATTTGTTTTTCCTTCGCTTCATTACTTTTGTTGAAAAAAAGAAAAGGGGTTTGTCAGGATACTGGTCCAGTGACACCTGCAATGTTTTGGCCAGATGTGAGCTGTGTTTGGTGGGCTCTCCAAACATACCTGGGCTTGTCAGAGGACATCTGTCTTTGCTGCTTCTACCTCACAGGACAAGCTGTCATGAAAGCTTGCCATCTGCTGCATGACACCCTGCAGACAAATCCTTGATCACACACATCTCCGGTGTAGAAATGTAGTGAATGACAACGCAATGATTTTATGCTCCTGGATCCCACATCGGGAAACACCTGCCACATCAGATAAGCGGCAGTGAACGCCTTTATCAATCAAGTGTTAAATATTGCACTTAATGGCAGCACAAAAAGTACTTGGGATTTGCTGTGTTTCAGATAATACACATGTTGTGTCCGGTTGTAGGAATTGCTGGTGCGTTGCCACTCACAGGCAACTGGGACTTGCACAGACCGGGTACTCCGTCACTCAGTATATCAGTGTGGGATATACTGTATGACAGATGCTGCCACATCTGTCAGTACACTTCATCGCTGGACTCCGTGTGGAGTCCAATAGTAGAGCCTTCTCCTGCTGAGATTCCCCCTCCAAAGCTCCGCCACTTAAGCCTGGCACAGGATCAGAGACCACATTCACTTCGGTGGGAATTCTTGGGCTGGAGATGAGGAGAAATATCAGAGAAGTTTAAGTATTGTTTGTAAAAACAAAAAGCCCTAGTAGGTTTTGATAGGAGAAACAGCTGTGCGCCCAGCTGTGAGGGGGGGGGGGGGGGGGGGGGTGTTTCAGGGGACAGGGCCTAAGAATGAAGCTGCCTGATGCCCAGTTGCCACTTAAGCCTTACTGGGCCTTGTTTATGTGTGTGCATTGTATGTGTGTACCTGCATATTTATGCCCAGATAAGTGCAGGCAGGCAGGATCCAGGAGCCTTGACCCTGAGTTGCAGTTTGCATTTAGCTCAATTTGGCCTGCCAAACATGCTAACATCCAAGGATTATTTTGAAAATAAGTAATTAGACGGGGTGCTTTTGAAAATAAAATATATTGAAAATAAGTAATTGCACAGGAATAAAACATTCTTTGATAGTATCTTGAATGCACCCTAGATATTATCTTTGAACCTTTTTGCAGTTTATTTTAGTTTAGACTTTAGAGATACAGCACAGAAACTGGCCCTTTGACCCGCTGAGCCTACGCCGAGCAGCGAGCACCATACACAGCACTATCCTACACACCAGGGGCAATTTACAATACCGCAGCCGATTAACCTACAAACCTCCACGTCTTTGGAGTGTGAGAAGAATCCAAGAACAATAGAAAAGCCATGTGGTCCCACAGAGAACATAAAACTTCGTACGGACAGCACCCTTAGTCAGGATCGAAACCGCGTCTCTGGCAAAGTAAGGCAGCAACTCCTCTACTATGCCACCGTGCCGCTATCATTATTATAATATTAATGTTATTTAATGCTCATCGCTTGTTGCCCTTGAAAATACGGTTCTGCTTCAATCTCTGACGTTTATATCTTTCACATATCTTTATATATTCAGTCTTATTTTCCTTCTATGAAAGCTTAAGTCATATCTGACCAGTAAAACAGTCCTACAATTACAACCAGGATTATACTTTAAAGGTAAATCATTGGCTGTAAAGCTTCTTGAAATATTCAACATGGAAAGTGCAAAGGCTGGGTTTAGGTTTAGGTTTATTATTGCCAGGTGTACTGAGGTACAGTGAAAAGCTTTGTTTTGTGTGCTATCCGATCTGATCAAAGAATACTGTACATAAAAACAACCACGCTAACTTCAAGTACAATAGGCAGAGCAAAGGGGAAGATACAGAATGTAAAATATATGAAGCGCACTAGCTCCATAGACAAATGTTGATAATAGGGAAGAGGTGAATCAGACAGTATGTTAGCTTATGGAAGGACGTTTCAGAAGCATAATAACAGAAGGGAAGAAGCTGTTCCCAGGCTTGGTGGTATGCCCTTTCAAGCTTCTGTATATTCTGCCCGGTGGGAATCGGGAGAAGAAGGAATGAGCAGTGTGGGACAAGTCTTTGATTATGTCTCGTAAGGTACTGCTGCTGCTAAATTTTAGGTGTTTTTGAAAACAAAAATATTTTGAAAATAAGTAATTAGACAAGGATAATACATTTTTTGATAATATTTTGAATGTGGCCTTGATATTATCTTTGAAACTTTGTGCAGTTATGATATTAATGTTTTTTGATGCTCATCACTTGTTTCCCTTGGAAAGGTGGTTCTGCTTCAGCCTCTGACATTTTGTAGGGCAAATAAGAGTCAAGGGAATTGGTTTGGAACATGTTGTTCAAAGTGAGAAGGCCAATTGCTTCTCCTCCTTCAATGACAACAATAAATCAATTCATTTTCTTCACATTTCTTTTCTCTTTCGATTCCTCTATTTCTTCAACAATACAGCTTGGGAGTAATTTTTATTGGCAGCATTTTCTTTTATTTGCAGGTTTGCTTTTGAATCAAATTCAAAATCTGATGTTTCCATGGTGCAATTTAGTCTTGACTGCTCTGGATCAAGGGCCCTAAGGCACTATTATTTGACCACTAAAACTGCGTTGAAGGAAGCAAGGCAAAATCGAAGCTGGTAGTTGGCAAAATACTGTGCAGTGTTGCTTTTGTTAATGCACAATTAGTCAGAGTATAGACAGAGGGGATTGTTTGAGGTACTGTATAGTTAAAATGAAGAAGCAAGGAATTGCAATTAATTGCTGGTTTACCAAGGAAAGACAAAATGTTGGAGTGGTTGACCTGCCATACTTTGTCTGCCCCCCCCACTCGTTAAGCTTTCTTTTTCCTCACTCCAGCAATGAGTCTGAAGAAGGGTCCTGAACCAAAACGTTACCTATCCATGTTTCCTGATGCTGCCTGACCCAATGAATTACTCCAGCATTTTGTGCCTTTCTTGGAGGAATAGTTGTTAATTGGACAAATCATGAAAACATAGAAACATAGAAAATAGGGGCAGGAGGAGGCCATTCGGCCCTTCGAGCCGTCTCCGCCATTCATTGTGATCATGGCTGATCATCCACAATTAGTAACCCGTGCCCAACTTCTCCCCATATCCCTTGATTCCACTAGCCCCCAGAGCCCTTATCAAAGGCTTTCTGAAAGTCTAGATACACTACATTCACTGGCTCCCCTTCATCCATTTAAATTGTCACATCCTCAAAAAATTCAAGAAGATTAGTCAAGCATGATTTCCCTTTCATAAATCCATGCTGACTTAGACTTATCCTTTTACTGCTATCCAAATGCACCGTTATTACCTCTTTAATAATTGACTCCAGCATCTTCCCCACCACCGATGTCAGGCTAACTGGTCTATAATTCCCCATTTTCTCTCTCGCTCCTTTCTTGAAAAGTGGGATAACATTCGTTATCGTCCAATCCACAGGAACTGATCCTGAATCTATTGAACATTTGAAAATGATCACCAATGCATCCACTATTTCTAGAGCCACCTCCCTGAGTACCCTGGGATGCAGACCATCAGGCCATGGGGATTTATCAACCTTCAGTCCCATCAGTCTACCCAATACTATTTCTCGCCTAATGCAAATTTCTTTCAGTTCCTCTATCCCTCTAGATCCTCTGTCCTCTAGTACATCTGGGAGATTGTTTGTGTCTTCCTTAGTGACATTATCGTTGCAAGGTTCTCATTGTGTAATTTGAATGCCCTGATTTATTAAAAATGGTGTGCATGGACTATGAAGAGAGACCACAAATTTTTCTGTGGGGCATTTATTGGATTGAGACGGAAAGATAGATCAGCCATGATTGAATGGCAGAGTGGACTTGATGGGCCAAATGGTCCAATTTATCTTCCAGAATTTATGAACATGAACTTTAGTTATAGTTGATCTTTAGTATAGTTCCAACCAATTATTCTAAGCAGGTGTGATGAAGATGTTCAGGGATCAATGTCAATGTCATCAAATGCCCAATGCATGAGTAGCATTTGATGGACCCTAAAGCATGCTGCACAATAAAGGAAGAAAATAATGATATAGGAAATAGCAAGATTACAACCTGTTGACTCTGATAAATCCACTGTTCTAACTGATCCTAGTATTCCTGGAGTTCCTTCACATTGAAAAATCTATTTATTCTAGCCTTCAATACACTCAAAATTGGCCTCTGAAAAATTGTCCCTCGTGTATAGGGATTGGATGCGAAAGTGGGGATAATGAAGAACAATTGTGAGTGGGTGATCGATGGTTGGTGTGGACTTGATGGATCAAAGGGTCTGTTTCCATACTGTATCTTTAAACTAATTTAAACATTCACAGCCACTTTCACAGCCAAATCCAAGATTTACCAAATTCTGTGATGAGAAATGTCTCCCCAACTGTAAATGGCTGACACCTTGTCCTGTGTTCTGTACCCGAGATTCTCCAAGCTGAGGAAACAGTTTCTCTTCATCTGGCCTATGAATCCTTTTCTCAATCATTTTATGATTTTCTATCTTTGCATTGTGCATATTGGATCCCAGACATTTGCCATCAACTGATGTCAGACAAGTTTGTCCAAAACGTCCTATAATGCAACATTTTGTCCAAAATGTCCTACAATAGAAGATTTTTTAATCCAGAAACTATTTCAGAATCTAGGTAAATTTGAAAGAGCATCTCTTTTGCATCTCTTATCTATGAACAACATCTTTTAGTTGCCTGGGTTTGTTGGAATTAGGTCTCCTTAGTTGGATCCAATACTTACTCTTGTGATTTAAGTTGCTCACGTACATTCATGCCTTGATTCTCATTGTTACTTAAATACATTGTACACTCTAGAACGAAGACACATACAAAACAAGGGTTTTATGCCTCAGCCATTCTTTTTCTTTCAAATTATTTACCACACTTTCCCACCCAGTTCACCTACAGTGCATTCAGAAAGTATTCAGACCCCTTCACTTTTTCCACATTTTGCTACGTTACAGCCATTTTAAAATGGACTAAATTCTTTTTTTTTAATCATCAATCTACACACAATACCCCATAATTAAAAAAGTGAAAACAGGTGTTTAGAAATGTTTGCAAAGTAATTAAAAAGAAATAACTGAAATATCACATTTACATAAGTATTCAGACCCTTTGCTATGACACTCAAAATTGAGCTTATGTTCATCCTGTTTCCATTGATTATAATAATAATAATAATAATACATTTTATTTATATAGCGCTTTTCATATACTCAAAGACACTTTACAGAGATTTTGAGAACATAGGGTAAATGAATAAATAGATAAATAAGTAAATAAATAAATGAACGGAGAAAGGAGACAGAAGGTGAGGTGATCTTCAGTGGTTGAAGGCAGTACTGAACAGGTGAGACTTCAGCAATGTTTTGAATGTGGTGAGTGTGGGGGAGCCTCTAACGGTTTGGGGTAGTGAGTTCCATAGGGTGGGAGCAGCGATGGAGAAAGCCCTGTCCCCCCAGGATCTGAGTTTAGTCCGGATGTGGGGGGATAGGAGATTGGCAGCGGCAGAGCGGAGGGTGCAGGTGGGAGTGTGCCTGTGGAGGAGGTCGGTCAGGTAGGATGGGGCCAGGTTATGGAGGGCTTTGTAGGTTATGAGGAGGATTTTGTACTGGATTCTCTGGGGGATGGGGAGCCAGTGGAGTTTATAAAGGACGGGGGTGATATGGTCACGGATCGAGGTGTGTGTGAGTAGACGGGCAGCGGAGTTTTGAATGTATTGAAGTTTATTGATGATTTTTGAGGATGCGCCATAGAGGAGGCTGTTGCAGTAGTCCAGACGGGAGGTGATGAAGGCGTGGATGAGGGTTTCTGCAGCTGTGGAGGAGAGGGATGGACGGAGACGGGCAATGTTTTTGAGGTGGAAGAAGGCTGTCTTTGTGATGTGTTTGATGTGTTTGTCGAAGGAGAGGGTTTGATCAAGGATGATTCCAAGATTCCGGATGTGAGGTGAGGTGGATACTGGGAGACCATCAATGTTGAGGATGAAGTTTTGGGTGGATTTGGTGAGCATTTTTGGACCAATGATAATGATTTCAGATTTGTTGCAATTGAGTTTGAGGAAGTTTGATTGAAGCCAAGATTTTATTTCAGTAATGCAGTTTGTCAGTGTAGAGTGTGTGGTGGAGGAGATTGATTTGGTGGAGATGAGGAGCTGCATATCATCAGCGAAGCAGTGGAAGTTGAGACCATGACGGCAGATTAATTGACCAAGGGGGAACAGGTAGAGGATGAAGAGGAGGGGGCCAAGGACTGAGCCTTGGGGGACACCTTGGGGGAGGGGAGCGGTGGGGGATTTACAGTTGTTAATGGAGATGAACTGGTGTCTGTCAGAGAGGTAAGATTTGAACCAGGATAGGGCTGTGCCGGTGATGTTAAGGGAGGTTTCAAGTCGGGTGAGGAGAATGGAGTGATTTATGGTGTCAAAGGCGGCGCTGAGGTCAAGTAGGATGAGGATGTTGAGGTTGCCAGCGTCGGAGGAGAGGAGAATGTCGTTTGTGATTTTGAGGAGCGCAGTTTCAGTACAGTGGTTTGAGCGGAATCCGGATTGGAAAGTTTCATACAGGTTATTGGTAGAGAGGTGGTATTTGAGTTGGGAAGCTACAGCACGTTCCAAAACTTTGGACAGAAAGGGTAGGTTGGAGATTGGTCTGAAGTTGTTTGGGGTGTCAGGGTTTAGACCAGGTTTTTTCAGAATGGGGGTGACAGCAGCGATTTTGAGGGATGGCGGGACGATGCCAGTGGACAGGGAGGAGTTTATTGTTGCAGTGATAAGTGGAGAGAGAGCAGGAAGGCAGGCCTTGACAAAGCTGGAGGGGATGGGGTCCAGAGAGCAGGTGGCAGTTTTTATTCCTGTGAAGAGGTCAGAGAGGTCGGTGGTGGAGATTGGGGAGAACTGAGGCAGGGGCTGACAGGATAAGGGGGGGCAGGTGGTTTGAGGGGGAGCAGGTGCGTTGGTGGTTAAGGTGCTGTAGATGTTGTCTATTTTGCTTTGGAAGAATGAAAGGAAAGTGGTGCATTTGTCAACTGTGAATGATTGGGAGATGGTGTCCAGGGGGCTGAGGAGTTTGTTTATTGTAGAGATTATCCTTGAGATGTTTCTACAACTTGATTGGAGTCCACTAGTGGTAAATTAAATTGATTGGACATGATTTGGAAAGGCACACACCTGTCTAATAAGGTCCCACAGTTGACAGTGCATGTCTGAGCAAAAACCTTGAAGACGAAGGATTGTCCGAGACAGGATTGTGTTGAGACACAGATCTGGGGAAGGGTTAAAACAACATCTGCAGCATTGCAGGTTCCGAAGAGCACAGTGACATCCGTCATTCTTAAATGGAAGAACTTTGGAACCACTAGGACTCTTCATAGAGCTGGCCGCCCGGCCAAACTGAGCAATCGGGGGAGAAGGGCCTTGGTCAGGGAGGTGACCAAGAACCCGATGGTCACTCTGACAGAGCTCCAGAATTCCTCTGTGAAAATGGGAGAATCTTCTAGAAGGATAACAAAATCTGCAGCACTCCACCAATCAGGCCTTTATGGTAGAGTGGCCAGATGGAAGCCACTCCTCAGTAATAAACATGACAGCCCACTTGGAGTTTGCCAAAAGGCACCTAAAGGACTCTCAGACCATGAGAAACAAGATTCTCTGGTCTGATGAAACCAAGATTGAACTCTTTGGCCTGAATGCCAAACGGCACCGCTCATCACCTGGCCAATACCATACGTACGGTGAAGCATGGTGGTGGCAGCATCATGCTGTGGGGATGTTTTCCAGCGGCAGGAACTGGGAGACTAGTCAGGATTCAGGGAAAGATGAACGGAGCAAAGTACAGAGAGATCCTTGATGAAAACCTGCTCCAGAGTGTTCTGGACCTCAGACTGGGACGGAGGTTCACCTTCCATCAGGACAATGACCCTCAGCACACAGCCAAGACAATGCAGGAGTGGCTTTGTGACAAGTCTGTGAATGTCCTTGAGTGGCCCAGCCAGAGCCTGGACTTGAACCCGATCGAACATCTCCGGAGGGATCTGAAAATAGCTGTGCACCGACGCTCTCCATCCAACCTGACAGAGCTTAAGAGAATCTGCAGTGAAGAATGGGAGAAATTACTCAAATACAGGTGTGCCAAGCTTGTAGCATCATACTGAACAAGACTTGAGGCTGTAATCGCTTCTAAAGGTGCCTCAACAAAGTACTGAGTAAAGGGTCTGACTACTTATGTAAATGTGATATTTCAGTTATTTCTTTTTAATTACTTTGCAAACATTTCTAAACACCTGTTTTCACATTTTTAATTATGGGGTAATGTGTGTAGATTGATGATTAAAAAAAATGATTTTTATCCATTTTAAAATAAGGATGAAACGTAGCAAAATGTGGAAAAAGTGAAGGGGTCTCAATACTTTCTGAATGCACTGTACATAATTCATTGTATTGAAATTGAAGTTTCTAATTCAGAATGAATTGTGTCTCCCTTGAATATTTTTAGAATCTGAGAGTTAATTAGTTTTAGTTTATTAGTTCAATGGTCTGAAAACATTGGAGATGAAATTGTTTCTGAACCTGATGGACCCGAAATGCCACCTATCTATTTTTTCCAGAGATGCTGCCTGACCTGCTGATTTACTCCAGCATTTTGAGTCTGCAGTTCCTTTTCTTTTCGAGAGACCCTTGGTGCTTATGTTGAAGCACAGCTCTAGACTGTTCAGCTCTCATGAAGCACATCCTCAGTATTGGAAAGCTTGTTTCTCTTATCTTGAGGACAGGTATTCTTGAATATCATGTTCCAAGATGCTGGTTCCTCTCTAGAGGGGGAAGGGACCATCAGCCAAGTGCTATATGACGTCATTTGCCTTCATCCATGCTTGTTGGGGGTGTGAGTAAATCAGAGTAGGCACAGTACTGTGGAATGAACAAATGTTGGCAGCTGCCCCAGGACTCTGGCTCATACTTTGAGAGAGCTCTCCTTGCGGTCACACCCCACCTGAACAATAACGCAATGATAGCATTTAAGGTTACTGAATATTCAAGATCTAAATCGTGTGGTTAGATTACATAGTGCACCTGCAGAAAAACAACAAAAGCCAGAATCATCCAGTCATTTGGCTGACATTCACCAGTGCCAAAGTATTTCATTGCAATGATCAGCACACTGAGATCCTGTGCACATCTCTGGTGGTGCCCCAGAGGGATTCTAAGAACTAGACTTTACAGGTACTGATTACTTTCATAGACACTGCAGGTCCAGGCAGTAGCAGGACTTGTTCCTAAATGCCACAAAGATTTTCTACAAAACACAAAGTGCTGGAGGAACTCAACGGGTCAGGCAGCACCTGTGGAGAGAATGGACAGACGACGTTTAGCACAGGGATCTTTCTTCAGGCTAAATAAAGTGCCCCAATCTGAAATGTTGTCTGTCCATTTCCTCCACAGATGCTGCCTGACCTGCTGAGTTCCTCAGCACATTGTGTTTTGCACAATATTCCAATATTTGCAGTCTCTTGTGTCTCCAAGATCTCACTCTGGTACTCTGAGCTTCTGCAGACTCTGATGTTCAGACATGTCAAGGAGATTTCACCTTGACCCGTGTGTCATATGTGATCTCCTGCTCGAAATACTCAGCATGTCAGGCAGCACTGGTGGAGAAAGGAACACCTTGAACATTTCATCCGAAATGTTAACTCCCTGACTTCCAATTTCTGTTTTCCTTTTGGATTGTCAAGCTCTGCAGTTGGATCTATCTGATGTTCCCTGCGTGCAACTGCAGAGGAGTGAGACATATCTGACCTGCTGCTCCTGAGGATTGTGTTGTTCCTCCGCTGTACATAACAATGTCAAAGCATGAGCTAGGCACATGAAGCAGGAGTAGATTCCTGCCAAGTTCAATGACCAGATGGACAGGTCCAAAGTATTGAACATATGCTGCAACATCTACATAGCTAGCTGAAATCACACAAATTCCTCTTGCACTGTCCGATTTAAAAACTTCCGTGAAGTTAGCCTCGCACAGAGGCTATGGCATTGATTGCCAGATTTTCACGTCAATTTCTCAGCCTCCATCCTAAGCACTCTGACATCTTCCTGGAAGCTCAGGAGATACAAAGGCACTGACTCAGCAAACACCTGTTAATGAAGAACTAACACGTGGAGACTGCCAGCCCACCTTCCCAGAGGTGCCTACCTGGTCACAGCCTAATGTCCTTTTGTTAACTCAGTAGGATGACACTGCGTATCTGGTGTATTGGCACTTTGAGTGGATTTAACCCTGCTGGCTGCTCCTAAATCCACTTATGTGTGTTAACGTACCCCATGTGGGTCTGATTGAGCCTTTGCATTTGTATTACTAGCAAATACAAAATAAAATGAAAAATGCAGATTTTCGGAAGGGTGCACTGAATCAAATTTTGGGAGTGAGCAATGAAGATGCATAAATAGTGCTCCTTGGACTAGCTATTCTACAGACTGAGGTTCAGCGTATGCACATGCTGAGAGTCAGGAGATCACCACCATTTCATAAATCTTTGTGAATCTGGTTGTAACCTAATTTTTGTCTGACACTTACATTTGGTAATCTTGTATCCCCTTGCTCATCGTATCCATCTATCTACGCCTTTAAAATATTCAAAGATTCTGCTTCCACTACCCTTTGAGGGAGAGTTCCAAGGACATGTGATCCCCTGAGAGAAACAAATAAATGGTGTCATCTCTGCCTTGGATGGGTGACTTGCTGTTTTTAAACTGAAGTGTCTGGTTCTAGTATCCTGCTTAAGTAGTTACAGTGCATGCACTTAGAAGAACTCTGTGCACTTTTCACTGTATGGCAATAATCAAGGCTTAGTTTTAGGTTTATTATTGTCACATTTACTGAGGTACAGTGAAAGGTTATGTTTTGCATGCTAGAGCCAATCAGATTAGATATTATACATCAATCAATCAAGTCAAACTCAAGTACAACATGTAGAGCAAAGGAGGTCTGTGGAACTGCAGGTGGTGATTTACCAAACAAGACACAAAGTGCTAGAGTAACTCTGTGGGTCAGGCAGCATCTGTGGGAAAATATGGATAGAGACATTTAAGATCGGGACTTTCTTCAGAGCAAAGGATAATATACAGAGTGCAGAATATAGTGTCTCTGCATTATAACGCACCAGTTCCATAGACAAAGTTCAATGTCTGCAATGGAGTAGAGCTGAATTGGACAGTACACTAGCTTGTAGATGGACTCTTAAGAAGCCTGATAACAGAGGGAAAGAAGCTGTTCCTGAGTCTGGTGGTCTACACTTTCAAGCTCTTGTACCTTTTGCTCAACATGAGCAGAGAGAAGAAGGAATGACCGAGGTGGGACAATTCTTTGATTATTTTGCTGCTTTACCAAGGCAGTGTAAAGTGTAGATGGAGTCAATTTTGGACAGTCTGTTCTGTGTGATGGACTGGGCCACATCCACGACTCTCTGCGATTTCTTATGGTCTTGGGCAGAGCTGTTCCAAAAGGCTGTGATGCAATCCAACAGTATGCTTTCTCCAGAGATGCTGCCTGACCCACTGAGTTACTCCAGTATTTTGTGTCTACCTTCGATTTAAACCAGCATCTGCAGTTCCTTCCTACACAGTATGCTTTCTAAGTTGCATTTGTAGGTGTTCATAAGAGTCAATGGAAACATGCCAACTTTCCTCCGTTTCCAAAGGAAGTAGAAGCATTGGTGTGCCTTCTTGGCTGTCGCATCAATGTGGTTGGTTCACGGCAACTCGTTGGTAATCTTAACGCTAAGAAACTTGAAGCTCTCCATCATTTCCACCTCGGTGCCATTGATGCTGACTGAGGCATGGACTCCACCATGCTTCCTAAGGGTGATAACTAGCTCCTTGCTGACATCGAGGGAAAGGTTATTGTCCTGGTACTCAGGGCCGTTTTTACAGCATTATGGGCCCCCGGGCAAAGCAGTGTACTGGGGCCCCTACCGTTACTCTCCCCCATCCCCCTTTCCCTACCAGCCCCCCCTGTCGTGCCGGCGAAAAGCACTTACCGAAAAGCACTTAGCGATGGACTTAGGGTGCTACATTGTTGCGAAAAGCACTTACAGATCGCTGTGAGAAGCACTTAGGGATGTAAAATATTGCGAAAAAAGCACTTATTGAACCTACATTTTTAAAGTAGTATTTATTTATTGCAAGTCACTTAACATACACAGATCAGCATGGGGCCCCTATGCTCGTGGGGCCCCGGGCAAGTGCCCATGAGGCCCATGCGTTAAGACGGCCCTGCTGGTACTACATTACATAGTTCTCTATCTTCTTCCTGTAATTCGTCTCGTCTTTGTTCATTAGATGGTTGTATCCTACTTTTTTATTTAGATTAGATTGCCTAGTTAGTGCTGCACTCTCAGGTAGTTTGAAATTTGAATTAAATATCTGTAATGTTATAATTTGCAACTTCTAATGGGTTTGTTAATTTGTAACCAAACATTCTTCCAGAACCCACGTGCAAATTCATGTGAAATTTAAGATGGCAAATTTCACAGTAGCTATTGAGCCGATAACCTGAGTCAACACAGCTGTTCATTTATCAATACAACTAACTTTGTTGGATCAATTATTTTACTGCTCTCTTAGGTTTTCTTTCTGAGAAAGCAGTTTAAAAACAGACAGGATCCTGTTTATCATAAATAGAGGCACAGAGGTCAAAGGCAGAGAGATTATGTTGAACCAAACATTCAGCTACACCTGAAATATTGTGTCAAATTCTGGTCATTGGACTTTTGCAGCAACGTGAAGGCCTTAGCAGGGAATAGAACAATATTTTGTTTGTTTAGTTTGTTTAGGTTTACAGTGCATAAACAGGCCCTTCAGCCTACCTGCGTCCGCGCCGACCAGCAATCCCCGTGCACTAGCACTATCCTACAGACTAGGGACAATTTGCAATTTACAGAAGCCAATTAACCTGCAAATCTCTACGTCTTTGGAGTGTGGGAGGAAACTGGAGCACCCGGGAAAAGCCTACACGGTCACGGGTAGAACGTACAAACTCTGTACAGGATTGAACTCTAGTCTCTGGCGAGGTAAGGCAGCAACTCAACCGCAGCGCCTCCGTGCTATTATTATGATGGCTCAGGGTGTGACGAATGTGTACCGGGGAATTGCTGGAGAGTCTGGGATTTTCTTCTTACAAAGGAGAAAATTGAGAGGAAATATATCAAGGTCTTCAAGTTTACATTTAAGTTTATTGTTTTGCGGCAAACTTAGTGAAACATAGGGTTGATGATGTAGTAGTTCTGTTAATGAAATAATAATCTGTGCATCTGCATCAACAATCCAGAGACGCAAATTCAAGAAATTAAAGAATTTTGCATTAAACTAGGGGATGAAATGTGGCCAGGTTAGTTACTGTGACCTCAAAACACTTACACTAATATAAAATAAAGCGTCCAGCTCATTAATGAGGAAATGAGTCATCTTTACCTCGCTTGCCAGAATCACGAAAATTAGTGGTCATGTGCAGCACATGAGTTCATAGCTACAAGATTTTGTTTAGTTTAGTTTAGAGATAGAGCGCTGAAACAGTACCTTCTGCCCACCGAGTCCACACCGGCCAGCGATCCCTGCAAACCAACACTATCCTACACACACTAGGGACAATTTACACTTATACCAAGCCAATTTACCAACATGCTGTACGTCTTTGGAGTGTGGGAGTAAAACCGAAGATCACAGAGAAAACCCACGCGGTCACGGGGAGAACGTACCAACTCAGTGCAGATAGCACCCGTAGTCGCGGTAGCGCAGCGGTAGAGTTGCTGCTTTACAGCAAATGCAGCGCCGGAGACTCAGGTTCGATCCTGACTATGGGTGCTGCACTGTAAGGAGTTTGTACGTTCTCCCCGTGACCTGCGTGGGTTTTCTCCGAGATCTTCGGTTTCCTCCCACACTCCAAAGACGTACAGGTATGTAGGTTAATTGGCTGGGTAAATGTAAAAATTGTCCCTAGTGGGTGTAGGATAGTGTTAATGTGCGGGGATCACTGGGCGGCACGGACTTGGTGGGCCGAAAAGGCCTGTTTCCGGCTGTATATATATGATATGATATGATATGATAGTCGGGATTGAACCTGCTGCAAGTGCTGTAAGGCAGCAACTCTACCGCTGCGCCACTATGCCGCCCAAGATTAAGGTGGTCATTTAAAACTGAAGTGCATAAGAACTTATTTTCAAAGATGATGGTGAATCTCTGGAATTCTCTCCAACAGAGATTTTAGGAGACTCTAAAAATTCCTGAACCCCAATGCTGCTAAACAATGTGTTGCACCTTTAAAGGGGAAGTTGATAAATTTTATGAAAAATCAGTGAATTAAGGACGATGGGGACCTGGCACCGAAGACGAGTTGAGGCCTGGGGCAGATCAGCCATAATCATATTGAATGGTAGGACAGGCTTGAGGGGCGGAATGGCCTACTGCTGCTCTTATGTTTTCATGCCCCATACATGCTTTCAGACCCACAGCGATGTCGCGGACCTTTAAAAAGCCATGTGAGATGGATCAGCATGCCATTCAGTTATATCCAAACTACTGCAAGTGGTTCAAGATGGCACACCACCATCAACTTCTACGAACAATTTGGGATGATTAGTAAATGTTGGCAGTACCAGCATCCTGTACATAGAAAGAAAGCTGAACAACTCAACACTCAGCATGCTTGCAGAGATGCCCGTCCATTGGGGACATGCTCCTGGACATCGGTACTCGACTAATCATCAAGCTACCAATGATTATCCAAACTGATGCCATCCACCACAATCCCAGAGCATAAAATGCAGATTTCCAATTGCTCAAAATACAAGATCTCTTAACCCTTATATCCAAAATAATGAGATGCAAGCTTATTTTCAGAATAATGTTATGTACCTTCATTGGATACATAAATGTGAGAATGGTCAATATAAATGTTTGTCCCCAGCAGGGGAAATTTAAACAAAACGGAGCAGATTTTCAGAAAAAAATTACTTTAAGATTACAAGGTGATTGATGAGGGTTGGGCAGTGGATGTTGGCTACATGGATTTTAGTAAGGCATTTGATGAATATTAATGGGAGGCTGATCAAGATGATTAAGATGCATGAGATCCATGGTGACTTGGTCGCTTGGATTCAGAACTGGATTACTTATAGAAGACAGAGGGTTGCAGTGGAAAGGTATTATTCAGGCTGGAGATCTGTGATAGTGGGGTTGAGCAGGCATCTGTGCAGAGACTTCTGGAGTTTGTAATATATATATATATATATATATATATATATATATATATACACTATAAACTTGGATGTAAATGTAGATGAGTTTGTTTGTAAGTTTGCAGATGACACCATGATTGGTAGAGTTGTGGATAGAGAGGAGGGCTGTCAAAATATACTGTGGGATACAGATTAGCTACAGAAATTGGCAGATAAATCGTAGATTAAGTTTAATCTGAGCAAGTGTGAGATGTTGCACTTTGGGAGGTCAAATGCAAAGAAGAAGTATACAGTTGATGGCAAGACTCAACAGCACAAAGGGATCTTGGGGTCCATGTCCATTGCTGTCTGAGAGTGGCAACACAAGTAGATAGAATGGTGAAGAGTATAAGCATCAGGAATTCAAGGTTAAGACGTTGGTTAGGTCACATTTGGGGTATTGTGTACAGTTTTGGTTGGCCCAACTTGACCACACTGGCCAACATGTCCCATCTACGCTAGTCTCACCTGCCTGCGTTTAGCCTATATCCCTCCAAGCTGTCCTATCTGTGTACCTGTCTAAATGTTCCTTAAACATCGTGATAGGACCTGCCTCAACTACCTCCTCTGGCAGATTGTACAGCCACCGTCCTTTGTTATCATTAATCATTTGAGTTATCTCATACAGAATTAATTCCCTTCTTTCACTCCATCATCCCTACCCCACAGTCACTCCCACCCACTTGCAAGGAAATCTATTGTCCTTTCATATTGAAAATACTAATGCATATAATAGTACAATGTTATTTGGTGCATCAGACGAAAATATGTAGGATTCAGATGTTTTTTTAAAATATTAAAACACACGGTCAAACAGAAAAGGGGGTGTCCTCCTGATGTTTAACTGTACTATACATTCCCGTAACTTCTATACCTGTTTAGTTTCGTTTATTATTGTCACGTGTACAGTAAAAAGTCACTGTTTGTGTGCTATCCAGTCAAAGAAAAGACTGGATATGATTACAATCAAGCCGTCCACCGTGTAGAGATAAAAAGATAAAGACTATTACAGCCTCAGTCTTGAAACTTTATTATTAAAATACATTTATTTACCAAAATCTGTAGTTTAAATTGTAATTTATTGTGGAGGTCTAAAGATTTCAATGTGTTGTGCACTCATTTCGTATTGGTACTGCCCCCTAATATTTCCCCACAATTCCAGATAACCAGAGAACGAAGGCCTGGACCAAAAGTCAGTCTTAAAAACAAACAAATTATGACCGAAGTTTGACTGCTTGCTGCAAAAAGGGAGCTATCTTTAATTTAAAAAAACAAAAACATTTGATCCATTTAAAGTTGTTTATACTGCTGTGCTTACAACAACAACAAAAAATACACAGTGCTGAAGTTATTCAGCGGGTTAGGCAGCATCTCTGGAGGACCCGGATAGGTGATGTTTCCGATCGGGATCCTTCTTCAGACTGATTGCAGCAGGGAGGAGAAAAAAACTAGAAAAGAGATGGGGGAGGAAGAAAGTCTGGCAAGTGATAGGTGGATACAGGTGAGGGGGCTTTGACGAGTAGACAAAGAAATGAACAAATAAAGAGATAAGAGGAATAAAATGTGAAGTCAGAGGGAGGGATATAGGTGGAAAAGGATGGTGGGAAGGGGAAAAGTCGAGTGGGATAGTGGAGGGAATGACTGCATCCCTAGGTGGGGAAATGGGGGAGGAGTGAAAGAGGGTAGTGTTAACTAAAATTGAAGAATTCCATGTTCATATCATTGTAAGCTATATAAGTGGAATATGAGATGCTGTTCCTTTAGTTCGCATGTGGCTATGTAGGAGGCCCAGGGCAGAAAGACCAGTGTGTGAATGTGAATGGGAGTTAAAATAGTTAAAATGGTTAGCAACTGGGAGATCCAGCAGGCCTTGGTGGACCAAGCAGAGGTGTTTGGTGAAGTGGACACCTATCCTTCTCTTGCTCTTGGCGAGTACTTTTCGCATTCATGAGAAGGCTGCTTCAAAATGTCACTGTTCTATTTTACAGTCCTAAGGATAAGGAGCAAAAGGTAAAGAATGTTTTGAAGAACAAACGAGGAGCTTTATTAAAGCTTGTTCTTTTTTAAAGTAATAATAGATATATTTACCATTATTTTACTGACAATGAATAGCATTGCAGGTGAATATTTGAAGGAGTATTACTCCGAATTTGATTTATTTTTTGACAACTCTGTAAGGCCTTGATTATGATATCCGAACAACACTGTGTACAATTTTGGTTTTCCTAACTAAATCACTAGGGTGGTGGAGGGCGGGGGGGGGGTGGGTACATATGATAATGTGGTAGAGGGGCAGGACAGCATTATGATGACGTTTTGAGCAGGTGAAGATTAATGGAATTTAGACAAAGAAGCCCATAATCTCAATGAAACGTACAAAATGCTTAGCGGGCTTAACTGGTACATGAAGGGAGTATTTTTCCCTTGCTAAGAAGTATCAGTCTCTGGGAGGCACTGTGGTGCAGTTGCCTCACTGTGCCAGACCCAGGTTCGATCCTGAGCTTGGGTGCTGTCTTGTGTGAAGTTTGCACATTCTCCCTGTGGCCACGTGGATTTCCTTCGGGTGCTACGGTTTCCTTCTGCATCCCAAAGGCATGCATGTTTGCAGGTTAATTGGCCTCTGTATTTTGCCTCGTGTGTGCAGGGAGTGGATGCGAAAGTGGGATAATATAGAACTAGTTTGAATAGGTGATCGATGGTGGGCATGGACTTGATGGGCCGAAGAGTCTGTTTTCATGTTATATCTATAGATCAATCAATATAGGGCTGAAATAATGAGCATTTTGTTTCCCAAAAAGAGGTAAGTCAATGAAATTCTCTGCCTCAGAGATTTGTGGAGGCACAGTCCATCTATCTTAGTTTTGAATCATCACCAGCTCAATCCAAAACTGCAAGAAATTGCAGAGTTGTGGACATAGCCCAGACCATCACTCAAACCAACGTCCCTTCCATTGACTCCATCTACACTTCATGCTGCCTCAGCAAGGCCGACAACATAATCAAGGGCCAATCTCACGATGTTCACTCCCTCTTCCATCAGGAAAGAGGTACAGGAGTCTGAAAACATAAACCTCCAGATTCAAAACAGTTTCTTCCCAGCCGTTATCAAGCAACTGATGGTCCTCTCATCAGTTAGAGTGGGGTCCAGACCTTCCATCTACCTCATTGGGAACCTTTGAACTATCTTTAATCGGACTTTACCGGACTTCAATGTTATATCATGCACTAAATGTTGTAACCTTTAAATGTTATCTGCGCACTATGGATGGCTTGATTTATAGTCTTTTCTTCGACTGAATGGAACACAGACAAAAGCTTTACACTGTACCCCGGTACATAATAATAATAATAAGCATTTATTTTATATAGCGCCTTATCGGGTGCTCAAAGCGCTTTACAAAAACAATCAACATAAAAACAAACAGACAAACTATCCTAACGGAAAAGCGGCGAATAAACAACGCCAGCGTCCTCTCACGTCAGGGTCCGGCAGTAGACAACAAAAAGCACAGGACACACAGATACAATTTTTACACAAACAGCCATCACAGTGATTGCTCTACGCACACCCTCACTGTGATGGAAGGCAAAGTCTTATCTCCTCCTCATTCTTCTCCCGTGGTGCCACGAGGTGATCGAGGCTCCCAACTTTTTGAAGCCCCCACCGGGCGATGGAAAGTCCCAGGGCCGAGCCGAGCAGGCCGATGAAAGTCCTGAGCCCCCACTGGGCGATGGAAAGTCCCAGGGCCGAGCCGAGCAGGCCGATGAAAGTCCTGAGCCCCCACCGGGCGATGGAAAGTGCTGCGGCCGAGCCACGCAGGGTGATGAAGGGCCTGCGAGCGGGTCGATCGTACCTCGCGCTTCGGGGCGGTTGAAGCTGCTACGGCTGGAGCTCCCAAAAACCGGTCGCCAGCCAGGGACCTGCGAACTCCCGATGTTGCGGTCTGCAGGGCCCACGGCCGAAGCCTCCGAGATGGTAAGTCCAGGCCCTGCGACCGGAGTCTTCAAGGTCGATCCCAGCTGGAGGCCGCCGACTCCACAATGTTAGGCCGTAGCGCGAACGGAGATACGACACGGTAAAGGTCGCATCTCCGTTGAGGAAGAGATTAGAAAAAAGGTTTCCCCCAACCCCCCCACCACCCCCCCACATACACAGAGTTAAAAATAGAACAAAACGTACATTAAACGATGACAATAGACAAAAAACAAAAAAAAGACAGAGAGACTGCCGGTGAGCCGCAGCTGCAGAACACAGCCACGCTCCTTTACATGTAACAAGAATAAACTAAACTAAATTACAAGATAGACAGATTTTTGAATATTGGAGGAATCAAGTAATGTGACGATTGGAGAAAAAATTGAGCCAAGATAGAAGATCAACCATGATGTTATTGAATGTTATTTGATGTTATAGAAGGCCAAAGTCAGCATGGCTTTGTGAAGGGGAGGTCTTGCTTAACAAATTAGCTGAAATTCTTTGAAGAATTAAGTAGCAGGACAAAGGAGAGTCAGTAGATGTTGTTTACTTGGATTTGCAGAAAGCCTTTGATAAGGTGCCACACATTATGCTGCTAAGGAAGATGAGAGCCCAAGGTATCAAAGGGCAATCACTAGCATGGATAGCAGGTTGGCTGGATGGCAGAAATCAAAGAGTGCCAATAAAGGGGGCTTTTTTTGGTTGGCTGCCAGTGACCAGTGGAGTTCCGCAGGGCATAGTGCTGGGGGCGCTACTCTTCGCGTTGTATATTAATGATTTTGATGAGGGGATTGAAGGCTTTGTGGCAAAGTTTGCGGATGATACGAAAATAGTTGGAGGGGCAGGTAGTATAGAAAAAGCAGGGACACTGCAGAAGGATTTGGACAGGTTGGGAGAGTGGTCAGAGGAGGGGCAGATGGAATATAGTGTAGACTATTTTCTAAATGGGGTGAGAATCCAGAAATTGGAGATGCAAAGGGACTTGGGAGTCCTGGTGCAGGATTCCCAAAAAGTTAATCTGCAAGTCGAATCGGTAGTAAAGAAAGCAAACTCAATGCTAGCATTTATTTCAAGAGGGTTTGTAGACAAAAACAGGAATGTCATGTTGAGGCTCTATAAAGCGCTGATAAGGCCGCATTTGGAATATTGTGAGCAGTTTTGGGCACCATATCTGAGGAAGGACGTTCTGGCTCTGGAGAGATTCCAGAGGAGGTTTACAAGAAATGTATGGAGGAGAGAAGGAACTGCCCAAGATCCAAAGCATACCACCTCATCTGTGAAACACGGTGGTGAGGGTGCTATGGCCTGGGCATGTATGGCTGCTGATGGTACTGGTTCACTTATCTTCATTGATGATACATCTGCTGATGGTAGTAGCATTATGAATTCTGAAGTGTATAGACACATCCTATCTGCTCAAGTTTAAACAAATACCTCAAAACTCAGTGGCCGGCGGTTCATTCTACAGCACGACAATTATCCCAAACATACTGCTAAAGCAACAAAGGAGTTTTTCAAAGCTAAAAAATGGTCAATTCGTGAGTGGCCAAGTCAATCACCCAATCTGAACCCAATTGACCATGCCTTTTATATGCTGAAGAGAAAAATGAAGGGTACAAGCCCCCAAAACAAGCATAAGCTAAAGATGGCTGCAATACAGGCCTGGCAGAGCATCACCAGAGAAGACTGATGATGTCCATGAATCACAGACTTCAAGCAGTCATTGCATGCAAAGGATTTGCAACAAAATACTAAACATGCCTACATTCATTTACATGACATTGCTGTGTCCCAAACATTATGGTGCCCTGAAATGGGAGGACTATGTATAAACACTGCTGTGATTTCTACATGGTGAAACCAAAATGTATAAAAATGGCCTTTAATAAAATCTGACAATGTGCACTTTAACTACATGTAATGTTCTCTATTACAAATCTCAAATCGTGGAGTACAGAGGCAAATAAATAAATGATGGGTCTTTGTCCCAAACCTTATGGCAGGCACTGCAGATCAGCCATGATTGAATGGTGGAGTAGACTTGATGGGCCGAATGGCCTAATTCAACTCCTATTCCTTATGATCTAATGAATATTGGGGCAAGTTTGAGATGCCAAAGAGACTACTATTTCTTGTTAAGAGGTTTGTACAAACCATTGAACAATATCTATTGAATGTGGTAATTCTGAGGTAACTTGGGAACTAACATTCTAAAATCATTGCACTTCTTCTTGCGTATGGCATGCACAGCCTAAAGTTGTAGGTCAAGGGTAGACATCCAGGCCAGGGCAGCATCAGTTGCTGGGTGGATGGCCTTGATGCCACCGGGGAAAAGCCTCTGAGCAGTCATTCACGATGTGTGGGATGGTCTGGTCTGGATATCCGCAGTCGCAAGCATGCAGTCTGTCATCCCCACTTGTGCAGGTGATGGGCTGTTCTTGCATGGAGGGTGCGGATCCTGTTCAGGGTTAGCCTTTGCTTGCGATGGAGGTCAAATCCCGGTGGTTTCACTGTGGGGTCTGTGATGACCTCTCCGTTTTCGGTGTTGGCATCTTTCCAGGCTCTGCCCCACTCAGTCTTGGGGTCAAAGTCCTCCAGGGTTTTGGATGAAAACCAGAAGGGTTTGCGGGACTTCAGGCGCATGTTGGGCAGATTGTTCAAGTCAGCATGGATGGGAAGGTCAGGGTTAGCCTCGATGGTGCACCAATCTTTCAACATCCTCTCCCTTCTGTGTATGCTGGGAGGGGCGATGTGAGAGAGGACAGAGAGCCACTGCAAAGGTGTTGACTTAAGCATCCCTGTGATGACCCGCATTGCAGAGATAAGGACAGTGTCAACTCATTTCCTGTGGTAGCTATTAGTCCAAGCTGTTGAGCAAAACTCGGCTGTTGAGTAGACTAGGGCTAAGCTTGCGGTACGGAGGGTGTGTGCATTGGATCCCCAGCTGTAGCCTGCAAGTTTCCTGATGATGTTGACCCTTGCTTTCAGTTTATCAGCCACCTTCTTCAGGTGTTCACGATTGGTGAGGGTGCGGTCCAGGGTGACTCCGAGGTACTTGGGGAATTCCTCATTCTTCACCGGCTTACCTTAAAAGGACACTCGGAGCTTTGCATTGGCGAGCTGATTGCTGAGGTGAAAGGCAGTGATAGTTGTCTTAGATGGGTTGGGGCAAAGTCGCCAAAAGGTGAAGTACTCCTCCATCCCCTTCAAGTCTTGGGTTAGCACTCTGCTGATATCCTCAAGGGCAGCTCCCTGGTAGGCAAGAGCAAGGTCATCTGCATATGCAAACTTCCTGGATGAGGTAGTTGGCATGTCACTCACATTGTTGTTGAAGAGTAAGGGAGCTAGGACAGAGCCCTGGGGGGGGGGGGGGGGGGGGCATCATTCAGGGTCCTGACAGAGCTGGTCTGGTCCCCAAGCGAGACCCTAAATCTATGGTTGCTGAGGATGGATGAGAGGGCATGCATGGTGGTTTGACACCTCAAGTTTCTGGAAGTTTTCAGCAACAGACCATGTCTCCACACGGTGTCATAAGCTGATGACAGATCGAGGTGAGCAACACCAGTTTTCAGGGCACGTTGGAAGCCAGCCTCTCTGTTGGTAGTGAGGGCAAGGACTTGATCTGCACAGCTTCTACCAGGTCTAAAGCCAGCTTGCCACCTGGGCGGAACAGGTTCTACCAATGGAGAAATCCTGGCAAGCAGGAGGTGCGTAACCAGCTTGTAGGATGTACACAAGAGGGAAATGGGTCAGTAACTAGCTGGATCATCAACAGATTTCCCAGGCTTGAGGATGGCGATGATCATAGACTCTCTGGGTGAAAAAGGCAGCCAGGTTCTTCAGAAATTCTGGGTAAATCCCATCAACTCCTGCTCCTTTCCCAGCTTTAGTAGAGGACAGGCCTTTGTCTACATCAACTGGAGTGTATGGATTAGAAAGGCAGCTTGAGGATGGTGAAGAAGAGATGGACTTTGTCAAGCTCCGTCTCACTTCTTGTCGGGCTTCTTTCGAAGTGGCGACCTTCGAGTTTGCCAGCAGGCGAGAACCTACAGCATTTGCTAACACCTTGGGGGTGTTGTGCCGGGCAGGGGCAGCTGAACCAAGATGGTGAAGGAGAGTCCATGCCTTCTTGCTGGAGTGCGTGAAGTTCAAGTCATCTACAGTCTCTTGCCAGCGCTGTTGGCTTGCTGCATCCAGGGAATCTAGCAGTTCTGTGGCAGTATCTAGGTCACCTGTGGCCTCATACTGTTTCAAGAGGTCTTCTGATGCAGGGAGTCAGCAAGGAGTGAAGTTTTTTGCGGAAGCCTGTGGTGACGTACTTCTTTGCTGCAGCCTTCAGGATCGTACAGATGGATTTGTAGTTCTTGGGGACAGGTTTAAGACTTATGATCTTTTCCTCCACTTCTTGCGTAAAACCTTTCCAATCTGCTTTCCTGAAGTTCCAGCGTGGGAGAGGCTTGGATGAGATCACAGGGATCTGTACACCGATGTGGATCAGAGTAGGTCTATGGTGGCTGTGAGGGAAGTGCTAAAGGATCTTACGTGACGCATGGAGGGGGTGGCCAACATCGGTTTTCGATGTGAAGCAGAGGTCTGGGTTGTAGTCTCTCCTCCATCTGCTTGAGTGGAATGTGCCTGGTTGCTTGGTATCATGGAGGAGGTAGTGGTCATTGTTGGATGCCCATGTATCCAGTAATTCCCCATTCTCATTGTTGTATGAGTAGCCCCAGGATGAGTGGTGGCTGTTAAAGTTCCCTGCATGTACAGTGCATTCAGAAAGTATTCAGACCCCTTCACTTTTTTCACATTTTGCTACATTACAGCCTTATTTTAAAATGGACTAAATTCATTTTTTTGAATCATCAATCAACACACAATACCCCATAATAAAAAAGCGAAAACAGGTGTAGGGGTCTGAATACTTTTTGAATGCACTGTACTTCTGGGTTGTGGAAAGTGGGTAGCATGGAGGCAGGCCACGTGATTCTAGGGGGTTTATATACATTTGTGACGGTGATATCCCCAATACTCACAGCAGCAATGAAGATGTCATTGTAGCAAGATTCTTCAAGAACACTGAAATCATGTAGGTCATAACTCGTAAGTAGCAATGCCATATTTTTCATGTCAAACAGCAGCAACAAGCTTGAAGCCGTAGACACGGAGCTTGGAAGCACATGAGGTATCAGCAATGTGCGTCTCTTGTAGAAGGAGGACATCAACATTAAGGTCCTTAGCAGATCTTGAGATGTATTTCTTCTTTCTGAGGAAAGACATTCTTGCCATAGAGGGAGTACAGAGAAGGTTCACCAGATTGATTCCTGGGATGGCAGGACTTTCATATGAAGAAAAACTGGATAGACTCGGCTTGTACTCGCTGGAATTTAGAAGATTGAGGGGGGATCTTATAGAAACTTACAAAATTCTTAAGGGGTTGGACAGGCTAGATGCAGGAAGATTGTTCCCGATGTTGGGGAAATCCAGAACAAGGGGTCACAGTTTAATGATAAGGGGGAAGTCTTTTAAGTCAAGTCAAGTCAAATTTATTTGTCACATACACATACACGATGTGCAGTGAAATGAAAGTGGCAATGCCTGCGGGTTGTGCACAAAAAAGAATTACAGTTACAGCATATAAATAAAGTTAATAAGTTACTATTAGTGTCGACAAAAATTTAGTCTCTGGGGTTATAAAAGTTGACAGTCCTGATGGCCTGTGGGAAGAAGCTCCGTCTCATCCTCTCCGTTTTCGCAGCGTGACAGCGGAGGCGTTTGCCTGATCGTAGCATCTGGAACAGTCCGTTACTGGGGTGGCAGGGGTCCCTCATGATGTTGCTTGCTCTGGATCTGCACCTGCACCTCCTGATGTATAGGTCCTGCAGGGGGTCGAGTGTAGTTCCCATGGTGCGTTCTGCCGAACGCACTACTCTCTGCAGGGCCATCCTGTCCTGGGCAGAGCTGTTCCCAAACCAGACTGTAATGTTGCCGGACAGGATGCTCTCTACAGCCCCAGAGTAGAAGCAATGAAGGATCCTCAGAGACACTCTGAATTTCCTCAGTTGTCTAAGGTGGTAAAGGCGCTGCTTAGCCTTACCCACCAGTGCGGCAATGTGCGTTGCCCACGTCAGATCCTCTGTGATGCGGACTCCCAAGTATTTAAAACTGCTCACCCTATCCACAGTAGACCCATTTATCTCCAGTGGCGTGTACGTCCTTGGATGTTTAGCCCTTCTGAAGTCCACAATCAGCTCCTTTGTTTTAGTGACATTCAAGAGGAGGCTATTGTCCTGACACCAGAGTGCCAGATCAGCCACCACCTCCCGGTAGGCCTTCTCATCGTTGTTGGAGATCCAGCCCACCACCACAGTGTCATCAGCAAACTTGATGATGGAGTTTGAGCTGAACCTGGCCCCACAGTCATGTGTGTACAGGGAGTACAGTAGGGGGCTAAGGACGCAGCCCTGGGGGGATCCTATGTTCAGGGTGAGGGAGCTAGATGTGTGTTCCCCCATCCTGACCACGGGGCCTGGCAGTGAGAAAGTCCAGGACCCAGGCACACAGAGGGGTGCTAAGCCCCAGTTCCAGCAGCTTCTCAACCAGTCTGCTGGGGACTATTGTGTTGAATGCTGAACTAAAGTCAATGAACAGCATCCTCACATAGCCCCCCTGGCTGTAGGGCCGAGATGAGAAAGTCTTTTTTCACACAGAGAGTGGTGAATCTGTGGAATTCTCTGCCACAGAAGGTAGTTGAGGCCAGTTCATTGGCTATATTTAAAAGGGAGTTAGATGTGGCCCTTGTGGCTAAAAGGATCAGGGGGTATGGAGAGAAGGCAGGTACAGGATACTGAGTTGGATGATCAGCCATGATCATATTGAATGGCGGTGCAGGCTCGAAAGGCCGAATGGCCTACTCCTGCACCTATTTTCTATGTTGCTATATTTCTATGTTTCTTTGCCCTGGACATTCCTTCCACATTTAGCTGGTAGATGCATAGAGATTTCCCGATGTTGCGGGAGTTTTGGCCCTGAGCAGGGCCGTTTGGATTGCGGTCACTAGTGGCATTGTCAAAAGTGACACCAAACCACTACATCTATCAGATTGTGCACGTCGGGTTGATTGTATTAGTCAAAACAGGGTGGACCACGTGAAGGGTGCAATCTCCCACCAGAATCTGTATCCTGTACTTTTTAGAATGGCAGCAAGGAAAAACTTGGGAACTATAGATCAATTAGGCTAATGCTTATGGTAGGCAAGTTACTGGAGAGTAATCTGAGGGATAAGATATATATGCATTTGGATAGAAAGGGGCTGTTTAGGGATAGTCAGCATGGTTTTATATGTGGGAGATCATATCCCATGAATCTGATTGAGTATTTTGAAGAAGTAACTAAAAAAGTTGAAAGGGCCAAGCCATAACGTTGTTTATATGGACTTCAGCAAGGCATTTGATAACGTTCTGCATCGTAGGCTGCTCTGGAAGGTTAGATTGCATGGAATCTAGGAAGAGCCAGCTGACTGGATAGAGAATTGGCTTCACGAAAAGAAGCAAAGGATGACGGTGGACGTTTTTAAAATTCCAGATTTAAAGCATGTGACTAGTGCGGTGCCTGAAGAATCAGTGCTGGGCCCATTGCTGTTTGTGGTTTATATCAATGATTTGGATGAGCATGTACAAGGCATGATTTGTAAGTTTGCAGATGACACAAAAGTGGGTAGTATCGTACATAGTGAAGATAGTTATAAAAAATTGCAGCAGGATCTTGATCAGTTGGACAAGCCGGCTGAGGAATGGATAATGGAGTTTAATACAGATAAGTGCAAGGTGTTGCATTTTGGGAAGTCAGACCAGGGCAGGACCTTCACTGTGAATGGTTTGGGTCTGAGGAGTATTGTAGAGCAGAGGGATTTAGGAGTGCATAGTTCCGTGAAATGGCCTCTAGATAGGGTGGTCAAGATGGCTTTTGGCACATTGGCCTTCATCAGACAGAACATTGAGTATGGAAGTCCGGATATTATGCTACTGTTGTACAAGACATTAGTGAGGCCACATTTGGAGTATTGTGTTCAGTTTTGGTCACCTTGTTTTCGAAACATGTTGTTAATCCAGAAAAGGTGCAGAGGAGATTTATGAGGATGTTGCCAGGATTCGAGGGCCTGAGGTGTAGTGTGAAGTCGAACAAGCTAGGACTTTATTCCTTGGAGTGCAGGAGGATAATGGGTGAATTTATAGAGGTGTATAAGATCACGAGAGGAATAGATAGGTAAATGCAGTCAAAAACCATAAGACATAGGTTTAAGGTGAGAGGGGAAAGATTTAATAGGAACCTGAGGGGCAACTTTTTCACACAAAGGATGGTGGGTTTATGAAATGTGCTGCCAGAGGAGGAAATTGAGGCAGGTACTATCACAACATTTGAAAGACTTTAGCACAGGTACATGGATAGGGGAGGTTTAGACGGATGTGCGCCAAATACAGGCAGGTATGACTAGTGTAAATGGGGCATTGTTGGGTCGAAGGGCCTGTTTCCATGCTGTATGACCCAAAGACTCCATCCACATCGCAATGTAAAGCATATAATGGCTTTGCAACTTTTCAAAATAAATTGTGGGTGCTTTGTTCTTTACAGAACAAGATTGTTGTTAATATTCAGGGTTCATACAGTTGGACATTGTACTTTAGTTTTTGTATTCTGAAACACTTGTCTTATATATAGCCTTGAAATATCAAAAATTGTAGTTATCTTTTGGAATTGGTAGTAATAATCCTAACAAACATGTAGGCGACCTAGATAAAAGATTTAAAAAAGTTCTTCATTGAAGATTTATTAAAGATTCTGCAGTATTTAAAACAAAACGAATCATATATATGCACAATATTTTTTTTGCATTTTCCGTATTAGTGATCTTGCTGAAGAAACAATTAATATAACTTGTGTTGTAACGCCGGCGGCCTGATCAAGGTATTGAAATAGGATTTTTTTTTCAAGTTGAGCTCCCAGCTTTTTGCCTCATTGCGCCAGATACCGAGATGCGTGGGTGAGAACAAATTGGATCTCAACCTACTCCAACCACATAAACCAAGCATGACAATCTTCAGGAGCGGGTAGAGAATGATTTAGTAGGAATGCTGCGTAGCACGGAGCGGATTCTCTCTCCCCCCCCCCCCGGTCCATCTTACCCAAACACTCTCACACTCACTTTCCCTGCTGCTGTTACAGACAAACTTTAAATAGCTCTGAAGCTGCATTAGAGCAAATCGGCAGAGGCTGTGGCTAACTGCAGGATTGGCACACGCTGACGGCGCTGTTCATTGGTCTGCGGCGATAGGGGCTGTGTTAACACGAGGGGGAAAAAGAAGGGCTGCCGTGGAGATGTGTGTACGAGAGGAGCCGCCGTTAGCTGGCCACTGTTCTTCCCAGCCTGCCCTGAACCTCGCCAACGGCTTTGCATTCAGGGAGGGGGCAAGAAAGTAGCAGGGGAAGAGACAAACACAAAAGGGGAAACACACACACTGAAACAAAGCACCGAAAGGGCTGCAAAGTGAATAGCAAAATATAGGGACAAACAAAAAACCCAGCCCAAGGAGGGCAAAAATGAAAAAAAAAAAGTGAGGAGCAGGAGAAAATATAAAGATAAACTAAGTGGAAGTGGTTTACAGAGATAATGTGGAGACAGGGGAAATAGAAAGATTGTGCAGGGCGGGGGACTGGAGAGAAAAATGAGACCCAGTGGGACAGAATTTGGACCCCCTCCCCTCACAAGGTAGACAGACACGCCAAGTGCAGGGGATGTAAACACGGACAGGGAGAGGTGGGAGGTCGAAGCATGGACCGCCCATTCTCCTGGCATCGAGTCAAACTCACAGCCAAGTACAGAATTCCAACAGAAGGGGGGAGAGAGAGAGAGAGAGAGAGAGCAAGGGGCTGCGGGGAGGGAGGAGGGTTGTGGATTCAGCAAGGGGCTGCGGGGAGGGAGGAGGGTTGTGGATTTAGCAAGGGCAAACTGCCTGACTTTGAAAAAAAAGGCAGAGGGATCGCTTCCGGTTTGCAAAGGCCACTTTAAGAGAAACAAGGGGAGAGGGAAAAAAAAGCCTTTTAGCAATTTTTGCAGAAGCTCAAATGAACTTGAGGAGAAATGTGACGCTTTAAACCGTTGTAGGCATACTGCAAATCCAATATACTTTATTGCAACATTGTACAATGGTACGTTACAAATATATATATATATATATATAAATATATAATTCATATTTTTCCTTGCTGTTATTTGCTCAGTTTTGCGTATTGGCCAGCGAGCTCCAAAGCTCTGAAAATGTTGCTTTCACTTTGTAATTATTATTTTATTATTATTTTTTTGGCAATATTATTGGATTGTTTTTGTCCGCAATCGCCAGCTTTCTCGATGTAGGTCAGCCCGCTATTAGATTTGTTGTTTTTTTTTGTGTAATGCCAGTGATGAATCAGTGGTGGTTGCATCCAAAAAACGCTGAGCTTGGCAGATTTCCCTACTTTGAGTTTTCTCTCTCTCCTCCCCCCCCCCCCCCCCCCCCTCCTCTTCCTCTGGTACGGCGCGACAGCTCCAAGAGCATTTGAGATTGATGGTCGCGTTATGTTGGCTGAAATCAGACACTGCAGTCTGATCTTTTCATTCACTGACTTACTCCTCTTAGGTTTTGGTTTCTTGTATTTTTAATTGCAATGTCTACGCGTCCTTTTGATTTTTTTTCCCTCCTCCTGTTTATATATATATATTTATAAACATCTCCTCCACGTCCTCTTGCGTGCACCGGCCGATTGCCTTTATTAATAGTGTTTGATTGGCGACGGGGGAGGGCAGGGTTTGGGTGTTTGTCACCACATGCCGATGTGGCGTGATCGGAATGCTCAGGGCTTCGAGTTCAAGGCAACTTTCTCCCGGCTGCCATTGAACTTGAGACCCAGACCAGGAACTTCTGAGTCTGTAGCTCACCGGCCGGAAGGGCTAAGACAGCGGGGTAGACGAGGAGAGGGCGAAGTCCGCTCGCTCGCTCGACTCCTCCTGAGCGAAGCTAGAAGCGCGAACCCAGCAGTTGCTCAAAATGCGCTCTGCAACTTCGCGCACAGCCCGTAACTTTTTTGTTCCTCCCTTTAAGTAAGGCGAGACAGCAATGGCAGCGGGGAGGGAACACAAAAGCACGGGTCTGCGCTGCATTAGCATCAGTCGTCTATATGTTAAAGTTTAACTTCATTTTCCTCACACTCACTGTCGAAACCCAACACAACATCCTTTCACCCTATTAACTAGAGAGGAAGGAACATTTAAGAAGGTTTACAAACTGGCGGAGATTTTGCTGCAGATTTCTTCCCACTGCAGAATTTAAAAATGCGGTGCCGTAGAGCGCACAGAATCCAAAGCTGCGGAGGATTCAGTGAACTGTTGGTCGCAATGTTATTAATACTGTCGTTGGCACAACATTTAAACCACTGTCATCTCACCCCCAAGTAACACTGCTACATAGATAATTTGAACAGGTGCATTTTTTTTTTCATGGGGAAAGAATAAATTACCTTATGGATTTTCTTTGTTAATAATTAAACCCGTCTCAGGTAAAAGTGCAACGGGCCAGATTTTCAATGAAAATTCCACAGTATGTACAGTGATTACTTAACGGAATTGAAAGGAGGTTGGAATCCGGTTTGTGTGCAGAATTATGTAAGGATCGAATAGCTTCAATAACTTTTTTTTAAAATGTAGACTTCCCATGAAGTATAGTTAGTAATGGAACACGTTGCAATAATTCAAAAGGCGCCAAATGCTAAATAAGACAATTTACCTGCACCTTTCCAAGTTATAACTGATGTTTTAGAATCTGAAAGGAACTCTTATTTGAAAATATCATTTAACGCAGGTCCAAATTTAATTTAATTTCACCCAGCGTTGCGTTTGCGCTTCGAGGTTGTTGCTTCACAGTTCAAAGTGAACCTAGAGACTACAGACTTCAAGCCTGAATATGGGGACATTAAAATATGAGGGAACGCAATTAGCTCGACAGAACTGTAAAAAAATCCTATATCGTCAATCAGACATATTGGAGGTAGAAGACAGTAAAAAATATATTAATTGCACTCCTACAACACTATATTTCTGATAAATCATTGAAATCATTCTGATTCCATTCGCTCTATGCCCACGATAATTATTTAACTGTGCAGATACAGAATTCAATGCAGGTAGAAAAAAAAGTACAAGGTTATTGATAGACAGTAGGTGCAAAACATGAATCCGTGCGAACATACTGTTGAAGATAGCACGAAAACCTCAAGACTGACAGTTCTTTGGGATTCATTCTACTCAGTAAACTATAATTATCCCTAACCTGCTGGCATATTATATTGTTGAATCTCTGAAGGACATCCAATACATATTAAAACAATAACAAGAGCAAAATATAAAACCATGTTTAGATGGTGCCCAAGTTTTGAGGGGCGCATAAAGTTTGCAAACTGGATGTTGGGCGAGATAGGTTGGATGGAAAGGCGTATATTCTGGCCATTTCGACGGGTTTTTTTTGGAGAAAAAGTGAATCTTTGTGAATGGTACCTTAGGGGATGCTGTCTGCTGGAAGTAGTTCTTTGGGTTTTAAGGTTTCACGATCTGGGCATTTTCCATTTTGTTGTTCAAGGCATAGCCCGTAACTGCCAAATCCTACCGCTGGTAAAATGACACTATACCGCGGCAGCTTTTGACAGAATCAGAGTTTTTTAAAAAAGTTGCAAGCAGTCTCTTTTGTCTTAATAGGGGAGAGGATCAGGGGTTGGTGGATAGCAATGCGTGCATGTACAATCTGACCGGGGGGGGGGAGGGAAGGGGGAGGAGGAGGCGGCGACGGGAGAAGGTTGAGTTTATGTAATAAATAAAAAGAAATCAGTGAGCTCAGCAGAGAGGACCTGAGGGTGCAGTCGGTCTAGTTCCCCCGTGCGGGAGAGGAGAGGCGCGATCACCACTTACTTGTACCTGGTCAACCCCCCCTCCCTCCTCCTCCTCCTCTCCAACGCATTCCTCCCCTCCCACACACACACACACACACACAACAGTCCCTGGGCCACTGGTGGGATACGGCCTCCGATCCGCCAGCTCACGTTTTACTGCGTTGAATCGAAAGTTTCTGCCGTTGCCTGCCTGCCTGCCTGCCTGCCCTTGGACTTGACTGGTGTGCACTGGCAGACACCGCTCGCTGCACCATCCTCTGGCTGCAGTCACATCCAGGATATCCCACTGGAAAATTCACAAATCTTCACTCCAGACCATTACTGGGAAACTTGCCATCGGATCTTTAGGCGCGAATACCGGCAGACTTTGCGACTTCTCCACATCAGAGACTTTTTTTTTTGATCCGACAACTATATGAATGGATAACACGTTACTCCGAACCTCCGCTCCCTAAGATCTGCCGGAGTTACGCGAGGATTTTGCCTTTCTTCTCTCTCTCTTTTTGGCACCGCGATGATGTATTCCCCGATTTGCCTCACGCAGGTAGTTGTATTTTTTAATAACGCATGTTGCTTTGGGGAGGGGAGGGTGGGGTGAGAGTGAAACGGCTGGATTAGATCCTCTTGCAGTTTGCAGCGGGGGGAGAGAGAGAGAGAGAGTGAGAGAGAGAGAGAGTCGCGTTTGCAGATCGCGGCGAGCCTCTCTCCCTGAAGCAGTACAGTAACATTTCAGTGCAGAGACCGGCCTAATCATTGCAAAAGCAAATGTCAGTCAAGTGGAGTTTAGGTGCAAATCTTGCAGCCAGTCAGTTGATATCAAAGAGTCACTTTCCAAAATCGCCAGTCTTAGGAAAGAAATGCCTGGCCGGTGCAGCGAGATAGTAACATAACGCGGCACCTTGACACCGTCCACTAATATTGGAAATAAACTTCTTCAGTCACCTGCGAGCGAAAGTCCTTTTGCTGGCTTTAGAAAATATATTTTGTTTTAAAAAAAACACATTTTTGTTTAAAAAGCACAGACTCCACCCGTAGTTATATTTCATTCTCACCCTCCTCTCTGAAGTTTTGAGACTGTTTCTGAAACATTTCGTAACAGAATTACTCCCGGTACTTATATTGTGACCGGGGACAAGATTAGTCTGACACATTTTTGAGGCCCCTAAATAATTTTCGATAGATAGATTCCGAACGTGTGGTGATATATTTAATAGCCCATAAAGGTAATCGGACAAAGGGCTTGCCACAATGAATTTCTATGTCTTTTTGGACTTCTATGTCAAATAAGACTTTGGTCAGACAGGTTCTACCAATACATTCATTAAATATGTATCCAATGCAATCTGGCATGGGTTTCGCACTTTGTTCATTGTTTGGCAAATTTATATTTAACTACATTGAAGAAAAATCGACCTGTGGATTCATTTTTATACATTACATTTCTTAAAGGGGAGGGGTTGAATATATAATATTAGCTTTAAAACATTTTTTTTTGTGTGGAAATGGCCCGGCTTGGTTTTAAGAGAAAAAAAGAGGCCCATTCAAGCTGGGAAGAGCATAAATTTTGAGGGGGAAAAGGTTG